>NC_136272.1:10956016-11345083 GCF_964187855.1 Myxine glutinosa | reverse complement strand
ACATTTAATATTCTTGGATGGGTGTTATTAATGAGAAGGTAATAATAATAATGTTCCTTTACAAGGAACTTCAATGGCCGAGGAGGGACATGAGGCCATCGAAAGCCTGCGCTCTTATTGTCAACTTGTGGTTTGGTGGTGCGGCCGAGATGAGTCCTTGCGATTGAGACTCGGAGCGAACGCTTCAAAAAATACGGCACCGAGTTGTTTATTTTGTAAAGAAAAAGAAGAAGAGACCTTTTGATTTTGTGAGTCGTTCCGAAGAGATCCAACCAATAGTGTTTTACAACGAGATCCGTTTTCGACTTTGAGAATGAAGGAATATTATTCGGGCACAAGAACCTTCCCTTTGTCATGAACGTGAAACCTGGTTAGTTCTCTATTCTATACTTACCTTGATTGGAAGGAAGTCTCCAGTTAGACCATGTGGCGCTTCTTTCTGCTGTGAGGTTAGTGAGACTGTCCGAACTGCCTCGCCGGTGAACTGGTCCCACGTACAGTGGTTTGAACCTCAAAGTCAAAGAGGATTTCAAGATGACTATCTACTGTACAGTACTCGGCCTGTTCCTACCTCCCTTTGCACACACCACGAACCCTCCCCCTGACATTTCCCTCTTCCCCCCCCCCCCACTCCTCCCCCACCCCCACACCTCACTCCCCCACTCCTCCCCCACCCCCACACCTCACTCCCCCACCCCAACACTCCTCACCCCCACCCCACACTCCTCACTCCACACTCACACTCCCACACTCCTCACTCCTCACTCCCACACACCCCACACTCCTCACTCCCCACCCCACACTCCTCACTCCCCCACCACACTCCTCACTCCCCCACTCCCACACTCCTCACTCCTCACTCCCACACTCCTCACTCCCCCACTCCCACCTCACTCCTCCACACTCCTCACTCCCCCACACCACCACTCCCACACTCTCAATCCCACACTCCTCACTCCCCACCTCTTCACTCCCACCCTCTTCACTCCCACCCTCTTCACTCCCCCACCCCTCCCTCACTCCCCCGCCCTCCTCACTCCCCCACCCTCCTCACTCCCCCACCCTCCTCACTCTCCCACCCTCCTCACTCTCCCAGCCTCCTCACTCTCCAGCCTCCTCACTCCCCCACCCTCCTCACTCCCCCATCCTCCTCACTCCCCCACCCTCCTCCTCACTCCACCCTCCTCCTCACTCCCCCACCCTCCTCACTCCCCCACCCTCCTCACTCCCCCACCCTCCTCACTCCCCCACCCTCCTCACTCCCCCACCCTCCTCACTCCCCCATCCTCCTCACTCCCCCACCCTCCTCACTCCCCCCACCCTCCTCACTCCCCCACCCTCCTCACTCCCCCACCCTCCTCACTCCCCCACCCTCCTCACTCCCCACCCTTCTCACTCCCCCACCCTCCTCACTCCCCCATCCTCCTCACTCCTCACTCCCACACTCACTCACTCCTCACTACCCACACTCCTCACTCCCACACTCCTCACTCCCCCACCCACACCCCTCACTCCCCCACTCCCCTCACTCCCCCACACTTCACTCCTCACACTCCACACACTCCTCACACTCCACACACTCCACACACTCCACACTCTCCACACACTCCACACACTCCACACACCCCTCTGACACCTCACTCCTCACTCCCCCACCCTCCTCACTCCCCCACACTCCTCACTCCCCCACACTTCACTCCTCACTGTCCTCACACTCCTCACACTCACTCTCCTCACACTCCACACACCCCTCACTCCACACCCTCCTCACCCCTCACTCTCCACACACTCCTCACTCTCCTCACTCTCCACACACTCCACAAACCCTCACTTTCCACACTCGCCACACTCTCCACACACTCCACACACCCCTCTGACACCTCACTCCTCACGCCCCCCACTCCTCACGCCCCCACTCCTCACACCTCCCCACTCCTCACACCTCCCCACTCCTCACACCTCCCCACTCCTCACACCTCCCCCACTCCTCACACCTCCCCCACCCCTCACACCTTCCCCACCCCTCACACCTCCCCCACTCCTCACACCTCCCCCACTCCTCACACCTCCCCACTCCTCACACCTCCCCCACTCCTCACACCTCCCCCACTCCTCACACCTCCCCCACTCCTCACACCTCCCCCACTCCTCACACCTCCCCACTCCTCACACTCCCCCACTCCTCACTCCCACACTCCACACTCCTCACTCCCACACTTCTCACTCACCCACCCCCCACTCCCACACTCCTCACTTCCCCTCCCACCAACTCCCACACTCCTCACCACTCCCACACTCCTCACTCCACCCCCACACTCCTCACTCCCACATGCCTCACTCCACCCACTCCCACACTCCTCACTCCACCCACTCCCACACTCCTCAATCCCCCCCCACTCCCACACCCCTCACTCCTCCCCCCCCCACACTCTTCACTTCTCCCCCCCCACACTCTTCACTTCTCCCCCCCACTCTTCACTTCTCCCCCCCACACTCTTCACTTCTCCCCCCCACACTCTTCACTTCTCCCCCCCACACTCTTCACTTCTCCCCCCCACACTCTTCACTTCTCCCCCCCACACTCTTCACTTCTCCCCCCCACACTCTTCACTTCTCCCCCCCACACTCTTCACTTCTCCCCCCCACACTTGTGCGTCTATGTGTGTGTGTGTGTGTGTGTGTGTGTGTGTGTGTGTGTGTGTGTGTGTGTGTGTGTGTGTGTGTGTGTGTGTGTGTGTGTGTGTGTGTGTGTGTGTGTGTGTGTGTGTGCACGCGCGCGTGCGCGTCTCTGTGTGTGTGTGCGTCTCTGTGTGCGTCTCTGCGTGTGTGTGTGTGCGTCTCTGCGTGTGTGTATGTGTGTGTGCGTCTCTGCGTGTGTGTGTGCGTCTCTGCGTGTGTGTGTGCGTCTCTGCGTGTGTGTGTGCGTCTCTGCGTGTGTGTGTGCGTCTCTGCGTGTGTGTGTGCGTCTCTGCGTGTGTGTGTGCGTCTCTGCGTGTGTGTGTCTCTGCGCGTGTGTGTGTGCGTCTCTGCGTGTGTGTGTGCGTCTCTGCGTGTGTGTGTGCGCGTCTCTGCGTGTGTGTGTGTGTGTGTGCGCGTCTCTGCGTGTGTGTGTGTGTGTGTGCGCGTCTCTGCGTGTGTGTGTGTGCGCACGCGTCTCTGCGTGTGTGTGTGTGTGGCGCGCGTCTCTGCGTGTGTGTGTGTGCGCGCGTCTCTGCGTGTGTGTGTGTGTGCGCGTCTCTGCGTGTGTGTGTGTGCGTGTGTGTGTGCGCGCGTCTCTGCGTGTGTGTGTGCGCGCGTCTCTGCGTGTGTGTGTGTGTGCGTCTCTGCGTGTGTGTGTGCGTCTCTGCGTGTGTGTGTGTGCGTCTCTGCGTGTGTGTGTGCGTCTCTGCGTGTGTGTGTGCGTCTCTGCGTGTGTGTGTCTCTGCGTGTGTGTGTGCGTCTCTGCGTGTGTGTGCGCGTCTGCGTGTGTGTGTGCGCGCGTCTCTGCGTGTGTGTGTGCGCGCGTCTCTGCGTGTGTGTGTGCGCGCGTCTCTGCGTGTGTGTGGTGCGCGCGTCTCTGCGTGTGTGTGTGCGCGTCTCTGCGTGTGTGTGTGTGCGACTCTGCGTGTGTGTGTGTGTGTGCACGCACGCACGCTCGCGCGTCTGCGTGTGTGTGCGTCTCTGCGTGTGTGTGCGTCTCTGCGTGTGTGTGCATCTCTGCGTGTGTGTGCGTCTCCGCGTGTGTGTGCGTCTCTGCGTGTGTCGTGTGCGTCTCTGCGTGTGTGTGCGTCTCTGCGTGTGTGTGTGTGTGTGTGTGTGTGTGTGTGTGTGTGTGTGTGTGTGTGTGTGTGCGCGCGTCTCTGCGTGTGTGTGTGTGTGTGCGTCTCTGCGTGTGTGTGTGTGTGCGTCTGCGTGTGTGTGTGTGCGTCTCTGCGTGTGTGTGTGTGCGTCTCTGCGTGTGT
Organism: Myxine glutinosa; assembly: GCF_964187855.1. Classification (NCBI taxonomy): domain Eukaryota; kingdom Metazoa; phylum Chordata; class Myxini; order Myxiniformes; family Myxinidae; genus Myxine; species Myxine glutinosa. The sequence continues at coordinate 11,341,142 of NC_136272.1, read as the reverse complement.
GTGCGCGTGCGTCTCTGCGTGTGTGTGCGCGTGCGTCTCTGCGTGTGTGTGTGCGTGCGTCTCTGCGTGTGTGTGTGCGTGCGTCTGCGTGTGTGTGTGCGTGCGTCTCTGCGTGTGTGTGTGTGTGTGCGTCTCTGCGTGTGTGTGTGCGCGTCTCTGTGTGTGTGTGTGTGCGCGTTTCTGCGTGTGTGTGCGTCTCTGCGTGTGTGTGTGCGTCTCTGCGTGTGTTTCTTTGGTTATTTCCAAAAGGCAGGTTAACAACCAAAGACACACACACACACACACACACACACACACACACACACACACACACACACACACACACACACACACACACACACACACACACACACCTTTGGGTTTGAATGGTGCTTTGTTTGCATTGCAATACACGTTCTCGAAAGAAAATTCTGTGTGTCATATTTTGTGTTGATAATTCAGGTGCAATCTATTTCATACACAAGCCCTGACACGTCGGGATGATCATGCTGATTCGATTGTCTCGGGAACAGTGCCGCCCTCTGGGGGTGCAACAAGGCTCATTTATTTACCCCTACAAGCTGTGAAAACATCTGCCATTTGCATTTTGCTTCTTTTAATTTCATTACCATGGTCTAAATGTCGATTGCTGTGCATATCATAGGTGAATATATACTATTGGATTTGTAAAATGCTATGCATGCCTAATTTATACTTGCTTGTAATGTGTTTTTGGAATGAGTTGTTATTTATTTTTCAGAGGTTTTTCAATTATCAACTGGTGTACCTGCACTGGTTGTGCTCACCTGATTGATGAGCACATCACCTGTTGACCATGACTGGATTGTCTTGTGCGGACAATTTTGTTTATTTCAGATGCAAAATGGTACAATTTTGACTCGCCCCACCCTCTGTTTGCCCTCTCTATACCCGTCTCCTCCAAACTGCCTTCCCTTTCTTCATGTTTCATTCATCCCTTTTTTGCATCACAATTTATTTCCTCCTCCTCCCTTTGCTGGCCCCATATGCTACTCCTGATGGTTCTTTTGTCCTTGCATACTGCTTGCATATACACTTAAAATTAGACAACCAGAAAAAGAGGTGGAAAAGAAGGTACAGTATTAAAAAAAAAAGAATGGGACAGCTGCCCCAACTTTTGCTTTGATGGACTGCATGCAATATGACACGGCATCCACATAAAAAGGTGCGAAAACTGATCTCTCAACTGCAGTCTTATAATCGTACTTCCAAGCATCAGCAAGGTCATGGAATCGATCTTCGATCATGGATAATTGATTATGAAATCCTTCCTTTCCTCAAACAACAACCGACTCCATCTACATCTCGCTGTCTGATAATATGGAACAACTTCTATCTACCCATCCCAACTCTCTCATTCCTCATATGTGGTGATTTCAATTGTCACCATGCCAGTTCGCTGGGTGTGGGTACCTCTCTCACCAGCCATGGCTCCTCAGCAAAGGACTTCTGCGACTCACTGGGACTGACACAATCTGTCAATTTCCCGACCTGGATCTCAGTCAACGGAGCATCCTCTCTTCTGGACTTGGTTATGACTAACTTTCCTGAAAATGTCTGCTGTTCTTCTTCTGCTCTAATCGACTCATCTGATCATGTGCTTGTTAAAGTGGACATCTCTCTGACCATTCTCAGGGATCCTCCTCAGCGTCGACGAGTCTGGCATTTCACTCAGGCCAACTGGCACAGTCTTCTGGCAGCCATCAATCATCTGGACTGGTCTCCCATCTCTACCACCTCTGACAGCAACTCATCCTGGGAATTCTTCCAAAGTAAATTTTGCGCTCTCTCATGCACAGATTTATCCCATCTCGTCTTCAGTTGTCATACCCTTCCTCCCGTCCATGGTACATGGAATCTTGCGGTGAGGCTGTTGCCCAGAAACAACTTGCCTTCGTCTCCTGGAAAGCAAATCCAACGGAAGGAAATCTCATTTCCTTTCACAAAGCCCGAAACAAGTGTGTGTCCACCCTCAGGAGAGCCAGGAAACAATATCTCTCCGTTCTCAAGACCGAACTCTTTTATCTGTCTCCTTCTTCCAAATCCTGGTGGCATCTGGTCAAATCTGTTCTGGTGTTTGTTCCCCCTCCATCCCCTCCCTTACATCAAACGGCTACACAGCTGACTCCGCACGTGAAAAAGGTGAATGCCTTAACTCTGTGTTTGCCTCTAAATCTTGTGTCCCAAACCCATCTCTCTCTGTACCCACCCGTACCCAGTCGTACCCAGCTGCTCCTGGACTCAGTGTCCTTTCCTCCTGACAAGGTGGAAACGTTTCTGTCAACCCTCGACTCTGATTCTGCAACTGGACCTGACGGCATCAGCCCACGGGTCCTAAAATCCTGTCCTTCCGGTCTTTCAATCCCTCTCTCTGTTCTCTTCACCCTCTCTTTTGCTCAAGGTCATCTGCCATCTGCTTGGAAATCAGCCAACATCACCGCTTTACACAAAAAAGGTGCAAAAACAGATCCTAGCAACTACAGACCAATCAGCCTTCTCTCAATTATCAGCAAAGTCATGGAATCCATCATTGCTTCGGATATGAAATCTTTCCTCTTCTCCAATGGCTTGATCTCTGATCATCAGTTTGGTTTCAGACCAGGTCACTCTACTCTGGACATGCTGCTTCTGCTGTCTCAACAATGGATGGAGGTCCTCAATTCCAAACAGGAAATTAGAGCTGTCTCCCTTGACATATCACGTGCCTTCGATACGGTCTGGCACCCCGCTCTGCTCACCAAACTCTCCTCCTTTGGTATACATGGAAATCTCCACGCATGGCTGGCGGACTTTCTCTCTAGTCGTAGTCAACGTGTGGCCCTGAATGGGTTTCTCTCATCTCCTCTTCCTGTTCAGGCTGGAGTTCCCCAAGGCAGTGTTCTGGGCCCTGTGCTTTTTTTCTGGTCTTCATCAATGATCTCTCTGACTCTCTTGAAAATCCTCTCTTTCCTCTTTGCTGATGTCTCCACTCTCTGCCGCTCCATTCCTCATCCCTCAGATCGGCAGTCTGCAGCCTCCTCACTCTCTGCAGACCTGGACAAAATCACAGACTGTCAAACAAGTGGAACATGTCTTTCAATCCTGACAAATCTCACACTCTTACTATGTCTCTCCGAAAAGACCGACTGGACAACCCTCCCATCCACTTTCTGAATAATCCTCTCCAAGAAGTTCTGTCACTCAAGCTTTTGGGTCTCACTTTCTGCCATGATCTTTCCTGGGAAAACCACATTTCAAATCTGGCCTCCAAAGCCAGTCGCCGACTGGGCATCCTCCGTCGTGCGAAGTCCTTCCTTGGCACACCTGAGCTCCTCACCACATACAAGGCTTTCATCCGCAGCTCTATGGAATACTGTTCTCCCCTATGGGCTGGTGCTCCTGCCTCGCACCTAGCTCGTCTTCACGCTGTTGAAACCAAAGCGTTCAGAATCGTTGGAATCTCCCGTGATGAAGCTACCTCCGAGGGCCTTTCACTTACTCACCGCAGGCAGGTTGGTGGTCTTTCTGTCTTCTACCGACTCCTCTCCGGCCTTGCTCCTCCAGCTCTCTCTGGGCTCTGTCCCCCAAATATTCCTACAGGTCGCACAAGATCTGCCTGCAACCCTCTTATGGTTAAACTGCCAAAATCAAGACTCTCTGCTCACCTTCACGCCTTCATTCCTCTTTTCTCCCACCTCTGGAACAAACTCCCGTACTCTCTTCAATCCCACTCCTCCCTCCAGGTCTTTAAAACAGCTGTTCACCACCATCTCTTATCTTCCCTAATCCAAAACCTTGATCTTTTCTACCCCCGCTAATTTCACCCCAAATCCACTTTTTTGAAATACCAACTTCTTTCCTGGAAGTCTTTGGTGTCCTTGTCTTTATACCTCTCCCACCCCCCCCCCCCTTCCCATGCCGCCTCCCCCCATGCCCTCTCCCTCCCATACATTCCCGATGTCCCTGCTCTCAAATGTTGTGTTTATGTGCTTTGCCTTCTCTCCCCATCTTGTCTACCGCTCCCCTTTTTATATACTTTGTTTGTTTGTCTCTTTGATTTGTTTGTGTGATAAATGTTATCTCTTTCATGAACCTCGATTATGTATACCAAAAAAACAAAAACAAAAAAACCAACAACAACAACAACAACCTCACCTCAGATGACCAATTTGGTTTGAGTTCATATTACGTCGTCATCCCACCTTGGACAATGGACATGTTGCTTCAACTCGCCCAACAATGAATGGAAGCCTTCAATGTCAGACATGAGATCATTGCCTTCTCTCTTGACATATCTTGAGCTTTTGATACAGTCTGGCATCCTGCCTTACATTCCACACTGTCTGCCTATGGCATCCAAGGCCAACTCCACACATGGCTTACTGACTTCCTCCACTCTCGTAGCCAAGGTGTGCCTTTCAACGGAATCCTTTCTTCTCTCCGGAATCCTTTCTTCTCTCCGTGTCAAGGCTAGAGTGCCCCAAGGCAGTGTTCTGGGCCCATTAATCTTCCTGATCTTGATCAATGATCTCTCTGACCCCGGAAAATCCCCTTCATCTATTTGGTGATTACTTCACCCTGTGCCTTGACATCCCTCATCCTTCAGACAGGCAGGCCGCAGCCTCTCCTCTCTCTTCAGACCTTAACAAAATCACAAGCTAGTCAAACATTTGGAATACTTCTTTCAATCGTGACAAATCTCACACTCGTTATCTCTCTCAAAAAAGACCATCCGGCAAACCCTACTTCCTTAACAGTCCTCTTGAGGAGGTTCAGTCATTCCAGCTCCTGGGTCTCAATATCAGTGATTATCTTTTCAACGGTGGTCTCCAAAGCCAGCTGCCTGACTTGGCATCCTCCATCGTACAAAGTCCTTCCTTGGCAGACCTGAACTCTTATCCACCGACAAGGCTTTCATCTTGCAGCTTGATAGAGTACCCCTCTAGGCTGGCTCTGCTGCCTCACATATTGCTCAGCTTGACGCTGTGGAAGCCATTGCCTTCAAGATCATTGGAATCTCCCGTGCTGAAGCTGAGTGTAAGGGTTATTACTTCGACATCGCAGACAGGTCGAAGGTCTCTCTGACTCTCCCGCCTACTTTCTGATCTTGCAACCTCCGCACGTTGTGCTTTGTCCTCCCTCTCCACCCCCCTCCTTTTCCCAGTTTTCTGCAGGGCTCACATGGTCCACCATCGACCCTCTTCTGGTAAAACCACCTAAACCCAGGATCACTGCTCACCTCCACTGATTTGCTCCTCCCCCCCCCCCCCCCCTGTGGAATCAACTTCCGCATCCTCTTCAATCTTATTCTCCCCCTCCTCCCCCCCCGCACCCCCTGTACCTCCCCTTCCCCCAGGTCTTTAAGACATGTTCACCATCACCTCAGATTGTCCCCAATCCAAAACCATAATTTTTTCTACCCTCGTTAACCCCACCCATATCCATCAGTCCTAATGGTCCAGTTTTTCCTCCTAGGAGTTTACTTCTCCATGCACACGTGTATTGCGTCCTGTTTTTGTCTATTACGTTCTGATCTGTTCAGTGTGCCAACTCTTCCATAAAAAAAAAGGGGAAAAAAGTGTAGCCACCATAATTTATTTTGCATTCATTTTTAAGATCAATGGGACTTTGATTGCTAGGTAGGGGCAGGATCTTTATCTGTTATTTTATTTATAGGACCAATTCCAAAGACTACAAAAGACTGCTTATATATTTTTTGTCTTTAACACCTCTGTGCGTATAGGAAGGATGTGAGATGCATCTTTCATGCTGGACTCGTCTACGAAGAATCTTTACAATGCATTAACTTTTTTTGACGTTAGATGACTATTAGTTGAGTCAAGCCCACATTGTGTACTGGAATTATGAGGGGTGGTGTATTTAGATGGTCAGTATGCTATGCGTACTACAAAGGGAAGTGGGATAATAGAGGTAAAAAGAAGATAAAGATGGCCCCTCAGAACATATTGTGAGCTCTATAGTCTATATGTATAGGTAATATATATATTTTGTCGTGTCCACCTTGTAGTGAAGACCTCAGGGTGACAGATGACCAAATGAGCTTGAACTCCGAGGCGTATACCCGACTATGGTGGTACCTTGTGGAGGGCAGCGAGGTGCTTACCTGTACATTCGGACGGACGGACGGATGCGGCACGGGGGTTATACGATCCCCACAACAAATAAACGTACAAGACAGGCCAATCAACCATACAACAATAAAAATGCAACAAATAATGGTTTAACAAAAATAAGTGCCAGGATAACAAAGAAATAAATGTACAGTAAAATCTAATTTCCTATATTGAGGGACCCTCCAACGGACTCGTATACCACACAAGGGGATGATAAAATGAATGAAAGTAAAATGTAGTGGAGTGTGGTGCATTGGCTGATACTCTGCGCCGGCGTCCGGGGCCATCACAGGTCTCGCGTCCCTGCGCGGGAAAACACGCATTGGCTGAAGTAGCGTTCATGCAAAGCGAACAGGCCAGAGTTCCTCCCTTGGTCCTTCTCGCTCGGCTGCACCGAGCTCCGACCGTCGCAAACTTCCCAGGCACACGACACGAAGCGCAGCCGTCACGAGCCAACACCCAGAGAGAGAAAGAAAGATGCGTCCGCCTTTACCAATGCCCGGAACAGGGAGAGCGAAAATGCGACTGCCCAGCACAAAAGAGAATGCAAGTGGAACCGCCTGCTACGAACGCTGGAACCGAGAGAGAGAAAATGGCAGTGCTTCGCCTTTTTGTTCCTGGTGCTGGAATCTTCGACGATGACGTCACACTCTCACCAATTGTGCCGTGCAATTGCATCTCTCCTCCGTTCTTCAGCCAATCGGTCTTCGGGGCGTGGCCTCACGGTCACTCTTGGCGCCCATCGAGAAGATTTGAGCTGGGTGGTGTTTGGTAGTGTCCGGATCCAGTCGGCGATCGCGTTATTTAACTTAGGCGCTGATCGCATGGCTGGTGATGTAAGTGTTATAAGAACAAAGGGAAAACTACAGAGGCATTTACACACAGGAAATCTTACCTTATACCCTAAATAATTAGAATAGCCCCAGACCTCGCATGAAGACTTATAACGCTTGCACGGACATCCGGTCCTAACTTAAATACAGGAAGGTTTCGTCTTCGCGACATTCGGAGCACACTGAATATGAATGAATGAATGATCGTTTTAAGGCCATTTTCCCCGCTAGAGCGGGGGTTAGCCTTGCGGGCCCCATGACAATCATGGTTCCCTGTTTGAGGCAATGTTTTTTATGGCCGGATGCCCTTCCTGACGCCAACCCTTGGTCATGCTCTTACGATGCGCAGGGATTCTAAACCGGGGTACACACAGGGATCATTCATCCCAGCAAGCTGGTACTCAAATTTGCCGACCTCGGAAGGATGACAGGCTGAGTCAACCCCCCTGGCGTTAATTCAGCGATCGACCGGGATTCGAACCCAGGATCCTAGGATCCCAAGCCGGCACCCTAACCGCTAAGCCAACACCAGGCTATTCGGAGCACACTACTCTATACAATCCTAGGTTCACTGCAGGCGTTACCGTTCCAGCCTTAACACTTACCGACTTACTCAATTAGGCTATGGAATAAATTAGGAGGGGCTGTGGTAAGTGAGCCATAGCTAACTTACCTGCTCCCCTTAACGTTCTACAAACCTTGACAACAATTCACATATTTACACCGTCGATTCCTCTGTCAATTCTTGGGGCGGGTAGAAAAATGGTCAACACGCAAAATCTACCTTAACCACAAAACTTGATAAAATTCATAAACATTTGTACAAACCCTGGGTCCCGCTAAAGACCAACGTCCCCCGGTGGATGCCACAATGCCCAACGTTAATTGCGGAGCCATCCCAATTTCCCCAAATTTCCGCGGGCCCTGCCCTGGTGATTGATACAGGTGAGTGACATGGCTCGGTGGATCCTTCCCCATTTACTCACACAAATCCCAATAATCAATCACTCACATTTCAATAATCAAGAACACTCATTCCAACCCACCTGCAAGACCATGGCTTAAATGTCATTACACTCATGTGTGATCCTCAACTAGGCAGTGGGGAGGTACTGTACAAGCAAGATGATGGGGGCGCTTCAGGCTAGGATGCCCCGCAGTCCCAAAAGCAAGTGCCGGACTTGTGACTTCTTCACCACCACCCCCCCCCCCCTTTAATTGTCGGCCCCGTAACAACCAAACTACTCCTTAGCCGCCGTCCCACGGGGGAACGTCTCCGCACCAGGCTCCCATAGCCTCCGGGTCGCTGGGGGTCTCCATTCCCCCAGGGTGCCCAACCAGACCCCCCCTCCGACGGGTTTCCAATTTCCAGACACCAGCGGATGCCAGGGACAAATTACCTCAGGGGGGGCCTCACTCACCACTCCTCCAGAGCTTGATCCGTACCTGCGGACACACGCACCTTCCCCACCCACAGAATCCAAAATGACACTCCCTCACCCGCTGCCATTCAATTCTCAAACACCGCAGTGCAAAAGATGGTATTCGTGTTTCGACACTGCCATGGCCCTGCGTACCTTTGAAATCCCAATTCACACTTCAATCACATCTCGATTTCCATTCTCATGACCACACAAAAACACAAACCCTTCACACATAAACAAACGCCACCCACAAGACAATTTGTGGCACACATTCTGATCCCCTTGCCGTCCATGTTGTCACTCTCACCCACCCCCATTCCAAATTACTCATGTCCCAATTTCTGAGCAAGTACCGCACCCTGGGACAGTAAACATCAAGGCCTCACTTTACCTTGTGTGCAGGCAGTCACAGGTTTGTCGGGTCAAAGAGTGCCATCCACCCTGCCAAATTCTAAATTTGTCCAATGGGGCCAATCAATTTCCACCAAATTTCTTTTTATCCGACTGTACTGGCAAGCTTGTGGATCCGCCTCGTCCGGTGATCTTTACTACACTACTACCCTTGGCTACGACAGCACCGCCCCTCTACCATGCATGGGCTATCGGGTAAGCTGAGCAGCCGAAACGCTAACATGGCCCACGAGCTCCCACGCGACCCACATCCATCCTTCGGCCTCCCTGTGAGGACCACGGCTCCACTAGCCCAAGCTGGCCAATGTGGTGAGCACCTGCTGTCAACTCCACCATTCCTAAGGCCTCGGACCTGGGGTTGCAATACGTGGCATCCACATCACATCCCTGAACCTCTTGCATCCCCCAATCCGCCCAAATGCAGCCCCCAGGGCCCACCCACATACGACCATGCCCAAGGTCTAGTTGACAGCCGTGTTCCACCAGGAGACTCATCCCAGAAGACACGGTCCGCACACCTTGGCCTCCAGACTGCCCAACTCCATCCCTACAACCCCGCATTCCAATATTGGAGCTTTCGCCCGCACAGCCAGTTGAAGGCTGTGTCCTGCTGGTCTAACAATTTTCATCCCAGCCACCAACACTTTGGTCTAACACACCTGAATCAATAATGGTGTCACTGTCCCCAGTGTACACCTTGGCCTCACAAAATTCCCTCGATTTTGCATCTAACCCTCAAATTACCCATGCCAATTGTTCCACATTTCACTATCTTCACCGTAGAAGGGCACTTCTCCATACACTTGCCAGCCGAGCATGGCCCCGTATGCACAGCTCGTTCCAATTGCCCGATTTATCCCATCGCTCTATTCCAAGCCGAGAGTCCACAAATCACAGTGGAACATGTGTGGAAGACCATGCTCTTACCATCATGTTCCACAGATGCTCCAATGGTTGTCCGGTGGGCTATATCATCCATGTCCATGCAGTTCGACCTGCATCCATAGACAAGCACAGCATGGCAGATCACCACATACTGACTGTCCCAGATTCTCAGCGAGAGGCTGCCAGGCTGCATGCCCGGGCGGTCACCACATTGGGCACATAGTGGCCGTCCGTGGTGCCCCCACCAAAGCGCGTCCTACAACACCTACCCCCTAGTGGTCCTCATGATGCACCATGCCAGGAGCCCAAGAGTAATCACCTCAGATCCCAGAGGTCTTAACCCCCACCAGGGTCCGGCGACCCCGTCGGCCCGAGACACTCTCTTGGGCGGCGCCCCAATGGACCAGGGACGCCACACTCCAACAGACTCCCCGTGGGGCCCGGGTCGTACCACAGCACCCATGGTTGGACACCATGTCCAAAACGCGCCAACGCAGCCCCTCAGCTGGCTGGCATAAACCAATTTTGAAAGGGCCAAATTTTCCACGAGGCCAGCCCCAATGCCCTCCTGGTCCAAATTTCGCAGCTTGGGGACCAATTCCCTCCACGGCTGCTCCAAATCAAACTCCCATTTAAATTTAAACTTCATTAAAAAAGAATTGGCCTCCTGTGCCCATCCGTAGCTGCAGGTTATAACCCTTCTGCGGGTTTTTCTGCCCCTCCCTGCAGCTGTTCCAAATTCACTATGGGGATCGCTTTTTTCAAGGCTCGATTTCTCGACTCCTCCATGTCCGAATCCAGCTCGGGGCCAAAACACCCCCTCACCCCCACCCCCCCAGCTGGGTATTGTTACGTGCTCCTCCCCGACCCCCTGGTCACGGTGTACCTCCGAGCGCCGAGAGGAGTCACGGCAGAAAAATGTGTTATTCTGTATGTCAAAGATCAATGGTGAAGCCACACCAATTGTTACCAACAAACAAATATTGTATTAAAATCGCACAAGAATAACAGTACAACAATAATATGAATCAAAAGTACAATCAATATATGATGGTACCATCAGTTTTGTAATATATAACTCACTGTGCTCCAAGTGAGTGAAACAAGAACATCCCCAATGTCTCTAATCCCCGGCTTCAAGCCAAAGTCGATCCGCTCCAGCGATCGACAGATCAATGTCTAATCGAGACCAGAATCCCGTTGGGTTGGCAGTTACAGTCCTGCTGCCAAAGCTGTGCAAAGGCGCCCTCCAGGCGACTGGGAAATAACAAGGCGCCCTCCAGGCGACTGGGAAATCACACCCTCGGGTATGGACGTTCCGCGGCTCAGTCGGCGAACCGCAGATTTCCCGCTCAAAAGCCATGTTACACACACACACCAGATTAACGTCTGAATGTGGTGAAAATGGTTGAAGCGAAGTGAAAAACCTTGAGCGATGCGCAAAGCGCACGAGTCAAAATGGCTGACGGCCCGGTCTCGTGGCGTAACGGCACGACAATGATGACGATGATTCTCTTCAGAATCCACCGCAAAACCTGACACGCAGGTTGATCTGTCACAGGGATAACAACTCTGTCGCAGGAATCCCTTTCCTGGGAAACCCAAAGTTCACTCGCGACTCTTGCTTGCCAACGTTCGCTCCGGACCGCAAAGTAACTATGCTTCTTGTCCGACTCCACTCGCTCCGCCTTCTTTTTCTCTTCTTCCTCTTCGTCGTCGTCTGGTTCCCGATCCGGTTTCCTGTTTCTTTTTAACACTAACTTTTTCACCTTTTGAAAACAGTTCATACACAATAAACCTTTTGAAAACAATAATAGTACATGGAACCAAAAATGTTTCAAGTGGATGAAAACCACCACAACGGAAGTGACAAATCCGTAACGGTATCTAATTTTGGAATCTGTTGCCCAATTGTTGTTCGTGGTGAGGTTTCCCTCAGTCACTTTAATCTCCCTCGATGGTATTGTCCAAAGGTCTCGGCCGCTCCTGTGTCAAATCATTCTCATCATCCCCAGTCAATTGCAGGCCCCCAACATGTCTTTATCTATAAATGCCCGCTCTTGTTCTGTTTCACGGGCCTCCAATATTTCTACCTCTTGTTCCGAACCACTGCCCTGGTGATGCACAAATTCCTATTCCTCCTCCTGCTGGTGCATTCTGGCATCCATACAGGTTGGACAGCCTTCCAGGTCCTTTTCAATTAAACATCCTTTATTTACTTCGAACATTCCCTCTCCTGCGCCCCAACTTTATCAGTCTGGGTTTTACCCTCTTCAATTTTCAATTCCATCTCTTCCCCTGCTACTTTCTCATTTCGTTCCCCCAGTTCTTGTGTTCTTTCCCCAAATTTTCCCACTAATTGTTCATGCATTCCCTCAATTTCGTTTTCCAATCGTTCACTTTGGGCATTCATTTTGCCCTCCGTTCCATCAATTTTGTCTTCAAATTGTTCCCCACGCTCATATTGAGCATTAATTTGTTCACTCGGGCCATCTTTAACCTGTGCTCGTAATTCATTCTTTATTTCTTCCTTTGTATCTACGATCACCCCCACCCCCTTCCCCCTCGACGAGAGGACGACTGTTAAAAATTTATATTCCAAAAGCTGAGCGCAATTTGCCCTCAGCGGGTGTCGAACTCGCTGACACCGAGTGTCCGCCGGGTTCGAATCGCACTACCTGACACCAGTTGTCTGGTGTCAGAAAGTTCGTATGCCACGCCTGACACCAGTTGTCATGCCCACCCTGTAGTGAAGACCTCAGGGCGACAGACCAAACGCGCTTTAACTCCGAGGCGTATACCCAACTATGGCGGTACCTTGTGCACACACAGGTGGTAGTGGAGGGCAGTGAGGTCCTTACCTGCACGGACGGACATGGCACGGGGGTTATCCGATCCCCACAACAAATAAACGTACAAGACAGGCCAATCAACCATACAACAATTAAAATGCAACAAATAATGGCTTAATAAAAATAAATGCCAGGATAACAAAGGAATGAATGTATGGTAAAATATAATTTCCTATATTGAGGGACCCTCCACACATACGGACTCGTATACAACACAAGGGGATGATAAAATAAACGAAAGTAAAATGTAGTGTGGTGTGTTGGCTCATACTTCGCCTGGAATTATTGACCCTCCGGGGCCGTCACAGGTCTCGCGTCCCTGCGTGGGAAAACGTGCGGTGGCACAAAGTCACGTTCACCGCCAGCCGCCGACGCGAAGCGAGCAGGCCAGAGCTCCTCCCTCGGTCCTTCTCGCTCGGCTGCACCGAGCTCCGACCGTCCCGAACCTCCCAGGCTCAGCCGTCACGAGCCAACACCCAGAGAGGGAGAGAGATGCGTCCGCCTTTACCAATGCCTGTAACAGGGAAAGCAAAAATGCGACTGCCCAGCACAAGATTGACTATGCAACTGGAACCGCCTGCCACAGAGAGAAACAGAGAGAAACAGATAGAGAGGTGGCGCTTTGCCGTTTTGGTCCTGCTGCTGGAATCTTCGACGATGACGTCACACTCTCACCAATCGTGCCGCACCATTGCATCGCTCCTCCATTCTTTACCCAATTGGTCTTCGGGCCATGGCCTCACGGTCACTCTTGGCGCCCATCTGGAATATTTGAGCTGGGTGGTGTCAGTGGGAGTACAACACCTACCCCTAATCCAGTCTGTGATTGCGTTATTTAACTTAGGCGTTGATTGCATGGCTGGTGGTATAAGTGTTATAAGAAGAAATGGAAAACTACAGAGGCATTTACATACAGGAAATCTACCCTTATACCCTAACTAAAAAGCAAAGCTCCACCCCTTCGCATGGAGACATAATGCTTACACGGACATCCGGTCCTAACTTAAATACAGGAAGGTTTCTTCTTCGTGACATTTGGAGCACACTACTCTATACAATCCTATCTGGACTAAGGTATTCCATTGCCTATTGCCATACACGTAACAATATATACTGTAGATTTGCTGATTCAATCAAAAAATTTTTTTTTTCAAAATCTTACAAAACATTGCATTACAATGATTGGAAGGCAGCTGAGAAGTCGACAGATTTTTGATTGTATAGTTGAAGTTCTGCGTCTGCTTTGCCGAAGACATTTACGATTGCGCTTTTCGAGTTCACAAAGAGGATGTCTGACAAAGGGCTTTTCTGACCATGACCCTCAGCCTGACCCAGGATTGCATTAATTTCATGACCTTTCTAGCAGATCTTTAAGCTTACAAGTTTTATCTTGGGAAGCAGGTACCATGCTCCTCATACTACTGTGGTAGATCACAGTTGGTATGAGATGGTGAGGTACTAGGAATTGATCTTTGTGTCATCTTCGATGTTGTCCTTTGCTTTCTTTTATCCGCTATCCCCAGTACATCTGATTATGTTCTCGCAGAACCAGCAAAAGTGCTGACTTGGTACATTCCTATTTGGGATGAATTGCAACTCTCGCTGCATTGACACGAGACCAGTCATCAATCCATTGTCAGTGTTGTGTGTTGCAAAGGCACAATCAGCACTTTTATTTGACAATGGATGTTTTGTATTCTTCTTTCTTGTAGTTGGCAGAACTACAAAGGACCAGCAGACAGCATGGCGCATCGTATGTACAATTATGGTGCAGGAAGTGGCTCTGGCCCTGGCTCTGGCTCTGGTTTTGGATCAGGCCGCATTGTGACTCGTCAGCCTTTCTCTCGCGGTCATAATAATGAGGATTTTCGCAGCAACTATTCCTCATCATTCCAATCAAGTGGGCGGACAGGGTTGGGTGACAGATCTGGATACTACGGGCAGACAGGCAACAGAGGTCCCGTAGACGATTCCCATGCAGCCCGTCTCTTGGACACCTTTGGGTTGTCCTCAGAAGACCTGTCGCTGCTTAGCCGTTACCCCTCAGAAGATCTGACACCAGAAAACATGCCCAGGTTACTTTCAGAGATCTACACACGTAAGCAGGCTGTTCCTGGTAATCGAAGTTCTTTGCCTAGTTCTGTTGTTGATTATGGCCATGGGCGCAGTCGTGGACCTTCGCCACCCAGCCGCAATCTCTCGTCTGCACGACGTCGAGATATTTCTTTGCCCAGTCGGCCCATGAGAGATTTGGATATGCGATCGTCCCGCAGAGAATTTGAATATCGACAGCCGCTGTCTCGTCCAGCCTCTCAAAGGCAGGCACCACGACAAGAGCCTCCTCGCCCAATACCACCACGCCAGGCACCATCACGTCCAGTGCAACAGCCACAGGTTGCACCTCGCAAGTCTCCACAACAACCCTCGACGCCATCTTCTAGCACACCAAGTGTGCCAAAGAAGGCACCTCTTTCTAAACCGCCGGAGGGCCCAACTCCTGAGCAGATCCAGAGCTTCCTTGGCAAGCCAAGTGACGAACAGCTGCCTTTTTGCAACGTGTGCAGCGTGCGCATGCCTGGAGTTAAGGTATGGTGGCACGATGGATGGGCTTGATGCTTCTGTTTGCATTTATTGCATTTGTTTTGATTTACAGGGGGTACAGAAGACCAATTTTTTCACCTTGCAGCATCTCCTTTATGATTGGATGGTATATCTTTCCAATGAGAAACTTAGTATTTGTTTACCGTGGTTTAACACGGCTCAGCGAACTTTATTGCCGAAATTGTAAGAATTGTCTTTCCACCTGCTTTTTTTGTTTTTGGAGATTTTAAGTTTGAATGCAATTTCAGGAAGTTGTTTTGTTGCAGCTCTCACTTCATGGATTTCACCAAAAATCAGTTTTTCTATTCCTGGTTCAGGTTTGCTCATGAATATTAGCAACATTGACAACATGGTCATTTATGCTTTGACAACAATTCCTTCTTGAGAAATGTTCATAGCCTGGCAACTTTTGTCATGAGCAAGAGCATTTTTGAAGAAATTCTATGTTTAGCTTACATTTGTCTGTCTTCCGTGATCATTGAGTCTAGTGCCATGCTGCTTTGAAGGTTTTATTTTTTAAATAAAGTGTATTTGCGGATGCAAGTTGGCAAACCGATGGTACCCTAAATCCCCATGTACAAGAGTATCAATGTACAATCCCCATGTAGCTGTGTATTAATTCCCCCCCCCCCCCCCCCCACTAAAAAAAAAAGAAAAAAAAAGTAATCCTTTACATAACTAATATATACTGCACATAGGTTGCAGTAATTCTAGTTCAGATGCCCAATATATCAAAAATCTCAACTAAAAGCAAAAAAGATAAGTTATTGCTTAATATACATATTTCTACTGTGTTGAAACGGAGGTGTAAGAAACCATGCGCAATCAAACGTGTTCATCCAAAACTCTAAACCCGATGATGGGAGAGAGAAGTGGAAGACTTAAATAAGCGTGTTTGGTGTTTATTTTGTTCTTTTTAACTAAACTGGACTACCGTCCAGTTGAGTTCATCACACACTGAACCCGTCGTCGTCGTCGGTCGTCTGTCGTCAGTTAACATTTCGACGTTAACACTCCAGCGTCCACAAATATCAACCGATTCTGATCAAACTTGACATGCAGCATCCTTACCCCAAGGACCAGGTTTGTATTGCATTTCAGCCCGATCCGTTGAAAAATGGCAGACTTGGGCGACCATTTTGTTTTTGGTCATGAAAACGACGTTAACACTCCAGCGTCCACAAATATTAACAGATTTTGATCAAACTTAGAATGTTTAACCCTTACCACACAAGGTAAGTTGCTATTGCATTCCAACCCGATCCGTCACAAAATGGTCGCCATAGGCCGCCATATTGTTTTCAGCTCCGAAACGACGTTAAGACTTTAACATCCACAAATATTTATGGATTTTGATCAAACTTCGTGTGTGAGACTCTTACCACACAAGGTAGGTTGCTATCGCATGTCAACCCGATCTGTCACAAAATGGCCACCATAGGCCGGCATTAAAGTTGTCCAGTCAGTTCAGTTGGGTTCTGCTTCCCTGGAAGCTCTAGTTTTTTCATACATTGTTTAAATCGTGTGGAGGGTTGTTTTTTTTCAAGCAAAATAAGGGTTTG
This sequence comes from Myxine glutinosa, assembly GCF_964187855.1. Lineage (NCBI taxonomy): Eukaryota > Metazoa > Chordata > Myxini > Myxiniformes > Myxinidae > Myxine > Myxine glutinosa. Next base: position 11,324,443 of record NC_136272.1, on the reverse strand, counting down.
CTCTCAAATCAAACATTAACGAACTCCTTGTCAGTCTTTAGCTCTGAGTTTGTCAGTCGGCATACAGTAGATAGTCCTCGGAGTTGCTGCTTGATGGCCATTCCTCTCAGAGGGTGGCATCTTCTGTGCCGTCAAATGCATTGGAGATACCCCACTTGAGGAATGTCTCGGGAGTTCTCTTTCGGCACCTACCACCAGTATCCAGTCACAGATCATTGGTATATCCGCATTGTCGCTCCTCCAGTGGTGAACGTTGACCTCACTGATGTCGAATTTCCTCCTGGCTGCTGTGTTACTAAAACTCTTCTGCCATACAAGCTTGCACAACAGCCTGCAAGCTCTGTCGACATACATGCACACAGAGAGCATGGAGGCTGCTGTGAAAGATCGTCATGTTGAAGAACCTTAAAATTGGAAGAGGATGGTCAAAGTGAAAAAATATTCCAGAGAGTTTGAGCCCGAGGTTTGCCTTGCACTCTTCTCTAGGTGCTCCTTGTGCCTAATTGGCTGAATGCTTGGGACCTTGGTAGTTGCACGCTTCGCTGCTTTTGGCGAATACTATTCTGACATCCAGACATCCCTTCCTGCTTGCTTTGGTTCATCGTTCATTGTGGTTCATTGACATCCAGGCAATGGTTCGTTCTTTGTTTCTCATCTAATATTTTTTCTTTTTATTTTGAGAGGATTTTTGTGGACTTTGTCGAGGCTCATATAAGAGCTAACACTTAGAACATATAATAAAGGAAGCGGGAGACAATAGGGGGGAGAGAGGGAAGCACAACAAAAGTAGGGCACAGGGACATAATGAGATCTGTGGAAGAGAGAGAGTGCTGTGGCGTGGTACACGGGATTAACAAGATGGACACCACAGGGACTTTCGGGAATGAAAACGTGGAATTTGAAGGAAGTGGGTTTGGGGTGGATTTACGGGGATAGAAATAAAATCAAGGTTTTGGATGTGGGAAGATAGATGGCAGTGAACATCTGTTTTGAAGATTTGGAGGGAGGAGTGGGATTGAAGCGATTGTGGGAGTTTGTTCCTTTGGCAGGAAAAAGGAATGAAAGGATGAAGGTGAATAATGAGTCTTGATTTTGTCAGTTTCACAGGAAAAGGTTTGCTGACAGACCTTGTGTGTCCTGCAGGAATATTTGGGGGACAGAAAACAGAGAGAGCTGGGGGTGCAAGGCCAGAGAGGAGTCTGTAGAAGACAGAAATACCACCAACCTGCCTGCGGGGAGAGAGTGAAAGACCTCAGAATCAGCTTCATCACGAGAGATACCAATTATCCTCAAAGCCTTGCCCAGTTGGCGACTGACTTTCGAAGCCAGCTTGGAAATGTGGTTTTCCCAGGAAAGATCATGGCTGATAGTGAGACCCAAAAGCTTGAGTGACAGAACTTCTTGGAGAGGATTGTTGAGAAAGTAGATGCGAGGGTTTTCCAGAAGGTCTTTTCGGAAAGACATAGTGAGTGTGAGACCTGTCAGGATTGAAAGACATGTTCCACTTGTTTGACCAGTTGGTGATTTTATCCAGGTCTGCAGAGAGTGAAGTGGCTTCTGCCTGCCAATATGAGAGATGGAGCGGCAGAGGGTGGAGTCCTCAGCAAAAAGAGAGGATTTTCCAGAGTCGGAGAGATCATTAATGAGGACCAGAAAAAGCACAGGGCCCAGAACACTGCCTTGAGGAACTCCATCCTGGACAGGAAGAGGAGATTAGAGAATTCCATTTGGAGCCACATGTTGACTATGACAGGAGAGGAAGTCCACGAGCCATGAGAGTGGAGATTTCCATGGATGCCATAAGAGGAGAGTTTGGTGAGCAGAGCAGGGTTCCAGACCATTTCGAAGGCACAGATATGTCAAGGGAGATTGCTCTGATTTCCTGTCTGGTGTTGAGGACCTCCATCCATTATTGAGACAGTAGAAGCAGCATGTCCATAGAAGATTGGCCTGGTCTGAATCCAAATTGGTGAACTGAGATCAAGCTATTGGAGAAGAGGAAGGATTTAATAGCAGAAGTGATTATGGATTCCATGACCTCAAACCGATTCCATGACAACGCTTGACCAATTCAGTACATTTGATTTACTCTGGGGAGAATAAATTGCTATAATTAACATGTGCACCTTGTACATGGGAATTGTACATCATCACAATTCCTGTATTTGGATCTTCAATTGGTTTGCACACATTCAGTATTGAGTTGTGCCGCACAATCTTGGAACTGAATATCTCCCTCAATCTTCTTGGATTAAGATGTCAACTCAGGATCTAGGATATAATGGTTATTTTTCAGATGGACGTATTCAGATGGATGGTTTTTCAGATATCTAAAATCGTGAAACTGTGTTTAAAAAAAAAAAAAAATGAAAAAAATCGTACATCCTTTTTGCAATTAAGAGCATACCCCTCATTCTGACCACAGGTTCCTGATTTTTGGGTCTTAAAATATGATTTTTTCATGGCATAAAAATATCTTTGAACAAGGGTCAATCCTTGTTACATTCCTAATAAATTTTAAATCCTATTCAGGATTTTTGTTTATGGTGTTATATGCATTTGGAATGATCATTTGGAATGCATTTGTATGGAACACAAAATATAAACTGTAACAAATCCTCTGGGGTGGCAGGTGCAGTAAAGAAATTAGTTTCCCTGAACCATTGGGTGAAATTAGGAAATTTCTCAACTTTACCTGCAGATTTTGTGGCCGATCTCCATTTTTACGGTTGCTTTTGTGCACAAATTTTGAAGGATTCAGAATTCCACAGACCATTACATTTAGGAATATATTAAATTACAGTCGTTATGATTGCAATTATTGATAAACCTCATATTTAATGAGATTGCTAAACAAAGGTTTTCCACTGTGGTTTGTGCACATAAATGTGTACAGTACCTTCAGAAAGTATTCAAACTCATTAACTTTTTTCATATTTTGTTGTGTTACAGCCTGCGTTTAAAATGGATTCAATTGAGTTTTTTTGGGCACTTATCGACATATAATACCCCATAAAGTCAATGCTTTTTTGTTATTATTTTAAAAAAAAGAAATGTTTACAAAACAATGAAAAGCTGAAATGTCTTGAGTCAATTAGTATTCAACCCCTTTGCTATTACACACCAAATTGAGCTCAGGTGCATCCAATTTCCTTTGATCATCCTTGAGATATCTCTACAACTTGAAGTCCACCTGTGGCCAATTCAATGATTTGACATGATTTAGAAAGAAACACACCTCTTGAGATAAGGTCCCACCTTTGACAGTGCATGTCAGAGCAGAAACTATACCATGCAATCCAAGGAACTGTCCATAAAACTCCGACATATAATTGTGAGGAGGCATAGATCTGGGGAAGGGTATCAAACAATTTCTCGAATGTTGAAAGTTCCCAAGAGCACAGTGAGCTCCATCATTAGGAAATGGAAAGAACATGGAACTACCCAGACACTTCCTCGAGCTCGCCGTCCGACCAAACTGAGCAACCGGGCAAGAAGGTCAGGGACGTGAGAAAGAACCCAATGACCACTGTGACAGAACTAGAGTTCTTCGGTTGAGATAGTAGAACCTGCAGAAAGGACAACAGTCTCTGCAGCACTTCACAAGTCTAGGCTTTTTGGGGAGAGTGGCCTGATGGAAGCCACACCTGAGAAAGAGGCACATGACAGCATGCCTGGAGTTTGCAAAAAGGCACGTGAAAGATTCTGAGAGCATGAGGCAAAATATTCTGTGGTCTGATGATACGAAAATTGAACTCTTTGGCCTGAATGCAAAGCGCTACGTCTGGCGGAAACTGAGTGCAGATCTTCACCCATATTACACCAACCCTACTGTGAAGTAATATTGGTGGCAGTATCAAGTTATTGGGGTGCATTTCAGAGGCTGGGACTGAGACTTGTAAGGATAGAGGGAACAATGAATGGAGGCACATGCAGGCAAATTATTGAGTAGAACCTGCTTCAGAGTGCAAACGACCTTAGACTGCGGTGAAGATTTACGTTCCAACAGGGCAATGACATCAATCATACAGCCAAAGCAACACTGGAATGGCTTCAGAACAAGAATGTGAAAGTCCTTGAGTGGCCCAACCAAAGCCCAGACTTAATCCCATTGAGAGTTTGTGGTAATACTTGAAGATTGCTGTTCATTGACACTCCCCCATCCAACTTGACAGAGCTTAAGCAAATCTGCAATGAAGAATGGGAGAAACTCTCCAAATCCAGATGTACAAAGCTGATGAACAAACCATAGGCATAGTTTGACTTCTCTATTTGGGGGGGGGGGGGGGGGGCAAGGGCTTGATATTAATCATGGGTAGCTTGGTCTGACTTCCAAAATTATCATTTGTTAGTGTTGTTAGTTTCCATTCATTGTTACTCACCTTTAAATATGGGATATTTTTAATCTCGATTGTAATCTACTGAAAACATTAAAGGTGGGGGCAGTGCCCCCCTGACGCCTCCCCCCCCCCCCCAACTCTGCTGGTGAGACAAACCCAAGAAGTTTTGAAGCTGTAATCTCTGCCAAAGGTGCTTCGAAGTATTGACTCAAGTGGTTGAATGCTTATGTAAATCAGATATTGCTGTATTTAATTTTAATTATTTTATAAAATGTTGTAAAAATAAAGAAATAATAATAATACACTTTGACATTATGGGGTATAATGTGTTGATCATTGACAAAAATCCCAATTTAATCGATTTTAAATTCAGCCTGCAACACCTCAAAATCAAATTCACCATAAAATTCCCTGTTGCCACCACGCCCCCTTGGTCCCCGTTGCCCCTGTGGTCCCCTTGCAACCGTGCCCCGTGGTCACGTTTACCACTGTGCCTCCACGGTCCCTGTTACCGCCATGCCTGAAAGTTCCTGTTACTTCTGTGCCCTCAGCCTCTGCACTAGCCCACCCTATGAACTTTCTCTCCACTCTCACGATTGTAAAATTGATCCCCCTGAGATGCAGACCTGACCTCCAAGTACTCGTTCAACTACCACGAGCGTCGACTACAGCGCTCAGTAACACAACCCTATCATCCCATTTGGGTTGTTCTCTGTCTTGTGTGGGCTCCATGCTGCTGTTGATGAGCTCAACCTGGTCTCCACATGGTATACACTTATATCCATGGGGTCTTCGCTATTTGTCCTCCGCTCTACTACAAGAGCCATTACGCATCCTCACAATGGGGTCTACTCTGTTCACCATGGCACCTAACCTATCACTCCCCATAGGGATCTTTGTATTTTGTGCACGCTGACCTCCCTTTCTCTCCCCTCCTGCCCCCTTCTGGGTGCTGCATTGTCGCCAGCCCTGATGATCATCTTGAACCCAAATGAAAGTTGCTGCTGCCTGGCCACCATTCTATTCTGACTGGTCCCAATATCCTCAAGCATAGTCACCAATCTGGCTATGAGTTCACCCTCTGGGGGCAATGCTCCAGCACTGCTGCTTGGGGCTTGGCTTGTCGGTTGATACTAGGCTGTTTGAGATGAGGGTGGTGTGCGAGGGTGGGAGATATGGGTGCCTCTCCTGCACCCTATAGCAGCCCCCCCTAATTTTACCTCTGTAGACGTCGCTGTAAAATACATAAAACACTTGCCGTCTTTTGGGTCGCGAGAGTCCATCATTGCGTTTTGTTATTTAAAAAAAAACTAAGATAAATGACCTCTTATGATAAAAGGATTTTAATCCGAAAACTGCTTTATTTAGAACTTGAGACGTGGATATCCTCTGACACCAATTGAAACCGAACGGAATTTGGATATTAGGATCGTCCTGCTCCTGAACACTAATTCTAATGGAGGGTCAATTCTGATTCCAGATACTATTTGCTTAGGTGACTTATCTTCCCCAAGTGATAGACCAGGTCAGACGAGAAGTAAATCTCTAGAATGACCCAATGAGAGGGGAGTCTGCGCATTTGGGGAGGGTTACTTTTATTTATTTAACTATTAATGAATCCATGTAACGATGGGTTAATTGCCCTAATTTTATGATACATGACGTGTAATATCAGGTTCCATTCGGTGGTGCTATACACATTTATACGGCATAGAAAAAAGTGGGGTGCTCTCACCACCCTGAGCTCCTGGGACAGATTTTGTTTGCTTTTTAAAAAACTCTGTCAAACCTTCCCATGCACCCTGCAAATCCCAGAACCAATTTTCAACTCGTTCTGTCTAGCTGTTCACTGCTATGATGTTCTCACTTGCGAGCGTATATTTTTAGTCCCCTACCGGTGTACCGGAGGGGACTATAGGTTTGCACTCCGTCCCTCTGTCTGTCCGTCCGTCACGCAAAGAACAGTTTTCCGGACTTTTTTTCTAAACTCTTAATGCTAATGATTTCAAACTTGGTACATGGTTTCCTCATGATAAGTTACAGATCAAGTTCGAACTTCACGACGTTTCGATCATATTTGACAAAGTTATGGCACTTTGAACTTTGGTAATTTCCCCAACAGTTTTCCGGACGACAGACTGCCGGTAGTGGACATGTATTGCAGCGCAATACTCAGAATGCTTGTTATTTTAGTTAAGGCATTTACAAATGCCATTAAGGCATTTCCATCAGTGAGGTTGAAAGGACATCCAGTGAACATTACCATCATTCAGATTTATGCCCCAACTTCTGCAGCCAATGAAGACAATGCAGATGAGTTTTCTGGAAAGTTGCAGTACCTAGTAGAACACTTGGCTGAAGGAGGTTGTTTCATTATTATGGGAGACAAATGCAAAAATTGGAGCAGGAGCACCAGGCATTGCTGGAAAGCACAAGAACAAGAAACACAGTAAATACAAGAATTCTGTTTGGAGAAAGATGTCGGAATAGCAAACACGTTTCAAATAACCAGAGCGCAGACTGCACGCATGGAATTAGCCTGATGGGAAATGTAGAAATCATATTGATTACATTCTAATCAACAGAAGATGTGAAAGTGCTGTGCAATCTTCCAACACATTGCCAGGTGCAGACTATGTGACATATCGTGAACTTCTTGTGGCAAAGTTACGAGTCATATTGAGAAAGGTGTAAAAAATAAATAAATAAAACTCCGACCAAATATGACATTGAAGATGAAACGAGAGGTTGAAAACAAGAGGTTGAAAACTATGCAATGAAGTTTTTCTTTTTTTAAATTATTTTAAAAACCGTTTTGCAGAGCTAGACTTGGTTGACAATGTCAGGCGAATTGTGGCAAGAGGTTGAAGACGATGTAAAATAAGTTTGTACAAGTGAGATAGCAATGTGATTGTGACTTTCAAAGAAGGAAAATATGAGAAGAGGAAAAGGCAGATATTGCATGACTGCTGGATGGATGGGGTAAAGGCTGTAACCAAGCTGTCTCTACCAGAGCTTTGTGAAGCAGCACAGGAACCAAGTAATGCTCTAGAAAAGTTCATGTAAAGGGGCGCCAATGCGGGGGTTACTTTCTTGGAAAATGTCACGAATGTTAAATCTGCGAATAATGTGGGGGAATTATTTATTTCAATGGAAAAAGATGGTTATGTTCCTGGCAGTTTGTGATACATAAGGGAAAATCAAAAATCGCGTGGAAAAACCACGAATACGTGGAGCACAGGGCTGCAAATGTCGAAGCAAACTGTGAATACGCTTTGAAAAAAAAGGCAAACGTCGAATGGCGTGGTGGAGTAAGGTTTGCACGCACGTACAGCTGTTTTATGATTGACGTGTGTAAGATGCTTTCAGAACTTTTATGTGCACAGCTGGTGGGAAGTGGTTTTATGCATGATGTGTGGAAGATGCTTTTAGAAGTGATGTGTGTGGCTGGTGGTAATCGTTTTTTCAAAAGGGAAAATGTTAAAATCTTATGACCACAAATGCACATTATATGAGTTTTCATTAAATGCTCACAAATAAAATTTCAAAAGGTTTGCTCACTTTTTCTGTGAGTGTCATGTTACTTTATCGAAAATTTTTGCTTCAATCTTGTGTGGTCGCCAAAGCACGTCTTGATCCTGGAAGTCGTTGCCATCTTAATCCCGAAAATAGCTGCCGTCTTAATCCCGGAAATAGCTGCTGTCTTAATCCCGGAAGTAGTTGCCCTTTGAATCCCGGAAATAGCTGCCGTCTTAATCCCGGAAGTAGTTGCCCTTTTAATCCCGGAAATAGTTGCCGTTTTAACTGCTCTGATTTTAAGCTCGAAGGAAGATACGGTATTCTGTATTGTTATCTTACGAAGATTAATGTCGAGCTTAAATTGCATAATCTTAAACGTACTGGTATCACAACCTTGTGTTGGAATTTAACTTTATCTTAGATTCAAAAGAAAAGTTCATTTTTACTTTCGTTCCATGAACTCGCCTCGCTGATCGGCACAAGATATACACCATATTACAGGAGAGAGTTGCACATTAATCGTGTGCAGGCAAAAGTAATCATGAGACTTAAAACTAAACAACAGCTATATAATTAAATAATTACGAAAAATAATTTATGTAAGAAACCAAGCATTCCCACTCTCCATGTCATTATCCCATCTATAATTTTCTCCCCCCTGTCCTTATCCTCCCAGTGCGTTGAGTTTTTGATTGTCTGTGAACTAGGCTTCTTTCCTTAAACATAAAATACTAACAATATTAACCCGAGATCCCGACCTGGATTTTTAGCCTGGTGTTGGCTTAGTGGTTAGGGTGCCGGCTTGGGATCCTAGGATCCTGGGTTCGAATCGCGGTCGATCGCTAAATTAACACCAGGGGGGTTTACTCAGCCTGTCATCCTTCCGAGGTCGGCAAATTGAGTACCAGCTTGCTGGGATGAATGATCCTGGTGTGTACCCCGATTTAGAATAGGTACACCGTATCCCTACGCATCGTAAGAGGCGACTGAGGGTGGGCGCCAGGAAGGGCATCCGGCCATAAAAACATTGCCTCAAACAGGGAACCATGATTGTCATGGGGCCCGCAAGGCTAACCCCTGCTCTAGTGGGGAAAATGGCCTTCAAACGATCATTCATTCATCCCGACCCATAGGTGAAAAGGAATAATCAACCAAGCATGTCCGTGGGTGGGCAGGAATTTTTTTTTTGCGCCTGTGAAAAACGCAAATACGTGGGACACAGGGCCGCGAATGCAGAAGCAGGTCGTATTTTATCAATCGCGAATGGTGAGGTCTGACTATTTCGCATGATACCTCAAATAGTTGTGGATTAGTTGTGACAACCATGCGGATGAGTTATGACAACCATGTGGATGAGTTGGGTAGGTAATAAGATCAAGCCGATTCGATTTTGGTTCAGGTCCGGATCCAGATCTGGCCTATCAGTGGGATTCAAAACATAAACTGTTCAGCCTGGAGGAGGTATGCTCTCTACCGAGTGCCCGTCTCGTTATGACTTATAATAACCCCTGTTGGGAAGACAATGGCAAAGCACCCAACATAACCCTTGCCAATAAACTGCTTCGGCAGCATGACTGCCAATAAACTGCCAACAGTTTGGGCCATCAAAATGAGAAAGAATGCCCCCTGACAACAAGAGCAGTGCTATATGATACAAATTTGCATACTGGGTTTGTGTCTTCCACTGCCCTTTTTGCCCCCTGAACTCTGGGACACCAACTTTCGACTCATTCCATCCAGTGGTTTTGCAATCCTTCGAAGCCAAACAAAAAACTCACAACCAACTCACTCTCTGCTCCTTGTGTCTGTGCTCGTGCTCCCAGACGAACAAGTTCAAAACCCGCTCATCACTTCAAATTGCCGCATCACTTGGACTCCAGCATTTCCGAGGTTCCCAATGTCCACAAGATCCCCACAACTGGTTGGAATCGCCGGTTCATTGGCTGCACCTTCAGCTGCATGCCCATAATGTCCTAGGCCAATATTCTGCTTTTCCCAGTGCCATTACTCCTGACCACAAGGCAAGAAATTAAATAATGCGAGTGAAGGGAAAAGAAAAAGCACATAATGGGGGAAAAGGGATACAGATTTTGGTGGAAAGACAAAGGGGCCTGTTTACATGCCCAATCCTAACGGCAGTAATTGGAGTAATTACAAGACGTATTGTGACAAATTACAAAATAACTCGTCAATTTCGTTTTTCTAGCGCTCTCCCCCCACCCTCCCCAAAGCCATTTTTGTTCCAGTATGATGAAGTATATTCTAAGTTTGGATGGAGGCAGGTTTTATGCACTGCAAATATACTTAGTGGGGGTTTTATGAGTCTATATGGCGATTGAACCTACTAATTTTGCTTGAAGTTATGTCTTATAGTGGGGCAACTTAGCATAACAATTGTGCATTTTGTGAGGAAAGCACAAAATTTGGCACACTAGTAGACTATCATATTATGAAAAGATCTGGATATTGGGCCATCTCAGATTCAGAGATTTGATTTTTGCAAGATTTCGATTCGATTGGGATCGAAGAGAACACCTTCTTCGTCTTCTGTACAGTGAAGTTGCCAGCCCTGAATTCTCTGGCTACATCTGGGTGCTTCATTGGGAGTGCAACCATGTCCCTCAGGTGAACAGGGATCCACCTGGCATAGTGTGTGTGGTCTAAGGCATGGAACCATGGGACCAGTTCCGTCTGGGCATCAAGGTACATCGTGAATGAAGCCTGCCGCAAAGAACGCACGTAGACCAGTACCAACGTCTCTAGTTCCAGCACAGTTGCCCAGTACTGAAAGTTGGGAATGTCTTCTCCTCTCTGGTGACACCAGTCTTCGAACTCAGGTAGGTCTTCTGCATCATCCGCATATGTCATACAGTGGCGTTCATACGCACGGTGTTGCAGGATGTGCAGTGCCGCTGCAGTGATTTGATGAGCTCTTCTTGTGCGGGTGACGTGGGCAGCTCGCAGGAAGGAGTCGGCCGTCCCTGGCGTTGCAATCTCAGCTTGCAAATCTGAAAAATCTGCAAATCTTGCAAAAATCAAATCTCTGAATCTGAGATGGCCCAATATCCAGATCTTTTCATAATATGATAGTCTACTGGTGTGCCAAATTTGGTGCTTTCCTCACAAAATGCACAATTGTTATGCTATATTTAGCTTAGCTGCTGGTGCTGGACTATTAGGTTTATCCTCTAGATTGCTATATTTTATGACCCAAAATCAGATACCTCCATAAATCTATTATTATTATGAAGAGTCGTCATTGATTTTTCGCTGCCTTTGATACGGTCTCATTGCTTCTTCTTCTAACTTTGAGCAGTTAAAAAATTTTTTAAACACTGCTGAGTCTGCTGCAAAATCGACTCTGATCGTTTTTCTAAAAGGAGTTTTCTATTTGCTGTGCAAAAAAAAAAAAAAATAGAGCACACAGGGGTTCAAGCTGCGAACCAGCTGGAACATCCTTTGCTTAATTAAATATTTAATCATTTATATACTTTATTGTTATTGTTATCCATTATCATGAAAGTGGCATTATATATAGCGCTTGAGCTTTCATCACTTGTGATTTGGCAGGAAGGGTATTTTTTAATGCATTTTGAACATTATTACAATTTGTTACTTTCCTGTATTTAACTTCTTGTTTTCCCGATGGGTGATGAAGGGCTGGATTGATCATGTGAATGGACGCAAGCATGCTCTGGGCTGTGAAGGCTTTTTCAACCGGTATGTATGATTACCATGGTGATGACTCTTCTGTTCTATGTCATTTTTAGCTCGCCTGGAATGTAGTTCTGGCTGCTGTTCTTATAGAATCTAATACCAGGTACATTTTGAGGATGTTCCCTCTTGGGCTGCCAAAATTTTGACATATTCGATGTTGTGTGTTACTTTTTACGGCATAGACCGTAGAGCAATGCCGTCTGGAACAGCGTTTGCCTGTCCGTCCAGTGTGTGTCCCTTCCGCCAGCATTTTGCGGGTTTATTCCCTTTAAAATTTGTTTTCTCTGCAACCGTTGGTCTGATTGACACAATTTTCACCATCCCCATGTATAATTTTTTTTATTGATAATTATGACATCACAGGTTAAGTGGTATGGGCGCCATCTTGGAAAACCCGAAAAAATAACTTGCACCTCTATATCTCCGAAACCGTTCCACGGAAGAAATTCAGCGTTGGCTTATTGTAAAGTACTCCCCATGGGGAATAACATATGTTAATGATGTGCCTTCATTGGTGTATTTACAAGACGTATTATGACATAAATTACGAACATAGGTGCCTTCATTATGATGTCATAAATCGACAAGTAGAAACCGTGATCCGATCAGTATGAATTTGTTGTTTGATATTGAGATAAATTGGTCAGAAAAAGAAAATTGATGATGTCACCGTCACGTGATTTGGCAGCCTTTTTTTTGGCGTAGCCCGTAGGACAATGCCGTCGGGAACAGTGTTTATCTGTCCGTCCGGTGTATGTATGTATGTATGTATGTATGTATGGCCCTCACAAATGTCCACCAATCGGAGCTGGGGTTCTGGTCACATGACATAGTCAGGGCTCTTAGGGATATTTTGGGGTCGTTTGGTTCAAATTCTTCCAAAAGCACCAAATTTGGCCCAGATGTTGCCCATGCCATACTCTTTCGATTTTTGACGGGCGCCCCCCCCCCGGGGGCCCCATATTGGCGAAATACTAAATGGCCGCCACCCGGATTGGAGGAAAATCAGTTAAATAACCAAAACGGTTGGAATCATGTACGATACCACTTTTCAGGGGTTTTTGAGGTCGAGGAATCCAATTATGATGTTATTTTGATGATTCGAGGTCAAGGTCAACCCTCAAGGTCATCTTAAAGGTCATTTTTGAGTCAAACATGTCGGTTTTTGAGTTTTTTGTCAAGATTTACGCGAGGTTCACCATTTTATGTTTCTGGGTTGGGTAATCGAACTCTGACCTTATTTATGACAATTAGAGGAAATATTTACATGTCTATTTCCTAATTTTCAGGCATATGCAGTTCATCAGTCGAATTACAAAGGTACGGATTTTGATGTTTTATGAACTGTATGCCATATCCTTGTGTTTAATTTTTGTGCGATCATGATCCGGGTTCATGTATACATGATTGTATACACGTCATAAATATGACGTCATAGGTCATGTGACCTGGCGGCCATATTGGATTTTATGAAAACCTTAACAATGGATCCCTGCCTTCATTTTTCGATCGATTCATTTGGAACATTTGACCACTTATAGTACGCCATGTGATTGGATGCATATCCTAATTGTGACGTCATAGGTCAGGTGACATGGCGGGATGGACCGGTATGGTCCCCGGATCATACCGCCCTTGGCGCCCGTCAAAAATCGAGAGAGTATGGCATGGGCAACATCTGCGCCAAATTTGATGCTTTTGGAAGAATTTGAACCAAAATATCCCTAAGGACCCTGACTAACAGGGGAACAGCAGATCCTCCACTCAGCAGATCCAAGCCCGGCTATGCCGTTGTTAGACTTTCGGTCTTGTTTTTGAGGGCGCATCAATCCATTTTACATGTGAACAGTTTCTTAATTTTTTCAATTCTGATCACTTTACAATTTGGATTCTGGATCTTTTTCAGCTACGGCTGTTCTATATGGATAAATTGAATCGATCATTGCAATATGCTTCCAATGAGTGTGGTACTTTTTCAACGTTTTTATTTTTAATTTTTTAAAATCAATGTGATTACTCTTCAACAACAATAACAACAACAGGCATTTTAAGGCCATTTCCCTGCAAGAGCGGGGGTTAGCCTTGCGGTTCCCATGACAATCTTCTCCATTTTGCCCTATTTTCTGCATCTCCCCTTGTTAACCCCCTTGCCCGCATTTCTTCTTCGACCATCTTTAGCCAAGTCTTTCTCGGTCTTCCCTGTCCTCGACTTCTTTCTACATTCACCCCAATCACTCTTCTCAACCAGTCACTTTCATCCTTCCTCAACACATGACCAAACCATCTCAACCTGTTCCTCTTCACAGCATCCATCACAGGCTCTATTCCCATCATCTTACGCAATTCATCATTTGTCTTCCTCTCTCTCAACGACACTCCACACATCCACCGAACCATTCGCAGTTCCACCCTTTCCAGCCTTCGTTGCTGCTCTATGTTCATTACCCATGTCTCGCTCCCATAAATCATAACACTTCTCACACATGCAGCATACACCTTTCCCTTCAGCTTCAATGACACTCCCCTCCTTGTCAGCACGCCACTCAGTTCCCGAAACTTCTTCCATGCACATCTCAATCGAGCAACCGTTGCCGAGTCTGATCCACCTTCTCCATTCAGCATGTCTCCTAGGTAACAAAATGTTTTCACATCTTCCAGCTTCATGCTGTCTCCAAGATCCAACTCAACATTTCCTCCATCTGCAGCTCCCTCTGTGCACACCTTACACTTGAATGTAGCTGCCACACTGGTTAATGACCCCCTCAAACCACTACATTTTTGATGAACCCACTCATCGCACATTGTACATTGAATGGAATTAACTCCGACACCCTTCCTGCACACAGCACACGGCCACTTCCTCGTTCTTTCCACCTCACCACATGCTTTACCACTTGCCATCACCTTCGTTTTTCCGATATTCACCTTCAGACCTTTTGTCTCCATACATTGATTGATTACTCTTCAGTGAACATAAAATCACAATTCAATGACATGTGTACCATTTTGGACAAAAAAGCACTGCAGGCATTTTCTGGATAAATGTGACAAAGTTCAGCTCTTGAAGTAACAATTGCATTATGAATATTATTAGATCATCTCACCTTGATTCTTGAAGAGATGAACTTATAAAATGGGTTGTGATGTCTTAATGTCTGTCCGTCCATCTGTCTGTCCATTAACTTTTTGCTACAACTCCCTTATCATCTGGCTGATTGTTCTGAAACTTGACGCATGGATACAACACTGTGGCTTGCACAATCGCTCAGGCTTTGATATTTAGATTTCGGATCATGGGGGCTCCCAGGGGAGGGGAGAGGGGGGTTACCCCCCTCAAACTTTGGATTCTTACTTGTCCCTTATTTACCAACCAATTTCTATGAAACCCGATGCAGCCCTTCTACTAGATGCCCTGCAAGATTGCTCTGTCTTTGATTTTTGGAATTCGGATCATGGGGGCCCCCAGGGGTGGTTACCCGCTGAACTTTCGGATCCATACTCGTCCCTTATTTACCAACCTTTTGTCTATTTACCAACCTATTTACCAACATGCTGTTTCTGCTTTCTCAACGATGGATGGAGGTCCTCAATGCCAAACAGGAAATTAGAGCAGTCTCCCTTGACATATCACGTGCCTTCGATACGGTCTGGCACCCCGCTCTGCTCACCAAACTCTCCTCTTTTGGTATCCATGGAAATCTCCACGCATGGCTGGCGGACTTCCTCTCTAGTCGTAGTCAACGTGTGGCCCTGAATGGGTTTCTCTCATCTCCTCTTCCTGTTCAGGCTGGAGTTCCCCAAGGCAGTGTTCTGGGCCCTGTGCTTTTTCTGGTCTTCATCAATGATCTCTCTGACTCTCTTGAAAATCCTCTCTATCTCTTTGCTGACGACTCTACTCTCTGTCGCTCCATTCTTCATCCCTCAGATCGGCAGTCTGCAGCCTCCTCACTCTCTGCAGACCTTGACAAAATCACAGACTGGGCAAACAAGTGGAACATGTCTTTCAATCCTGACAAATCTCACACTCTTACGATGTCTCTCCGAAAAGACCGACTGGACAACCCTCCCATCCACTTTCTGAATAATCCTCTCCAAGAAGTTCTGTCACTCATATCAAGCTTTTGGGTCTCACTATCTGCCATGATGTTTCCTGGAAAAACCACATTTCAAATCTGGCCTCCAAAGCCAGTCGCCGACTGGGCATCCTCCGTCGTGCGAAGTCCTTCCTTGGCACACCTGAGCTCCTCACCACATACAAGGCTTTCATCCCCAGCTCAATGGAATACTGCTCTCCCCTCTGGGCTGGTGCTCCTGCCTCACACCTAGCTCGCCTTCACGCTGTTGAAACCAAAGCATTCAGAATCATTGGAATCTCCCGCGATGAAGCTAACTCCAAGGGCCTCTCACTCACTCACCGCAGGCAGGTTGGTGGTCTTTCCGTCTTCTACCGACTCCTCTCTGGCCTTGCCCCCCCAGCTCTCTGTGGGCTCTGTCCCGCAAATATTCCTACAGGTCGCACAAGATCTGCCTGCAACCCTCTTTTGGTTAAACTGCCAAAATCAAGACTCTCTGCTCACCTTCACTCCTTCATTCCTCTTTTCTCCCGCCTCTGGAACAAACTCCCTCACTCTCTTCAATCCCACTCCACCCTCCAAGTCTTTAAAACAGCTGTTCACCACCATCTCTTATCTTCCCCCATCCAAAACCTTGATCCTTTCTACCCCCGCTAATTTCACCCCAATTCCACTTTTTGAAATACCAACTTCTGTCCTGGAAGTCCTTGGTGTCCTTGTGCTTTATACTTCTCCCTCCCCCCCCCCCCCCTTCCCATGCCTCCTCCCCCCGGGCCCTCTCCCTTCCACACATCTCCCTGCTCTCGGATGTTGTGTTTGTGTGCTTCCCCTTTTCTCCTTATCTTGTCTTCCGCTCCCTCTTTTTGTGTATTTTGTTTGTCTGGTCGATTTGTTTGTGAAGTAAATGTTAGCTCTTTCACGAGCCTCGATTCAGTATACAAAAAAAACCAAAAAAAAACCGATTGCTCTGAAACCCGAAAAAGCCCTCATACTCAATGTTCCGCAAGATTGCTCAGTCTTTAGATTTTTTTGGTTTCGGATAGGGGGGCTCACAGGGGATCAATGGGGCTCCCAAAGGAGCCTCCCAAATCGGCAGTGGTCTGAACTGCAACCTCAAGAGATGACTGTCAGCCCATTCGGGGCTATTTTTATTATTAGATGGCTGTAGTATAATTTGGGAAGTCTGTTCCAGCGAAATCGTTACATGGGGTTTGGTATTTGCAACTCCAAAATGGATTAACACTTCTATTTCTTTGGGTTACACAGTATCTGAATATAAACGTTTCGGGATCATAGTTTAGTGTTTTGGGTCAGACATGATGGTGTGGTATAGTGATAGTGCATTTGCCTTTGAGTTGTCTGCTTTGGGTTTGATTCTGAACTATATTATTAAACAGCAGCTCAACCACACTGTATTTTGCAGTTGGGGCTTTCCATCACAAACTGCACCATCCCTTAAATGGCCATTATACCGGGTGTCAATCTCCTCACATTAGCTGATAGACATAAAGTATCCCACTGTTTTTCAGGAAGTGTAAGTGAGCGAGTTATCATCAAAAGTCTTCTCCTAACCATCTCAAGTTGAATGTCAGACCTCTGGCCAGCTGGTTCATGAAAGAGTTGCATCAATCTACCTCCTGCCCTATAACCACCAATAAAATGAGATAAATTTGAGTAGTAGTAGTAGTAGTAGTTTCATGTTATTGCTGTTACGCCACACATGTAGCACAAAGTGGGGGGAAAACATTTGGTTCACTTTGTCTGTGTCTGACAGTCTATGATCAAGGACCTTAATTGAATTTGATATTTTGAACATGTGAACAAGAATGGGCTTGTTTGCACTTCCAAGAATCTGCATTTTATTTTCTGCATTTTTTCCAAAAACCAATTGTAATCCGTCTCGACCAATCATATTTGCCGCTCATGCTCTCAAGATATGAGAATATTGAGATTCAAACAAATTGGTGGCGCCGAGCAATGCAACGCCTGAGCATTGTCCAAAAGGTCTATCGAGTGCATCGATTTTTCCTCAGAAGCCATTCCAAAATCGTCAGTTTTGCCAAAATGGGTTGGTACAAGGTTTGTGATTGCACAAATGCATGGATAAACTTCGATAGTAAGGGAAATGTACCTCTAATTCTCACTCTGCCATGATCCTTGACTATGTATAAAATAAATAAATAAAACTAAGTTCACGAACAAAGTTGTTATAGATAGTGCTCGGAAACAAAGCAAGGGTCGAAATGACCCTTCCCATATCATTTTTCTCAAGAATAATGGGTTAAGGTGTTCTGTGAATTCTATAGTTTTCCTCTCCTTTTTTATTTATTTATTTTTTATGCCTCTGCCGCCAAAGTTGCTGGAGGCATTATCTTTTCAGGTTGTCCATCCGTCTGTGCGCCCCTTGATAGGTTTTTGTTACTGCGATAACTTAAGAACAGCAGAAGAGATCCAAGTCAAACTTAGTGCAGGTATGTATAATGAGGTAAAGATTAACTGATTAGATTTTGGGGTCAAAGGTCAGAGGTCATGTTTGGTAACAATCCTGATACTGCGATAATTTGTGAATCGGTGATGGGACTTTGACCAAAGTTGGTACAAGTGTAAAGTATGTATTATGCTGCAAAAATGAACTGATTTAATTTTGGGGTCATGAGGTCAAAGGTTGGAGTCTAATGTTTTTGTTACCCCGTTAACTTAAGAACGGCTGAATGGAACGAAGTCAAACTTGGTACAAGTATGCTTAATGATGGAAAAATGTGGGTGGCGGAATATTGGTCCACGTCGTGATGTCAAATTATGTCTAGTTTGTTTCATGCTTTTGTTTATAAATAGTCTTTATTTATTTTTTGTGTAGAATGTCGAGGCTTGAGGAGGAGCAAATAACATAGAATTGGTCAGGACCTAACAGAACAAAATGGACAGTAGAAAGAGAGGGAGGAAACCAACAGCAAGGATTAAGGGCTAATGATGGCTCGGGGAAGACACAATGGAGCCAAAAATCTCAGGAAAGGAAAAAAAAAAACTGTAAACCTTGGATAAAGGTGGGCTTGGGGAGTGTTAACAGGTGTAGCAAAGATCATGGTTAACAGGTGTTGCAAAGATCATGGTTAACAGGCGTAGCGAAGATCATCCAAGACTTGAAGGGAAGCATGAAATTAAAGAGAATGAAGGAAAGAATGAAATTAAAGAGAGAATGTTGGCTATAAATGTCATTATATTTTGGAAACTTGTAATATACTGTTGGACCCCGCTATTTGCGTGGGATACGTTCCTTGAAAATGCCGCAAACGACGAAACCACGAATGGCGGGGCATTGTTTCAATGAGGAAAAGAGGAGACAGCTAATTGCACTAATAGATACGGTGGAGTGTTTTCATTCTGTACAGTAACTCGTGGGGATGACGTGTTCTGCAGCTGGTGGAATATCCCGTGAAGCAATGTTCACAGTGTGAATGGTGGGATATCCCACGAAGCTATTATTGTGAATGGCGGGATATCTCGTGAAGCTCGCTTGGCTGTGAAAATGCGAAGCACAGCACCGCGAATATCGAAGCAGGTCATGCTCGCTGCTCGTAGAAGATGTGTCTTTGCATATGTTCGGTTGCTTTGTGCGTGGCCGGTGAAAGATGGGTTTTATCACTGTCATGCTCACGGCTTGTTTAAAAAAAAAAAAAAAAAATTTGCGCCCGTGAAAAACCGCGAATACATTGGGACATAGAGCAGCGAATAGAGAAGCAGGTCGCAATTTATGAACCGCGAATAGCAGAACTGCGAATGGTGGGGTCCAACTGTATTTCCTTCGTATGTTTTGTCTTGTACAAGCTATTGTATTTTGAGAAATATCATTTTGCCTGTTTTGTAGGTTTGCAACCAAACTCAAAGCATCGGGATATTCGAGAGAGTAAGTCATTTTTCCTGTTTCATTTTGTCTTTCAAGCTCTAACAGCATTTGCCAATTTGATGTGTATTTTTAATATATTTGCCAACTACAGGATGTATTTTTCAATGTTGTCTACTGCACACCTTTTTTAGGAAAGGCAGCTAGCAATTTTAAGTGAAGTTGATTGTTGAAAATGTACAAGTTGAACAATGCTCGTTATTTTCATTTCAGAAACTGTGTTCATTATATTGAAAGTTACTTGGTGTTTTAAATTTTCACATGTATGTACATCTTCAGGACACCCATGAGCATTACATATTGCAACTTGATGCCATTGTAGAATAAACTACTAAAATGGGCAGACTCGACCAGAAACGCAAGACGAACGGGAGATGGAAAATGACAATTTTTAAATGCTAGATATCGATTGAGGTTTTTTTCTTTTAACGTACGCATTTCGTTTATTTTTTTTACATTAATTTTCGTTTGCGGATTCTTCCCGGCTGTTCTGTGATTTTTTCCGGAGTACCGGCTTTGATGTTCATCGGCATGCCAAATTTCAGCTTTCGACGACACCAGGAAGATACCAAACATTAACATCAGTCTGCAGCGAGTCAGAGTTCAACATCGGGACTGAAAATTCGTTTTTCGGCTTCTCCTGGATGAAATCGGCTGCAAATTTCAGAAGTAAATACTTTGTATGTTGAGGTAATAGGTTCCAAATTTCAGCAACGTCTGTTTCCACATTCTTGAGTTTCATTAGGAAAACCTTCGAATTCACGTTGGTGTCTGTCAGTCCGTCGGTCCATCTGCCAATGGGGGGTTTTATGACCCCTGCCACCCAAAATAGGTATTTGCTCTCTTCTCTGAAACTACACACAATGATTATGAAACTTGGCCACAAGCTTCATATCTGATGCCAAACAAAAGTGTATTGACCGCATCAAAATCTACACAATAAGGCAGTCTATGGGGGCTTCATCACCTGTGGTGTACCCATGTTTGTTCACGGTAGTAAACATATCAGTGTCTGAGGGAGTCTGGGGGATTTGAGTGACTGTTGCTCCTGATCCAGGTGAGCTTCAGGATCCGTGGTCCTATTTTTGCTTGGCTGATAGCATAGAAAAATAAAATCCACAATTTTGTGGGGCGATCCACAAAATGTTGGGCATAGAAAAATTTCAACTCCGGTAATAATTCTTAGGAAAAAATTGCCAGGGGCATAGAAAAAGCCTCTTTATGTGGCAAATGTGCCATGTGGAAAATTATAGAAAAGAAGGGTCATTCAAAAAAAATCTCGTGTGCGTGTTGGACTACCCTTGTGTTCTTAGGAGGAACCAAGTAATGCTCTAGAAAAGTTCATATAAAGGGGCTCCAATCTGATTCATACAGCTGCGTGAAGAAGTAAATGTATTTTATTTGCCAAATTTGCCAAATTTATCAAACCTCGACTCTGATTCTGCAACTGGACCAGATGGCATCAGCCCTCGGGTCCTAAAATCCTGCTCTGCCGCTCTATCTCACCCTCTCTCTGTTCTTTTCACCCTCTCTTTTGCTCAAGGTCATCTGCCAGCATCTTGGAAATCAGCAAACATTACCGCCTTACACAAAAAAGGTGCAACAACAGATCCTTGCAATTACAGACCAATCAGCCTGCTCCCAATTATCAGCAAAGTCATGGAATCCATCATTGCTTCAGATATCAAATCCTTCCTCTTCTCCAATGGCTTGATCTCTGATCATCAATTTGGATTCAGACCAGGTCATTCTACTCTGGACATGTTGCTTCTGCTGTCTCAACAATGGATGGAGGTACTCAATGCCAAACAGGAAATCAGAGCTGTCTCACTTGACATATCACGTGCCTTCGATACGGTCTGGCACCCAGCTCTGCTCACCAAACTCACCTCCTATGGTATTCAGGGAAATCTCCACTCGTGCCTTGCGGATTTCCTCTCTGGTCGTAGGCAAAGTGTGGCCCTGAATGGATTTCTCTCATCTTCCCTTCCTGTTCTGGTTGGAGTTCCCCAAGGTAGTGTTCTGGGCCCTGTGCTATTTCTGGTCTTCATCAATGACCCTGGTGTTGGGCTAGCGGTTAGGGTGCCGGCTTAGGATCCTGGGATCGAATCCCGGTCGATCGCTGAATTAACGCCAGGGGGGTTGATTCAGCCTGTCATCCTTCCGAGGTCGGCTAATTGAGTACCAGTTCACTGGTAATTCCCTGTTTGTCGTTAAAGGCGGCAAAAAGGGTTGGCGTCAGGAAGGGCATCCGGCCGTAAAACATTGCTTCAAAAAGGGGACCGAAAAACAACAACAACCACGGTTCCCGAAAAAGGCCAACCCCCGCTTTGCGGGGAAAAATGGCCTCTAAAGGTGGTTTATATATATTATATATCAATGACCTCTCCGACTCTCTGGAAAATCCTCTCTATCTCTTTGCTGATGACTCCACTATCTGCCGCTCCATTCCTCATCGCTCAGATCGGCAGTCTGCAGCCTCCTCACTCTCTGGAGACCTGGACAAAATCACAGACTGGTCAAACAAGTGGAACATGTCCTTCAATCCTGACAAATCTCACACTCTTACAATGTCTCTCCAAAAGGACCGACTGGACAACCCTCCCATCTACTTTCTCAACAATCCTCTCCAAGAAGTTCTGTCGCTCAAGCTTTTGGGTCTCACTATCTGCCATGATCTTTCTTGGGAAAACCACATTTCCAAGCTGGCCTCCAAAGCCAGTCGCCGACTGGGCATCCTCCGTCGTGCGAAGTCCTTCCTTGGCACACCTGAGCTCCTCACCACATACAAGGCTTTCATCCGCAGCTCAATGGAATACTGTTCCCCCCTCTGGGCTGGTGCTCCTGCCTCACACCTTGCTCGGCTTCACGCTGTTGAGGCAAAAGCTTTCAGAATCATTGGAATCTCCTGCGATGTAGTCAACTCCGAGGGCCTTTCACTCACTCACCGCAGGCAGGTTGGTGGTCTTTCTGTCTTCTACCGACTCCTCTCCGGCCTTGCTCCCCCAGCTCTCTCTGTGCTCTGTCCCCCCAATATTCCTTCAGGTCGCACAAGATCTGCCTGCAACCCTCTTATGGTTAAACTGCCAAAGTCTAGGCTCTCTGCTCACCTTCACTCTTTCATTCCCCTTTTCCTCCGCCTCTGGAACAAACTCCCCCACTCCCTTCAATCCCACTCCTCCCTGCAGGTCTTTAAAACAGCTGTTCACCACCATCTCTTATCTTCCCCCATCGAAAACCTTGATCTTTTCTACCCCCGGTAATTCACCCCAGAGTCCTTGCAGTGTTCATATGTTTTATTCCTCTCCCACCTCCCCCCAAGTCCTCCCGATGTCCCTGCTCTCAAATGTTGTGTTTGTGTCCCTCCCCCTCTCTCCCCATCTTGTCTGCCGCTCCCCTTGTTTTTTGTGTTTTGTGTGTCGGTTTGTCTTTTTGTGTGATTATGTTAGCTCTTTCACGAGCCTCGATCTTGTATACAAAAAAAAATAAAAAGAAAAAAAATAAATATAAATGTAATCGGATTACGAGCTGTGTGGGATGCAAATGCTTTGTTTTTGAGAAATGGTGTGTGTGTGTGTGTGTGTGTGTGTGTGTGTGTGTGTGTGTGTGTGTGTGTGTGTGTGTGTGTGTGTGTGTGTGTGTGTGTGTGTGTGTGTGTCAGTGTGTGTGTGTGTCAGTCAGTGTGTCAGTGTCTCCCCCATAACTCCAAAACCATGAAACCGAGCGGCCACACACTTTGCATGCATACTTCTCGACCTCCAGGGGAGTGCATAAATGAAAACTGGGTGCCTGGGTGTGTTAAAACGCCCTTTTTGAATAACAGGGTGCTCGTAACAAACAAAAAACCTTAACAAAATGGCTGTTCGCCATCATGGTAAGCCCATTGTCACATTGCTGGGTTCTTAAGCCACCATTTTGTTTCGGCCTTTTGAAACGTGCTCTGGCTTGGGAACACTATCTACTCTTGCAGACTAATTCAAGCATATAATCGAAATCTGGATTCAGATTTGAGGATCTGATTCCATACACTTAAGTATCAAAATCTGGGGTGAAATCTGACATAATTTAACAAATTTGCAGTTCTTATAACTAAGTATATACCTTTTACTCAGCTTTCAGCTCAGCTTCTTCCTCCACATTGCCAAAGTATTAAACTTCACTTTTCTATTGTTCCAAAAATTATATTGAGTGAAGAAAATGTAAAAGAATGTGCCCAAAGTGTGACTTTATTGAGTACAATGAAAATAATTGGCAGCAGGATTGACGGCAAGGCTTCCGCATTCACGCCTGCATAGCGTATGCTCCGTGGGGACATCTCTGAATAAGGAAGCCTAAATATTGTCACGCAACTCCGATTAACATCAGAGTTGCGGATAGCCTAAACGGTCTATTGGAGGCAACTACCCAAACACGGATTCGGCTATGGCCGCGCGGGAGGAAGAAGGGAAATGGAGGCTGCGGCGAAAGCACTTAACTGCAGCACGCCGGCGTAGCTCCGGTCCTGTGAGAGAAAATTAACTCAAGCGGCACAGGTTTGAATGGGAAAGGAAAATAATACAAGGGTTTATTGAATATAGGCAGGGACAGGAAAAGCACGTGCCGGTAATAAAATAAGGTACTAAATTGGGATCCCACGCACAACAGATTTCAAACACGGACAGGGGATGTGAATTAATAAAAAGAACACGTTATGTTAAATGTATACGCGGAGCTCGGCTTATCTGTCTTTGTCGTCTTCTTTGGAGCCTGCTGCTGTCCAAAAAATTATTCTGCTGCTGTCCAAAACCAGCCCGCTCCGCCCGACTGCACACCACGAGGTCTTGCTCCGAGCTCCGATCCTCTCGCCGCCCACGGGGTCCGTGCACCAAGCTCCAAAGCACCCAACGCAGGCCAGCGGCTTCACACGAGGTCGATCCCCACACGAAGCACGAAAAGACAGGAACGGAGAGAACGCAGGTGTGACTGCACGTCTCGTCCTTCCAACTCGCGTCTCACCTGCTCACTGCCAACTGCGCACTGCAAAACCAACTCTCAACCACGAATCCACTCTCTACTGAACTGCCAGGGGCCAGGAGTGAGCTCGTCTCAACTCAACACCAACTCGTGACTCATGGGCTGCGCGACTCTCAACTCTCAAAAACTGCTTGTGCACACGAACTCGGAATCGGATCTGAACTCCTGCTCAACTCCCCCAATGGCGTTCGGCAACTAACTGCCCCTAAATGGCGTCCGGCCCCCGTTAATATCCCTGGCCGGTCACGTCAGCTTTGGCGCACTGTTCTGCCAATCAGAGCCTCCCCCAACTCGCCGGCTCGTCCAGGGGCACGCCCACAGCGCCACTCTCACTCCCGTCCCCTACTCCTTGGTCACAGCACGTGCTATGCGAGGCGGGTAGGCCTATCGGAGGTGCAAATGGTGGCGGCCATTATCGGCTGTGTCCTAGCCCAATTTCTTCCTAAGTCATGTCTGGGGGGAAAGGGCGTCATTTAGTGTTGTACTAAAGGTCCTAACTAATGTTTAAGTGGTGTGCAGTGCCAAAATGGACAAATGTTTGGTTACCAGGTGAGACATACAAGGGCTCTACTCATTATTCCCTCCACTAACTAACACACGAATCTCCTGGTAGATTCACAATCGTACATCTTAACCCGACAAACGCCTACACATAACTTATTACAGGAAGTGTTCCTTATCGCGACATCTCGAAGCATGTTACCTACTCAGATCTACTCTGCTCTACATATATCACTACCCAAATTCGTAACACAGCCCCCCCCCCCCCCCCCCTCCTTGGAACCGCAGCTCCTGCAAGGTTCACTGCAGGCGCTACCATTCCAGCCTTAACACTTACTGTCACACACTTAATTAACCTATGAAATAAATCAGGAAGGGCTGTGGGAAGTGAGTCGGACTACCTACCTACACTTCCTTACCAACTAAACCCCTTAACCATCATGCAATCATGTATTTACAATGGTCTTCATTGCTCCTGCGAAGGGAGGAAACAAACAATACGCAACACTAACTTGACCACAAACTTAGCTACTTACTCAAAAATTCAAAAACTCTATAAAACGTTTTTACATACCCCGGTCTACAGACCGCATCCCCCCGGTGGATGCCACAAGACACAACCTTACCTGCGGTGCCATCCCAATGCACCCCCTAAATTTCTATGGGCCCTGTCCAGATGTTGCAGGTGAGTGACATGGCTCGGTGGATTTCACCCACATTCATGCAACACAAGAGTGTGCAAAAACCAACAAAGCACTTATTTCACCCCCCTGCAGGACCATGGCATTGATGTCATTCGTGTGTGTGCATTCCTCAACTCGGCAGCGGGGAGGTACCACACAAAAAGATGGTGGGGGCGCTTCAGGCTGTGGTGCCCGCAGAAGTCGACCGACTTACAAGTTCATTTCCCCCCCCCCCCCCCCCAAACCCCCCTCCCTTTACCTCTTGGCCCATGGCAGCCCAACAGCCCCTTTCCGTCGTTACCTTGCCGGTGAGGGTCTCCACACACACCAGGCTCCTCCGTGGCCTCCTGCTTCAGCGCAGCAACACGGGTCACCGGGGGACTTCCTCACCCTGCGGCGCCCAACCAGACCCTCCACCGACGAGCTCCAATTTCCAGTTACCACCGGCTGCCAGGGGTAATTGCCGCAGAGGGGGGGCCGCAGGCATCGCTCCTCAGAGCTTGATCCGTACCTGCGGACACACACACCTTCCCCACCCACAAGACCCCAAAACACACTTCCTCCCCCGCTGCCATTCAATTCTCCACACAACTCAGCACAATTCATAGATGGTGTACAAAAGATGTTTCACAAGTTTGCCATGGCCTGCCCTCATGTGAAATCCCCCAGTTCACAGTTCAAATCATTACACATTTCCATTTCCAAAACACATTTCAAAACTCAATAATCATCACTCGCTCATATTTCTCCAACCTCACGACCACATGAAAACACATCACCTCTACACATAAACACACGTCACCCACAAGACACTGTGTGGCCCCCATTCCATCCCCCTCACCGGCCATGTCATCACTCTCACCCGCCTCCCAACTCCAAATTACATGTCCCCAAAATTTCCACAAGCAAGTCCTGAAGCCTGGGACAGTAACCATCAAGGCCTTACCTCTACCTTGATGCACAGGTAACTTCCGGTTGGTCAAGTCCAAAGTGCAATCCACCCACACGATCCCAAAATTTCTCATTGAGCCTATCAAATCTCTCCAAATTTCTCTTTTGTCCCCACTATACTGGGAGGTATGTGGATCTGCATCCAACGGTGATCATCATTACACAACTATCAGTGGCCACGACAGCTCTGCACCTATACCGTGCAAGGGTCATCGGGACAAGGTGAGCAGTCAAAACGCCAACATGGCCCTTGAGTGTCCATAAGGGTGCAACCCACCATCCATCCTTCGGCCCCCTGCGAGGAACACAGCTGCACCAGCCCCAGCTGGCCAATGTGGTGAGCACTTGCTGCCACAACACACACTACCGCACACACAACCTCGGCCCTGGGGGAGACGGTCGCAGTGCGTGGCATTCCCCTCCCGTCACCAACGCCGCCCTCTCGTCCCCCAGTCCACAGAACCGCAGCCCCTGTGCTCACCCACACTTCACCACGCCAAGGTCCAGTCAACAGCCTTGCTCCACCAGGAGACCCACCCAGAAGACAAGGTCCACAAACTTTGGACACGCACAGCACCACGTTGACCCTCAGGCTACACAACAACATCCCCATGATCCCGCATCCCAAATATCAGCACAGTTGCCCCCGCAACCAGTTGAAAACTGTCTTGCTACCCTATCAATTTTATCACAGCCTCCAACACTTTGGTCTACACACATGGATCAATAATGGTGTCACTGTGCAGTGACCACCATGACATTTCAAAATCAACCCTTAAATTTGCATCTAACCCACAGATTGCCCATGCCAAACATTTTTCACATTTCACTAATCTCAACCAAAGAACGATGCTTTGCCATACACATGCCAGCTGAGCCTGGCCCATATGCTCGGCTCGTAACACATCTCCCGATTCACATCCCCATGGCTCTCTTCCCAAACCGAGAGTCCATAAATCATAACGGAACATCTGTGGAATGTCACTCACACCATCTCGTTCCACAGATGCCCCAATGGTTGTCCGGCAGGCTATCTCCGTCCCTGTCCATGCGGATTGACCCGCGTCCATCGACCAACCAGCATGTCAGGTCACCACATGCTGGTTGTCCCAAAGTCTCAGGGAGAGGGTGTCAGGTCGCATGCCCTGGTGGTCACCACATCGGGCCCAAGTTGGCCGTCCGCAGTGCCACCACCAAAGCGCGACCCACAACACCTCCCCCTAGTGGTCCTCAATAAATGCCATCCCAGGCTTGAGAAACCACCTCGGACCCCCTGGAGGTCTTAACCCCCACCAGGGTCCGGTGACCCTGCCGGCCCGAGCCACACGCCCGGATGGTCCCCCGACGGACAAGGGACACAACACTCCGCCAGACCCCCCTTGGGGCCCAGGTCACACCATGCCACCCATGGCTGGACCCCACGTCCAAATCTCGCCAGCTCAGCCCCCAGCTGGTTGGCATCCCAAAATTTTCATAATGGGCAACTTTTGCCCGAGGCCATCACCCATGACCTCTCCATGTCCAAATCCCGCAGCCCGGGGACCAACTCCCTCCATGGCTGTTCCAAATCCAACTCCCATTTAAATGTAATTTTCTTTTTTCTTTTAAAATTTCTCACCACCTGTGCCAAACCACAGCTGCAGGTAACAACTCCCTCGGGTTGTTTTGCCCCTCCTTGCAGCTGGTCCACATTCCCTACGGGGACCAAATCGTCGGAGGCTCTATCTCCCGACTCCCCAAGATCCAAATCCAGCCCGGAGCCAACACACTCCCCCAACTGGTTGTCCAATTTCGGAGCCTCCGTTGCCCAATCGGTATGCACGGTGAGGGTCCCACGGTCACCACAACCACCTCCTCGCACCGACTCACCTCTTCCCCCAAACTCCTTTGGGCCTGGTCAAACCCTACCTCCATGGGACTGTCCCAGGTCCCCAGCCGCTGGATCAAATCATCCTCATCATCATCATCATCATCACAAATCATTTCTGGCCCCGCCAGGCTTTGAAAAAATAAATACATGGTCCGGCTCTATTACACGGACCCCCAATAATTCTACCCCCTCTTGCTTTGCACCATCGCCCTGGTGCTGCACCAACTCCAATTCACCCCCCTGTTGAGGTGTTGTGACATCCACCCGGTCCCCACAAACAACCAGGCCACCAGGTGGGAAACATTCCCCATTACAATTCTCACATTCCAAATTTCCTTCCCCATTCACCTGTAGGCACTCCCCGCTCACCTGTGGACACTCAACGTTTATTCTTCAGGCATTCCCCATCTACCTGTTCACATTCCCCATCCACCTGTGGACATTCCCCATCCACCTCTGCACCTGCAGTCTCTCCATCTACCTGTGGGCACTCCACGCTCACCTGTACACATGCCACAATTGCCATTCCCGGTGCAATTCCCAATTTTGCCATTCCCGGCTCCTGAGCCCCACTGGCGCCATTCGTTCGTCCTTCCCTCAATTCACTCGTTTGTTTCTTCAAACGACCACTCATTCCGTCAAGTTTGTCATTTATTTCCCGAATTTCCCTAAAGATTCGATCCCACATCCCACATCTGCCTCTGGTCGAGTATCGGGGCCACTCCTCCGGCGGGGGAAGTTCCAACGCTATCCTCCATTTTCCCCATTTCCAGTTCACTCCCGATCCTTCCCACATCTTCCATTCTCCTTTCCATACCGCTCACCTCCTCCTCCGTAAAGGAGGTCGCTTTCCCGCACGGCTTTTCCAACAGGAATTGAATTAATTTAATGACGCATCTTTCGCGTCGTGCAAGCCCAATCGACTATATAAATTTCCGCCTCCGACTACAAAAAAATTTCTTTCCAAATTCTCCACACTCCTTGACACCATTTTTTTCTTCTTCTAGGGTTCCATCCCACTCCTCGACAACAGTTGTCTGTTGTCAAAAAGTTCGTATCCCACTCCTGACTACCAGTTGTCACGCAACTCCGATTAACATCAGAGTTGCGGATAGCCTAAACGGTCTATTGGAGGCAACTACCCAAACATGGATTCGGCTATGGCCGCGCGGGAGGAAGAAGGGAAACGGAGGCTGCGGCGGAAGCACTTAACTGCAGCACGCCGGCGTAGTGCCGGTCATGTGAGAGGAAATTAACTCAAGCGGCACAGGTTTGGATGGGAAAGGAAAATAATACAAGGGTTTATTGAATAAAGGCAGGGACAGGAAAAGCACGCGCCGGTAATAAAATAAGGTACTAAATTGGGATCCCACGCACAACAGATTTCAAACACGAACAGGGGATGTGAATTAATAAAAAGAACACGTTATGTTAAATGTATACGCCGAGCTCGGCTTATCTGTCTTTGTCGTCTTCTTCTGCTGCTGTCCAACACCAGCCCGCTCGGCCCGACCGCACACCACGAGGTCTTGCTCCGAGCTCCGATCCTCTCGCCGCCCACGAGGTCCGTGCACCAAGCTCCAAAGCACCCAACGCAGGCCAGCGGCTTCACACGAGGTCGATCCCCACATGAAGCACGGAAAGACAGGAATGGAGAGAACGCAGGTGTGACTGCACGTCTTGTCCTTCCAACTCGCTTCTCAACTGCTCACTGCAAACTGCGCACTGCAAAACCAACTCTCGACCACGAATGCACTCTCTACTGAACTGCCAGGGGCCAGGAGTAAGCTCGTCTCAACTCAACACCAACTCGTGACTCATGGGCTGCGCGACTCTCAACTAGGGCTGTCAACCGAGCCGAGACCGGGACGAAATCCCGGCGGTTTCGGCTTTCGAGACGGTCTCGGGACGGTCCCGAGATAAATTGACTGACGCAATTTCTCGGTAAAAAAATCCCGGTTAAAATTCCAACTTCTTGCAGATATTTTCCATAATAGAGGCATTTATTGAGCCTTGCTTTCATTACTCTGCTTCTGCACAAGCATCATTTTTCGCAAGTGCAGCTGAACTGACAAACGATGATAGATAAAGTAAACTCACTGTTCCAGGATTTTCCCCTTGTCAACAAACAATGCACTGCAAACGAATCCGAATTCCGAATCCGGATCTTCACCAACATCTAATCATGTCGTCCTTGTCACACACGCTGCATCTCCACAAAATTTCGTCCGAATCCGTCCACAACTTTTTGAGATATTGTGTTCACAAACAAACGGACAAACAGACAGGAGTGAAAACATAACCTCCATCCCACCTTTGGTGGCGGAAGTAACGAAATCAGGATTAAAGGTCACAATGAAAATCCCCCGCATCGCGGCTTTATTTAAACCGTTGAATCCTTCCGCTGTATCACTCCGCCTCGCCCCGCTACGCTGCGGTCACGTGTCCGTCCTTGGAGACGAGTTACAGGATGTGGTTGCTATGGTCTTTAGCACATTAATATCGAGGGATTCGCTCGAGGCCCCGTGATTGGAGGGACGATGTTTATTTAGATTAAAAACACGTTTATAACGGATTATTCTACACACAATGTATTAATACAAGTACAATACATTATGTAGTTTTATGAAATGAGTTTTTGATGAACGTTTATGTTTAATTGCAACGCTAAATCTATACATTGTAAGAATCCCTCGGGCTTTGGTGTGACGGTTTGAATGTGAAAGTATTTTGGTTATCTTATCTCCACTTTAGGCCTGATAAGTTGATTACGTTTACTTTAGTCACAGAGTCAAAATAAGGGGGGGGGGGGGGGGTGATCACTACACCGCCTGCTTTATAATTTACTAGCAGAAGTACCCGGCATTGCCGGGCGGGGGAGGGGAGGGGAGGGGAACGGGGGGGGGGGGGAGCGAGCCCCTTGGCGATCACAACTCACAAAATGATAATGAAACTCCAACCTGGACTCGAATATGCCTGGGCAGAAACATTTTCTCCCTCTCTGACATTCCGAGCAAGAAATTACACGACAATACAAACTGTAATGAGATAACCCGGTCCCGTCGGTGGCTGATCATGTGCATGTAGGCGGTGTATTTTATTTCATCCCGGTAAATGGAAGCTAAGTCGGAATTTAAGTACTCAACATCAGAAATGAATTTTTTTCATTGTTTATATATTGTAATGAAATTCCATTATTTTTGAAGCCTTATTATTTATTTATTTCTTTTTTATTTTTATTGTTTATTTTTTTTTATTTTTTACTTTGCCGGGAACCGAGCTGAGCCGAGATCCCGTTATGAAAATTGAAAATTTATCGAGACGGTTCCGAGACGGGATTTTGAATCTAGCTAACAGCACTACTCTCAACTCTCAAAAACTGCTTGTGCACACGAACTCGGAATCAGATCTGAACTCCTGCTCAACTCCCCCAATGGCGTTCGGCAACGAACTGCCCAAAATGGCGTCCGCCCCCCCTTAATATCCCCGGCCGGTCACGTCAGCTTTGGCGCACTGTTCTGCCAATCAGAGCCTCCCCCGACTCACCGGCTTGTCCAGGGGCACGCCCACTGCGCCACTCTCTTTCTCGTCCCCTACTCCTTGGTCACAGCACGTGCTATGCGAGGCGGGTAGGCCTCTCGGAGGTGCAAATGGTGGCGGCCATTATCGGCGGTGTCCTAGCCCGATTTCTTCCTAAGTCATGTCAGGGGGGGAAAGGGCGTCATTTAGTGTTGTACTGAAGGTCCGAACTAATGTTTAAGTGGTGTGCAGTGCCAAAATGGACAAAGGTTTGGTTACCAGGTGAAACATACAAGGGCTCTACTCATTATTCCCTACACTAACTAACACACGAATCTCCTGGTAGATTCACAATCGTACATCTTAACCCGACAAACGCCTACACATGATTTATTACAGGAAGTGTTCCTTATCGCGACATCTCGAAGCATGTTACCTACTCAGATCTACTTCTGCTCTACATATATCACTACCCAAATTCGTAACAATATATCAAATTAAACGAATGTGGCCCTCCTCCTCATGTGCCTATGGACTGTTTAATGTACGTCATTCCTTTTAAAAGTAGAAAGTATACCCGAACAAAGGTCTGTTTCAAATTCAAGGTAAACCTTTGGTCCTTAGGGGTTGTCCTATTGATGTACTTTATGCGTGTTTATGCTTCACGGCAATGGAATTTCAAACAGTGCTGCTGTGTGCCTTGGTCCACTCACAAGCGCTCATACGGGAGATTGTGTGTTCGTGTGTTCATGTGTGATTTTGTATGCGTTAATGTCTGCTCAATATGCAGAACATATCATTATCTTTGGTAAACCCCCCACCCCGTCCTCCCCTCACCTTTGTCCTTTTTTTTTTTTTTTCTTTTTCTTCTCCCACCCCACTCCTCCCAACCACCCCCCCCCCCCTTCCTCTTCTCTTGCTCCCCATCCTCCCTCTCCTGCCCCCCTCTCAATATTCCCGGCACGAAGCAACTGCTTTTCCCGGCAACACCGGGTACTTTTTCTGTTACTACATAAAATGCAGTTGTCTGCAAAGTAGAAAAAGTGCTTTACTTGTAGGTTTTTTTTTTTTTTTTGTTTTTTTTTGTTCTCCACCGGTTTGTACCAAGTCTAGGCTTGTGTAAGAGCTACCTCATGAAACACATAAAAACAAACACATAAAACATATAATAAGGGGAGCGGGAGAGGGAAGCACAACAACAGTGGAAAACAGGAACAATGGGAGATCTATGCAAGAGAGAGGGCTGGGGCAGTGTACAAGGTGTGTGTAAAACAAATGGACATGAAAGAGATTGTTGATGTATATGAGGACCAAAATTGGGCTCGCGATGCTGTGTTGTGGTACCCAGGCCTCCATTGGTAAAGGAGATGAAAGAATACTGCTGAGAGCTACGAGAAGATTGCGTGCAACGATAGGTCAGACAGATGGCCACGATGTCACCGAGATGGCTTTAAACCTTGACATTGCAAGTGGGAATGGTGCTTATGTTTTGTTTTGCAGCGATGCAGGCAATCATGGATATACACATGAAGCAGACACTCTTTATACTACACCAGTACCTTCATTCGTTTTATCAAGTGAGTACTGTTACGTCTGTGACCGTGTACACTGTACACGATTGTGTGCGGAATTTTTTTTTAGAAATGTTTACAAAAATCTGCAAACTTGCACACATATTCCATTGCTAATCTATATTACAAAAGGAGCCATGTCTGTCTGTCTGTCTTTGTTTTTGTTGTTTGTTTGTTGCGTTATAACTTGAGAACAGATTAACGTATTTCAATAAATCTAAGTACAGTGTTGGGTTGACTAGGGTTGGTTGGGGTTGACTCAGCCTGTCATCCTTCCGAGGTCGGCAAATTTGAGTACCAGCTTGCTGGGATGAATGATCACGGTGTGTACCCCGATTTAGAATAGGTACACCGTATCCCTGCGCATCGTAAGAGCGTGACCAAGGGTTGGCGTCAGGAGGGCATCCGGCCATAAAAACATTGCCTCAAACAGGGAACCATGATTGTCATGGGGTCCGCAAGGCTAACCCCCGCTTTAGCGGGGAAAATGGCCTTAAAACGATCATTCATTCATCCATTCAAGTACAGTGGATTCAGGAAACTCCCGGGAAGGTTTGTGACGAAAAAAAAAAATGTTGTTAACCGCTCCTTTCCTATTCCGTCTCGGGCGCTGCATGACGTCATCGGTGCCCGGCGATGACGCACGCTGAAAGGGAGTACTCAGTTTTCACTCTGGTTGTTTTCTTGTTTGTTTGGGGGATATCCCAGCCACTATTTGAGCTAGGAAGCTGATATTTGGACATGAAAGTGACCAAGTGATTTGGCTATAAAGGATATTTTTGATTTGTTGATCAATTAATCGATTAATTATTTAATTTTTTCAATCATTTATTTAATTAATTTTCAAAAAGTTACAGCGTCAGATGAAACACTGGTGGCTTGGGTGTGCTAAAAGCCATTGATTAAGAAATTATTTAATTCTATTATTACTTATTGATTTTAATTACGCAATTAATTAATCAATCAATTTTTGTACAAGTCTCACTCCCAATACCATCTCTATGTGCTTGCACGGCGGCATTGGTAGATTTTAACGATTACATGTGTTTACGGTCAACGAACAGAGACTGCATGTTTAGCAAAATACATGGCTAGGCACAAGCTTGGTTAGTATCTGTATTGTTCTTCCCTTAATCGCTCGTTTCAACCAATTAATTTCCTTTTCACCTTCTTCTGTTCCCATTTTGCTTTGGCCCAGGTTTGCACTCGGATTTTGCTGTCTTATAGCTAAATGATTGGTTCAATCATCACAGATAATTTTGTAATCAAATGGCATTTGTTTCTGAATAATGTAACTTTTTTGTTGCTTTTGTTGTTTGTTTTTTAGTTTCTCCTCATCCATTGGTTGTTATTGAAAAGTCCAAGCAAGTTGAGGATAAGTCCAAGCAAGTTGAGGAAAAGTCCAAGCAAGCTGAGGAAAAGTCCAAGCAAGCTGAGGAAAAGTCCAAGAAAGTTGAAGAAAAGTCCAAGCAAGCTGAGGAAAAGTCCAAGAAAGTTGAAGAAAAGTCCAAGCAGGTTGAAGAAAAGTCCAAGCAGGCTGAAGAAAAGTCCAAGCCAGTTGAAAAGTCCAAGCAAATTGAACAAGCACCAGAGGTGGAAAAGGATGAGACACAAATGGTGAGGCCTATTGTTTGTTTTTAATTTTTAATTGTTGGTTGTTGGGTGGATGTAGCCATAGGCATTGTATGTTAGCCGGATATGTCACTCAGTTGTGTCGACCCAGACACTTGTTTAGAACTCCTCTCTTGGGCTGTATTGTGCATTAGTCCTTAATCATAAGGCGGGGGTCTTTCAGTCAGAGTAGTTAATGCATGAAACGATCTCCTGAGAAAGGTAGTGACAGCAGAAAGAGTAAATAGGTTTAAATTGGAACATGATAGGTACCTCGATGCATTAGAGATAGAGGTGCACAAGAATATTGGCAGGACTTGAAAGTATCTTGTGTGTGAATGGGCGATAGTATTTGGTGTTGGTGTAGTATCGGCATGATGGGCTGAATGGGCCCGTCCTGCACCAAAATTTATTGTTATATCTAACTTGTTATATTTAGGAGGAATAAATTTGGTATTTGCCAAGTTAAAGGTAGTATTTTGTCTTTCAGTACCTGGTGTGAAACTCTTCTACTTCTTATTCTCTAACTCCACCTTCCTCTCCTCCTTCGCCTTTTCATCCTGCTTCTCCTCCTTCTCCTTCTCCTGCTACTCACTCCTTCTCCTTTTTTTCCTCCTCCTCCTCATCCTTTTTCCCCATTTAACCCCTCCTTTTATTCCACACCCCCCCCCCTCTTTTTTCTACAACTTGTATTTTTATTCCCCTCCTTTTCCTGCATTCCTTATTTTTGCCACCAATTCCTAGAACTCACATTTGCATCGATTGTTTTTTTTGTTTTTTTGTTATTCATGGCATTGCATTGCCTTATCTTGATTAGATTGTTACCTCCACCACCGAAGTTGGATCGAGGTCATGTTTTCACCCCGGCCTGTCTGTTTGTGAACATGATTTCTCAGTTGTGGATGGATTTGGACGAAATTTGGTGGAGATGTTTGGTATTTGACACAGACGAAATGATTTGATTTTGGTGAAGATTCGAATCCAGGTCCAGATAATATAATTTTTTAATTGATTCTTCACCATTGGGAGATGGGGCAAAAATGATGTACGTCACGATATCTCAAAAGTTGTGGACAGATTCGGACGAAGCTTGGTGGCGGATAGGTCGGGTGTGTGACAAGGAAGATTGATTCGATCTTTGTGAAGATTCGAATCCGGATCAGATAATTTTTTCGCGATTCTTCACCATTTATTCATCGGGCTAAAACCGATATACAGGCAGTTCCCGGGTTACGAACGAGTTCCGTTTTTAAGTCTGTCTGTAAGTCGAATTTGTATGTAAGTCGGAACAGTTAAGTACGGTTCACATCTAGTGTCAACTAGTCAAATGTTTGTCTTAATATATAGTATATATTTTACCTAAAACATCTATAGGTATAAAACACATTAAAGAAACATTTCTGAAACTGTTTAGATAGAAAAGAAAAGATAATGATTAAAGGTAAACACTTACTCTTGTTCCAATTGATGTCTTGCATACCTTGAAACGATAAACAACAACACAACAGGCATTTTAAGGCCATTTTCCCTGCAAGAGCAGGGGTTAGCCTTGTGGTCCCCATGACAATGTTCTCCATTTTGCCCTATTTTCTGCATCTCCCCTTGTTAACCCCCTTGCCCGCATTTCTTCTTCGACCATCTTTAGCCAAGTCTTTCTCGGTCTTCCCCGTCCTCTACTTCCTTCTACATTCATTCCCATCACCCTTTTCAACCAGTCACTTTCATCCTTCCTCAACACATGACCAAACCATCTCAACCTGTTTCTCTTCACAGCATCCATCACAGGCTCTATTCCCATCATCTTTCGCAATTCATCATTTGTCTTCCTCTCTCTCAACGATACTCCACACATCCACCGAACCATTCGCATTTCCACCCTTTCCAGCCTTCGTTGCTGCTCTACGTTCATTACCCATGTCTCACTCCCATAAATCATAACACTTCTCACA
Source organism: Myxine glutinosa (assembly GCF_964187855.1). NCBI lineage: Eukaryota > Metazoa > Chordata > Myxini > Myxiniformes > Myxinidae > Myxine > Myxine glutinosa. Next base: position 11,287,225 of record NC_136272.1, on the reverse strand, counting down.
CATGCAGCATACACTTTTCCCTTCAGCTTCAATGACACTCCCCTCCTTGTCAGCACGCCACTCAGTTCCCGAAACTTCTTCCATGCACACCTCACTCGAGCAACCGTTGCCGAGTCTGATCCACCTTCTCCATTCAGCATGTCTCCAAGGTAACAAAATGTTTTCACACCTTCCAGCTTCATGCCATCTCCAAGATCCAACTCAACATTTCCTCCATCTGCAGGTCCCTCTGTGCACACCTTACACTTCAATGTAGCTGCCACACTGGTTCATGACCCTCTCAAACCACTACATTTTTGATGAACCCACTCAGCGCACATTGTACATTGAATGGAATTCACTCCGACACCCTTCCTGCACACAGCACACGGCCACTTCCCAGTTCTTTCCACCTCACCACATGCTTTACCACTTGCCATCACCTTCGTTTTTCCGATATTCACCTTCAGACCTTTTGTCTCCAACATTCCTTCCACTTGTTCATCTTCTCCTTCAGTCCATCCATACTTTCTGCAATCAACACCAGATCATCTGCATACAACAACTCCCACGGTAGACCCTCCTTTACGTTCTGAGCCAGCACCTCCATCACAGCTACAAATAGTAGTGGACTTAGTACCGACCCCTGATGCACTCCCACCTTCACCTCAAACTCACCACTGTTCCCGTCCTTCGTCCTTACAGCTGTGCGCGCTCTTTTGTACATTGCCATCACGACTCTGATCAACCCTCCTAACTTCCTCAATGCCCATGTCACTACTTCACGTGGAACCCTTTCGAATGCTTTCTCCAGATCTACAAACCCAAGAAACAACTTCTTCCTCTTCTCCTGCAACTGCCTCACAATAAAAAGCACGTCTGTCGTTCCTCTTCCTGCCATAAATCCCAACTGCATTTCGTCAATCTTCACTTTCTTCCTTATCCTCCTCTCCAACACACTTTCCAACACCTTCATTCCATGCTCCAATAACTTTATCGCTCGATACGAACTACAGTCCAGAGGGTCACCTTTCCCCTTGTATAGAGGGACGAGGGTACTCAGTTCCCAATCCACTGGAATGTGGCCTTCTTTCACCACCAGATTGCAGATCTCTGTCATTCTCTTCACACCCCAATTTCCCGCTGCCTTCAACATATCTCCCACAACTCCCGTCGGCCCTCCCGCTTTTCTACTCTTCTTTGCTTTTATCGCTTCCTCAACTTCCTTCTCGGTTATCTTCTCTGACGGTCCTAAAACTGGGTTACTCTCTATGTTGCCATCCCATTCATTCTCTTCATTCAACAGTATTTCCATATATCTCTTCCATCTTCCTTTAATTCCATCTGGGTCCACAACGATTTGTCCCACTTCATCCTTCAAGCAACTCACCCCCATCACATCACACCTCTCTTTCGCTATCTGCTTTGCAATCCTGAATACTGCTTTCTGACCCTCTTCCGAATCCAAGCGCTCTCCGAACATTTTCCTACATGCCTCCTGTGCCTTTGCTACCTCTTTCTTTGCAGCCTTCTTGGCTGCCTTATAACTTTCATGCTCTGCCTTTTCTGCCCCCATACCCTTCGCCTTCTGCCACTCCTTGAACTTCTTCCTCTTCTCGTCAATCTTCTTTCCAACTTCATCATCCCACCACCATGTTTCCGAGTGCCTCGGTGGTCCTTTTGTCCATCCACATACCTCACCAACGGCTCCCAACAGACTATCTTTCATTGACATCCAACCACTTTCAAGCTCAACCACATCATCCTCCACCATACTCAGCCTCTCTTTTAATGCCTCCCTCACTGTCACCTCTTTCAACCTCCACACCTTCATTCTCGGTTGGTACTTCACCCGCCGAGCTCTCCTCGCACCTTTCACCCTTATGTCACAGACAACCAAGTGGTGCTGTGAAACAGCCTCCTCCCCCGGGATCACCTTTATGTCCTGGAGGTGCCCCCTATCTCGCCTACGCACCAGCAGGTAGTCAACGGTTGTCGTCGACCCACCTGACGTGTCTGTAACAAGCTTATTATCCTCTTTCTGGAACTGAGTATTACAAATCAGCTCCATCAGCAAACTCCAAAATCTTTTCACCTTCTTCATTTCTCACACCATATCCGTAACCCCCATGAACTCCCTCAAAACCGTCCATACTCCTTCCCACATGTCCATTTAGGTCTCCTCCTACCACAACAACTTCCTCATCTTTCACGTTTTCCATCAGCTTCTATATTGCACACCAGAACGTGTCCTTCTCTTCATCGCTCCGACCAACCTGCGGAGCATATCCCGAGATGATGTTCACCAAAAGCTTTCCAATCATCATTTTCACCATCATCAACCTTTCACTCACTCTAGTCACACTCATCACACTGTCTACAAACTCCTCAGAAAACAGGACACCAACACCATTCATGCCCTCCGGGCACCCTTGCCACACAAACTTGTATTTCTGTCCCTGCCTGCCCTTCACCATTCTCACACCACTTCCCTTCCATCTCGTCTCCTGCACACAACATATGTCCACCCTTCTTCTGACTAATACTTCCACCACTTCTCCTGATCTCCCTGTCATTGTCCCTACATTCCATGTCCCAAATCTCAGAAACCGATCTCCACGTCGGGCATCAGACGTTTCGTCGTCATAAATGGAATGAGTTCCACCCTTGCTTCGATCGGGTTCCCCACCTTGAGTTTTGACGAGAGGGAGTGGGGTCCCCCACGGGGTACTTCGGGCTGTACCCTGCCCATATGTAGTCGTAATTGTCATGGTTCTCTTTTTGAGGCAATGTTTTTATGGCCGGATGCCCTTCCTGACGCCAACCCTTTAGTCGCCTCTTACGACACGCAGGGATACGGTGTACCTATTCTAAACCGGGGTACACACCGGGGATACCTTGAAACGATCATACCTTGATATATCTCTCCTCTATATATCTCTTCTGGTGGGAAGCCAGAAGCAAACAGACAATGCAGAAACGGCAAATGCTAAAGCATGAAACCAATAAGTTCCACATTCCTGTAGCACCTTCAGTCGCATGTCAGACATGGACAGCAAGTTTGTGAAGGACTTCCATGAAAAACGTACCCGTTTGTAAACAAACGGGTACGTTTGTTTCATGCCCAGTCAATGGCGATTTTGATCCTCTAACCAAATTACCAATAGCCTTTCCATTTCGATAATTAAACCACTGCTTTGCTTGGTGATAATTGTCGCTTTCATCGGGACAGAGCCTTTTCCATGCTCCATTACTCTCCCCTTGTAATTTACAATTGTTCCGATCGTTGACCGACTGTAGCCTAACGCTTTTCCAATGTTTGTTGGCGTTTCACCTCTCTCCGATCGCTTTATTATTTCCACTTTCATTTCAATCGTGATCGTTTTCCTTTTCTTCGATGCATCACCATCACTTGCATCAGATTTACACTTTGGAGCCATGATTACGAGGGTAAACACACGAAAATTTTAAGGCAAAACACAACGCACACAACAGTGTTTACGCGATCCAACTTAAAATGGCGACGACGGCATGGCGTTGTTCTCCCTAGGGCCGACGAACCTCTGAAAACGCGCAGTGTTTTGAGCGTCGCGCAAAGTTGTCCGCCAGTTCGTTAGTACGAACCATTGTATGTAACTCAATTTTTTAAATTATAGGCTTTACGGAGGTCGGTACGTAAGTGCGGGCGTTCGTGAGTCAGGCGATCGTAACCCGGGGACTGCCTGTTCAGCACAATATCTCAAAAAGTTACGGACGGATTTGGACGAAATTTGGTTCATGAGTTTGTGAGGCGACAAGAACAAGTGATTCGATTTTGGTTCAGGTCCGAATCCAGATACAGCCTATCAGTGGGATACAAAACAGAGTGTTGAGCCTGGTGGAGGTATGCTCTCTACTGCGTGCTGTTCTAGTTTTCTCTTATTTGATAAAATTTTGCTTTTTGTTGTATTTGAAGATGGTGTTTATAACAGAATTCTTCCCCTTACTAACATTTAACTTTGATTTTCTGGGTCTTAAAAGGAGACACGTTTGGCCCTTCATGTTGATGAACCTTAATTTTGCCCAACTAACTTGGCATAAATTGTTTGGTGCTGAGGATTTTGGAACGTTAAGAATGTCATCTTATACTTTTGTGCTTGCCTTGTTTTCCCAGCAATCTCGCGTAGTAAGAATGATGAAACTACCTATTGGTTTCTCTGTGGACACCTTGACGAAGTTGGCAGAACCTTTTGGCAAAGTCACCAATTTTATAGTCATCCGAGCACAACAGAAGGTATTTCATTTTTAGTTGTACTGGCTCTATGGACAGTCATATGGGGCTTGCGAGTTATTGCTTTTAAGGGGCATATCTTTTGACATAATCATGGGTTTGGATTAGAGCAATTTCTGTTTCTGCAGCCGAAGGCCGAAACCATTGTTTTTGGTTTGTTCCTCCATGTGCATCCCTTATTAGTGTTTTGTTACCACGATAACATGTGAACCACTGCACGGATATCAACCAAATTTGGGAGAAGTATGGATGGTAATACATAGATGAAGAGATTCATTGTTGGGTTCAACAGGTCAAAGGTCATGTGCCCTTTGAAAATTGCATGGCAGACCATAACTCGAGTTACAAGGTCTGATGTTGTCTCTTTGACTTCCCTCTTCACTCTCTCATACTCTCTTCACTGTGACCTATAATTTGGCATTTGACCTTAAGTTGAGATCAAACATATTAGTGACTTGACATTTAACACAGGCGGAGGCATATCCATCGATGCATTTGCGTGTTTCTATTTTCTAGTCAAATAAATGTCTGAGAATTAAAGTACCATTATATTAAAGTACCATATACTTCATTAATTAGAGAATTAAAGTACCATATACTTCATTAATTTCTAGATACGAGAGGTTTTTACAACTGGCAGCTAACTATATTAGGCCAGATGTTTGAAGGTTGTTTTCTTTTGTGAAAGGCTTGCATGTACAGTGAGCGTTATGAACATTGAAGAGGTTGGCAGAATGGATGGAAAGGGTTGTATCGGGACTCTGTCGTAACTCCGTATGACTGTTCCATGCAAACTTGCTGTGTATAAAGGGAAGCCAAAAAGTTTTCCCCAACAGTTGATGGAATTGTCCTGCATCAGTGAAAATCAGCACAGATGTTGGTTGTTTTTGTCGTCTCCAGCCAGTGTCACATTCCATTCCCCCACTGGTGTTGAGAATTTCCTCATGCCATTGGAATAGGAATGTTCTTGGCTGTTCTCTTTTTAAAATATTTTTTTGGATTCTCACCAGCAAAGCTCCAAAGCATGATTTGCTTGGATCATTTTGATGGTTTCTCCATCTCAGACTTTAGTTCTATCTATGTATTATTTTTTCTTCAAAATCTGTGATTGTTCTTGCTTCTCTTCCTAGGCTTTGGTGGAGTTCTCTTCACCTGAGGAGGCCAAAGCAATGGTTGATGCGCATGAGAAGGAGCCAATGTGTATTGGGGACAAACTGATCAGACTGCAGGTTACCAAGGCATTTAAGCGTCTTGTCATTAAGGTAAGCTCCTTGCCAAGGTGTGTCAGATGTATATGTCACAGATCCATGTGTTCCATGTTGTTTGAATATTTCTTGAATGGAATTCTTGATTTGGATTTTTAAAAATTATTTGGCCTTTTTGCACATGGCATTTTTGTGGGTGGTGTTATTTGACTTTTTCGTCTCCCCCGAAAGGGATGCGAGACTTGCAATGCCCATGCGTGTGCGCACCCATATATTATTGCTTTAAAAATGGCTTTCTCTGCAACCACTTCTGCGATTGATGCAAAACTTTAAACATGGGAGGGAAACCAAACTTATCAGACAAGAGAGTTGAAGAAGAGTTGCGTTTGCTGCAATGATTGGTTCCGTGATTTTACTTCTGATGGGGGAGAAGGCTGACTTGTCTGTCGTTTAAACACTCAGTTTTGTTACCTTTCTTTTGAAGTGGGGTAACATTGGTGACGTTGCATAATACAGACCGGGCAGCCCTCAGCGAAAGAGATGGAAAAGAATAGCGAAGGAAGAGTATACAGATCAGGTGAACAAAGTCCTTTTACCTATGGACTCTTTGTTATGGGCATCATCGCAATGGTTTGATATATATCTGTGGAATTCTCTGTTCACGTGGTGCCTTTTTCCCCCAGCCGAAGCTTTTTCCACTACAAAGCATTTTGCTGTCATTGAAACAATTCGATTTTCTCCTTGGAGGGGTGGCAGTTTGTTTTTCTTTTCTTTTCAAGGGGTTTTTCTCCTTGGAGTTTTCTTTTCTTTTCTGGCTTCTGGATTTGCACACAGTGCATTAGGATTATTTTACAGGGTGCTCCATATGCCTTTCTTCATATTCAAATTTGTTTTATAATACTGTGTACAATAGTGAGGTGTATTCTTGCTCATTGTAAAAACATCCATTGCGAGCAGGGGAGTAGTAATAAGACTTGCAGACTACCCTGTACAGTTATGTTGTGAGCAAGCCTTTGGGTACTTACTTCCGACATGGTGTTGATATTTTTTGATTCCCTAAATTTGTAGATGTCTAACTTTTTTGTTTTCCTTCTTCCTCCCCTCTGCAGAAAGATGGCAACTTGCAAGCATCCACCGAATCCACAGAGGCTGAGACGTAAGTTTTTGGCTTTGACCTGCAAATAGGCATGATTATGTCTGGGTTTGATGGGGGCTGGGGGAGAGGTGGAGGGGTTAAATCGTTAAAAATATCATTATTTGGGTGGAGGGATTCTGTTTAGTTCCCACCATTTTGTCTTTAAATGCAGTATTTTTGATCCCATCTCAAATTGCCCTGAGGACATAACCTAAATTCATCCAAAATGCAAGGATCATTAGGTATGTCAAGTGGGCGAGATCAGGAGTAAGCGGATTGGTTCCTTCTTCAATGTCATAGCAAGTTCATAACGCTCAAAATCCATAGCAAGGATTTTGCTGACAATCCAATGTTCCAGAAAGTGAAAATCCTTAATGCCATTGCTTTCAACTGTATTTGAGTCCACAACCTCCGACTGCCGGCCAGTCCGGTGTCCTCACTACTGCTGGTGATTGAAGCGGTTTGTGGATTCCAAATATTCAGAAGTCTCTCTTGAGAGACAAGGTGGAAAGAAAATTGGACATGGTTTACACTTCACTGTCTAATTTGCTTTCAACGTAGCATTGGGACTTGGCAGTCAAATCATGATTGATGATCATGCTGCAAGCCCAACTGATTAATCAATGCGATCAATCCTTTCAGTTTTTTCTTCTGTTAAAATAGGAATTGTGGGTTACATTTTCAAACATAAGCAGAATTTCACCTTCAACTAAATATATTTTGAACAAGCACAGATACATTCAAAGTACACCTCCACAATGCCAAATAAATTAATATCCTCGGCATTGCCGGAGCCCTGGTGTTGGGCTAGCGGCTAGGGTGTCAGCTTAGGATCCTAGGATCCTGGGTTCGAAACCCGGTCGATCGCTGAATTAACACCAGGGGGGTTGACTCAGCCTGTCATCCTTCCGAGGTCGGCTAATTGAGTACCAGTTCACTGGTAATTCCCTGCTTGTCGTTAAAGGCGGCAAAAAGGGTTGGCGTCAGGAAGGGCATCCGGCCGTAAAACATTGCTTCAAAAAGGGGACCGAAAAACAACAACTACCACGGTTCCCGAAAAAGGCCAACCCCCGCTTGCGGGGAAAAATGGCCTCTAAAGGTGTTTTTTTTTTTTTTTTTTGCCGGAGCCCAGAGACTGCATTGGGAGGGAGAGGTGCACAATAATTAATTGATTGCATAATTAAAATCAATAAATAGTCATAAAATATTTTCTTAATCAATATTGGCTCATAGCATACATAAACCACTAGTGTTTCATGCGAAGCTATAACTTTGAAAATGAAGTCATTAATCGAATTTTTTTTATAATTAATTGATTAATCAATAAATCATTAATCGATTGATTAATAAATAAATCAAAAATATCCTTATTAGCCACATCACTTGCTCACTGTTGTGTCCAAATATCAGCTTCCTAGTTCAAAAGGTGCCTGATGTATTGCCCAGATGAGAAGGAAAGTTTAAAAAAAAAAAATTATTTTTATTTTTGTATACAAGATCGAGGCTCGTGTAAGAGCTAGCATATTAAACACACATTAAGCACATTAAACACAAAAAACATAAACGGACACATAAAACGTGTAATAAAAGAATTGGGAGACAAGATGGGAAGAGAGGGAAGCACACAGGCACAACAACAGCAGAGACCAGGGACATTGGGAGATCTGTGGAAGGGAGATGGCCGGGGTGTGGAGGGGGGGGGGGGGGGCACACACGGTATAAAACAAATTGACAGGACCAGGATTTTCAGGAATGAAGTCGGAGATTGAAAGAGGTGGATTTTGGGTGTATTAACGGGGGCAGAAAATATCAAAGTTTTGGATGGGGGAAGATAAGAGATGGTGGTGAACAACTGTTTTAAAGACCTGTAGGAAGGAGTGGGATTGAAGAGAGTGTGGGAGTTTGTTCCAGAGGTGGGAAAAAAGAGGAATGAAGAAGTGCAAGTGAGCAGAGAGTCTTTATTTTGGCAGATTCACCAGAAGAGGGTTGCCGGCAGTTCTTGTGCGACCTGAAGGAATATTTGGGAGTCACAGCACAGGCAGAGCTGGGGGAGCTAGGCCGGAGAGGAGTCTGTAGAAGACAGAAAGACCACCAACTTGCCTGCAGTGAGAGTGAAAGGCCCTCAGAATCAGCTTCATTGCGGGAGATACCAATGATTCTGAAAGCTTTAGTTTCTACAGCGTGAAGCCGAGCTAGATGTGACAGGAGCACCAGCCCAGAGGGGAGAGCAGTACTCCATCAAGCTGCGGATGAAAGCTTTGTATGTGGTGAGGAGCTCAGGTGTGCCAAGGAAGGACTTCGCACGACGGAGGATGCCCAGTCGGTGACTGGCTTTGGAGGCCAGCTTGGAAATGTGGTTTTCCCAGGAAAGATCGTGGCAGAACTTCGTCGAGAGGGTTGTTGTGAAAGTACATTGGAGGATTATCCAGACAGTCTTTTCGGAGAGACAGTGAGAGTGTGAGATTTGTCAGGATTGAAAGACATGTTTACATGTGTTTGACCAGTTTGCGATTTTGGCCAGGTCTGCATAGAGTGAAGAGGATTCAGACTGCCGATCTGAGGGATGAGATATGGAGCGGCAGAGAGTGGAGTCATCAGCAAAGAGATAGAGGATTTTCCAGGGAGACAGAGAGATCATTGATGAAGACCAGAAAAAGCACAGGGCCCAGAACACTGCCTTGAGGAACTCCAGCCTGAACAGGAAGGGGAGATGAGAGAATGAATTAATTGAAATTAATAATGAAAATAAATAAATAATAATCGTAAAATAATTAAATTATTAATTGATTGGCTCATAGAATATCTAAACCACCACCGTTTCATTTGAATCTATAACTTAAATGAAAAATAATTCATCAAGTCCTTAATCAAATAATTAAATAATGAATCTATTAATTGATCAATAAACCAAAAATACCCTTTACAGCCAAATCATATGTTTATTGTCGTGCCAAAATTTCAGCTTTCTAGCTCAAAGGATGGCTGAGATATCATCCGGACAAACAAACAAGAAAACAAGAAACCGGAGTGAAAACTGAGTACTCCCTTTCAGCGCGCGTCATTGCGGGGCCCCCTTCGGTGCCCGGCAATGACGTCACACAGCGCCTGGATATGGCATGAGAAAGGAGCGGTGTGCAACAACAGGAAAGGGTTTATTGGATTTTTCTATTTAGATTTAGTTTGAGATGTGATAATTTATTGTATCAATGTAACTTTTATTTGAATATACACAGCATAGCATGGAGCTTCCTTATGACAGAAGGTATTTCCATGTGACTCACACAGTCAGCTAGCCTCACTTTTGTAGCTTGAACTGGTTATGATGGTTGTGCTGCAGATCCAAATCAGATGGTGAAAGTGTGGAGACAATGGTGTCTGAGGATGTGAAGGATGAAGAAGGGGAAGGTACCAAGAGCACTGCTGATGTCAAACCCAAAGTGCCATCTGGTCAACAGGTTAACAGGAAGGAGTTGAAATCTGTTAAGCAGGGAGGAACTGAAGTGAAAAGCACAAATAAGTCGAGCAAGGAATCCCTTTCAAAAACTGACAAAAAAGTTCCTGAGGCAGCTCCTGACGAAAAAAAAGTTCCTGACGAAAAAGTTCCGAAGAAGTTACCTGCAAAATCTCCCCTGCTGACACCAGGGTTGCAGCTGAAAGTCACCGCTGTGAAAATGGACCTTGCACAGGTTGAGAAAATGGAGACTGCAAAGTCTTCAGGCAAGGATTCTTCCCAGGCTGACAAGCAAGGGTCACAAGCTACTTCTGGGCAGGTAAGAATGATGTGATTAATGGAACTGGAAAGAATTGTTGTCCTCATTCTCTAAGAATCTCAACTATTTGATTTGTAAAAAGGTTTCTCCTTTTGCTTCTCGAAACGGTTGAACAGTAATTTATTTATTTTGATACCTGCAATATGTAAGCAAAATAAATGTTCAATTGTTTTTGAAATATCATGTACACCAAAGTACATGGATTGATGATTGGTCGGTCGGAGCTCATTTTAATGTCTCCCGTCTCTGAATGGATTGATGATTGGTCGGTCGGAGCTCATTTTAATGTCTCCCGTCTCTGATCTTGTCAGATGGGCGGATGACAAAAATAAAATAAAAGTCATCGATCAAGTTGAATTTTAAAAAAAAGGAAACAATTTAATGGTGCATTTATGCACAAAAACAAATTGCACATTATGACAGTAACAACAGGGCGAATTGCTTTGCAATACATGTCCCCAACCGGTACCAATATTTTGCATTGCTTTTAAAAATGGACGAAATGCCCTGAAACTCATACTTGTTCTATAACTTATTATAATAAAGCCATGCACCAAGTTTCAATTCAACATGTGAAAAAAAGGGTAAGGGGAAAAATGCAGAAAACCAGGGGTGGGACGGACGGACAGACAGACAGACGGAGAGCAAACCTCTAGTCCCATCCGGATAGGGGACGAATCATGAGTATGGCACTCTGTAGAGCGCATACTGATGCCAGGCTGAATCGTTTACGTTTTGTAGCCCACTGATAGGCCAGATCTGGATTCAGACCTGAACCAAAATAGAATCGACTTGTTCTTGTCACCTAACCAACTCACCCACCAATTTGTCACAATCAGTCCACAACTTTTTGAATCATTGTGCCATGCAGTGCATTCAGAAAGTATTCAGACCCCTTCACTTTTTTCACATTTTGTTATGTTGCAGCCTTATGCTGAAATCGTTTAAATTCATTTTTTCCCTCATCAATCTACACTGAATACCCCCATAATGACAAAGAGAAAATAGGATTTTAGAAAGTTTTGCAAATTTATTAAAAAGAAAAAACTGAAATATCACATTGACATAAGCATTCATACCCTTTGCTATGACACTTGAAATTTAGCTCAGGTGCCTCCCATTTCTCTTGATCATCTTTGAGATGTTTCGACACCTTGATTGGAGTCCACCTGTGGTAAATTCAATTGATTGGACATGATTTGGAAAGGCACACACCTGTCTATATAAGGTCTCACAGCTGACAATGCATATCAGAGCAAAAACCAAGCCATGCGGTCGAAGGAACTGCCTGCAGAGCTCAGAGACAGGATTGTGTCGAGGCACAGATCTGGAGAAGCCTACGAAAAAATCTCTGCTGCATTGAAGGTTCCCAAGAGCACAGTGGCCTCCATAATTCTTAAATGGAAGAAGTTTGGAACAACCAGGACTCTTTATGAGCTGGCCGCCCGGCCAAACTGAGCAATCGGCGGAGAAGGGCCTCGGTAAGAGAGGTGACCAAGACCCCAATGGTCACTGGCTGAGCTCCAGAGATCCTGTGTGGAGATGGGAGAAACTTCCAGAAGGACAACCATCACCGCAACACTCCACCGATCTGGGCTTTATAGCAGAGTGGCCAGACGGAAGCTAAACAGTTCAATCTTGGTTTCATCAGACCACAGAATCTTGTTTCTCACAGTCTGAGAGTCCTTTAGGTGTTTTTTTTGCAAACTCCAAGCAGGCTTTCATGTGTCTTTCACTGAGGAGAGGCTTCCATCTGGCCACTCTATATATATATATATATATATATATATATGTTCAAAACACACCTGGTCACAAGTGTGCCGCACTGACCGGGTCCTCATTCGAGGTCCTCAGCATCATCCCGTTTCGGCCCTCCAACCTCGATACGGTCAGCGAAGGTGGGCAAGCAGGGGTGGCACATACACATCCACATGCAGCATCGACACCTGGATGCGTACATACCCCATGGACGCTATATATCATGCATACACACTAATGACCAAAAGTATGTTGACACCCCTTCTAATTAGTGGATTCGGCTGTTTCAGCCAGACCCATTGCTGACAGCTATATATTAATCAAGCACACAGCCATGCGATCTCCATTGACAAACATTGATAGTGGAGTGGGCCGTACTGAAGAGCTCAGTGACTTTCAACGTGGCACCGTCATCGGATGGCACCTTTCCAACAAGTCAGTTCGTCAAATTTCTGCCCTGCTCGAGATGCCATGGTGAACTGTAAGTGCTGTGGAAACGTCTAGGAGCAACAACAGCTCAGCTGTGAAGTGTTGGTCACACAAGCTTACAGAACGGGACCACCGAGTGCTGAAACGCGTAGTGTGTAAAAAATTGTCTGTCCTCGGTTGAAACACTCACTACTGTGTTCCAAACTGCCTCTGTAAGCAATGTCAGCACAACAACTGTTCATTGGGAGCTTCATGAAATGGGATTCCATGGCCAAGCAGCCGCACATAAGCCTAAATTCACCATGTGCAATGCCAAGCATCGGCTGGAGTGGTGTAAAGCTCGCTGCCATTGGACTTTGGAACAGTGGAAACGCGTTCTCTGGAGTGATGAATCGTGCTTCACCATCTGGTATTCCAACGGACGATTTTGGGTTTGGCGAATGCCAGGAGAACGCTACCTGCCCGAATGCATAGTGCCAACTGTAAAGTTTGGTGGAGGGGGAATAATGGTCTGGGGCTGTTTTCCATGGTTCGGGCTGGGCCCCTTAGTTCAAGTGATGGGAAATCTTAACACTGCAGCGTTGCATCCTTCCTCTGCATCCCACTTCTCTCATGTCCTGCTCCACATCCTCCTTCAACCTTAAGTTCCATATGCCCTGCTCTTTCTGCCAAAAGCTTCCATAATCAAAGGCCTACCTGAGCACATTCTCCTCTCTATGTTTTTACGTAGGGTGTTCATCATGTTTCAGGACAAAAGTCATAATTTGCTTTCAAATCTTGGTTTTCAAAATGGTCCCCTTTAAGATGTTATTGCACCTTGGTGTATTTCCCATTGAGATGAATCATGAGGTTATTTGTCCAGAAACTCCCAGACCATTGCAATTGCCATAGTTGTTGACATCATCATCATCAATAACATCAACACTTCCCACAGAGCTGTGGGAAGTGTTGATGTTACCCCTGATCAGGGAGTCTTTTGTGGAGGGGTAGAGTCTTTTGCGCATCCCGTTCAATGTGGGGAACAGGTTGAAGTTGGAGAGAGCAAAGTTTGGTGAATAAGCTGCATGGAGAAGGAACTGAAAAGCACAGGTGGTGACTTTGATCTCTGCAAATTGGACTGTGTGGGTGTTTCACTGTCCTGGAGAAGTATTACTCATCAATAACGTTCCATGCTGATTTTCTTTCAAGCTGGTTTCTTGAAATTAACATGGTTTATCAGCTGAGTACTCCCTAACGATGTCATGCTTTTGGGAATTGCCCAGTCATGATCAGTTCGTCAGTCCCATAAAGTGGTGGCCATGCGCATTCCAGCTGATGCCCTCTTGAACTTCTGGATGGATGGAGAATCTGTTTTCCATGGCATTCTCTGATGTTTGGTCTTAAGTGTTAAAACCATAACTCATTCTGAGTCGGTCTTGGTCATGAATTTCTTTGGGTTTGCTTGAAACTACTCAAGAATTTCCCTGGAAATGGCAAGTCAAGAGGAATTCTCACCAGCAGGCAACATTGTCATCCATCTTGCTGAAACGTTTTTCATGACTAATGTTTTTGTGGGACGGAGTGCACTGACACAGTGCTGTGCCCGATGTCCCAACTCGTGCCTTAATCCTCTGACATTTGACAAAATATTGCGGACTGTATGAATGCTGTATATGACCCCAAAAGGAATTCTTACACAAGCCTCGATTCTGTATACAAAAAAAAAAGAATTTTCTGGAGTCGTGGCCTCCTTCGTGTATGATCTTACCCATACTCAGTGCTGGTTCGCATTCAAAAAAATTCAGCTGCCCAACATAATTTATTATTATTATTTTTTAACGAAGAGGCATCCATACCCCACTGTTGCCTCCATGTCTTCAATGATTTCCTTTTGGGTCAACTCTTTCTTTTGGAGGTACTTGCTGTTCTGATTTCAGTTTCTTCAATTTTTCAAAACTTAATTGACAGACACCTTTGTTCGTTTAAGGCACCATTGTGTCTTCCGGTGAAGATGCAAACTAAGAGACACGTGCAGCACATGGAATTATGATTTGACCGTGCTTTTACCATGTCTTAGTCTATGAATCTTTTATTGAGATAGCTTGCTCTCTCTGCTGATAGCCAAGTGTCAAGGATAAGGGATAAAGTTGGTTTTCCTGTTGGCTGTTATCTCCATTTGCATGTTTTAGGAGGTGGGAGGAAGTTACTCCCAGAACTCAAAATCTCCACCTCCTTTTTCGGTAAAGGACCATTATTGATGAACTAGATTGTGAAACTTCGTTCTCGTAGATTCGTTCCAAGGGCTCTTTTTAGAATCCTCATTGAACCTCTTAAACCAAAGCTACCAGCCCTGTGATTGATTTGGGTGTACCATAGTTTCCTCCTCAGTGTTTCATTAAGCCCCTCCCCTTGACTTCGCTCTCATTTATGTAAAAATGTCATTAGAATATACGAGGCTAGAAACTTTCTCATTGCCACTCATAATATGACACAATTTATCATGTTTATTTCGGGGTTTTTTGAAGTTTGAATTGATATAATCGAGAATTTCCGATTGAATAAAAAGTTCTGATATAATTGAGAGAGTACATTCATCCACAAGCTAAAGCTTGCTCTGGCTGTCTTGCATTTGCTAAAATGCAATGACAAATATAATGTCCTGCTTCCATCTTCTTTTCTACAGCTGCACTCAGCTTCTAAATCGAAGCCTCCAGTGAAACAGGGGTTGAAAAAAGAAACGGACGAGAAGGTTGCAGAAGCAGAGGAAACTAAAAATAAGGAAGAAGTGGACAAGGAAGACGTACATTCAGGATCGGGTTATGAGGACGAAGACTGGTTCCCAGAAAATATGGAAGAGCTGGTGACTCTAGATGAAGTTATGGATGAAGAGGATTCTTCTGAAGCACCATTGGAAGCAACAACAGAAGAGGGCAGCAGTTTGACTATGGCTGTTGTAAGTGAAGTCGTACAGGAATCGGATGCAGACAGAGAGAAAAAATCGTCGGCATCTCGCTCGGGTGGTGAGACGAAATCTTCAGGATCTGTAACAGTTGTGAAGAATAAATCATCAGAATCTCATACGGATGGGAAGTGTAAACCTTTGAAGTCTCATGCTGATGGGAAGAGTAAATCTTCAGAGTCTCTTTCAGGTGAAAAGACCAAATCGTCAGACTCTCTTGCTGATGAACAGAAGATATCTTCAGAATCTCATTCACCTGAGGTTCACCAATTTGATTCTACATGCCCTGGAGATGCCACCTCAAGCAAAGAAAATTCTGTGTTAAGCACAAGTATAACGGACACTGATGTATCTACACAACAGGTAGAGAAAATGGATACAAAAGCTGTTGGAGCTCTTGACAATGCCCCTGCCAATGTTGAAAACAAGAAAGGAAAAAGGAAAATCGTCAGGTATGTAAATGTATACTTATATATATTTCATTGTTGGTTGTTGGTGAATTGCTTGCTTGTTTCAAAAAGTTGCATTTTGTGTATGGCAAAAATGTGTTTGCATTTTATTTACAGTAAACCCTATTCAAACGTGAGTTGTCACAATGCAGATTCGTTTATATGCGTGGGAATAAACGCAACAGTTATTTTGTTTCCCGAACGCCCATAAAACTTGATCATGGATGAGTTTGAATGTGGCTCTCTGACTACTTCATGCACAGAGGTGACACCTCCTTCTAGCTTCCACCACCCACGCTGTTTTCAGTCTTCATAGTGCCGCAGCCGAGTGAGCTCGTGTCCAGGCGATTTATTCAACTCCACGTTATTTAGCTGCATACTATACCCTTGAATGCAATATGGCACTGAAACGTCAAGACTTTCCAAGTGGTGGTGGTGGTGGAGTGAAGACCTCCCGTAAGGAAGTCTATCGTCTTTCAGATGTGCGTTTACGCTGCTCATTTTGAGGTTGGGTGCGTGACGGATCGCTCTCCTCGAATACTTGGTCATTGTCATGGAAATTTAGGCAGAATTCATCCAAATTGCCCAAACCTCACGGAATCTTCCAAATGGTATCTCCTGCGATGAAGCTGATTCTGAGGGCCTTTCATTCGCTCACCGCAGGCAGGTTGGTGGTCTTTCTGTCTTCTACCAACTCTTCTCCGGCCTAGCTCCCCCAACTCTGTCTGTGCTCTGTCCCCCAAATATTCCTGCCAGAATGCACAAGATCTGCCAGCAAAGCTCTTCTGGTGTAACTGCCAAAATCAAGACTCCTCTGCTCACCTTCACTCTTTCATTCCTCTTTTTCCCCACCTCTGGAACAAACTCCCACAATCTCTTCAATCCCACTCCTCCCTCCATGTCTTTAATGCAGCTGTTCACCACCATCTGTTATTTTCTCCCATCCCTGAACCTTGATCTTTTCTACTCCCGTTAATCCACCCCAAATCCACCTCTTTCAATCTCCAACTTCTTTCCTGAATGTCCCTGTAGTGTCCATCTTGTTTATCCCATGTACCCCACCCCACCCCTCCGCCTTCCACAGATCCCCTGATGTCCCAGTTCTCTGCTGTTGTTGTGCTTCCCTCTCCCTCCCCCTCTTGTCTCTGCTCCCTTTGTTATGTGTTCTATGTGTTAGCTCATACGAGCCTCGACTTGGTATACAACAGGCATTTTTAAGGCCATTTTACCTGCTAGAGCGGGGGTTAGCCTTGCGGGCCCCATGATAATCTTCTCCATTTTGCCCTATTTTCTGCATCTTTCCTTGTTAACCCCCTTGCCCGCATTTCTTCTTCCACCACCTTTAGCCAAGTCTTTCTCGGTCTTCCCCGTCCTCTACTTCCTTCTATATTCATTTCCATCACTCTTCTCAACCAGTCACTTTCATCCTTACTCAACACATGACCAAACCATCTCAACCTGTTTCTCTTCACAGCTTCCATCGCAGGCTCCATTCCTTTCATCTTTCACAATTCATAATTTGTCTTCCTCTCTCTCAACGATACTCTGCACATCCACCAAACCATTCGCATTTCCACCCTTTCCAGCCTTCGTTGCTGCTCTATGTTCATTACCCATGTCTCGCTCCCATAAATCATAACACTTCTCACACATGCAGCATACACCTTTCCCTTCAGCTTCAACGACACTCCCCTCCTCGTCAGCACGCCTTGACTTGGTATACAAAAAAACCAAAAAAACCATAATCACCCGGTAAACATCACCATACGTGGCAAGAATGGAGCCTCTTCTCTTCAAAGCTGTCCATGCACGCTCGCTTTCGAAGTTAAGTAACTTTTCACAATTGTGTTTTTGTCGAAACTGGTCTTGTATGTACCTATTGGGGTGTCTTTAATAGTATTCTTCGCGTTGGTTTTTCATACCTGTGTACAGAATCGTCGGTCTTTCTCATCGTGTATTCTGAGGCCTAAGTGTAGTACTAGGCTACTGTGTCCAACCTTGGCTTTAGGCTTTGTTTTTGTCCCAGCGGTTCTCCGATCGCGCTGCAATTTTTTTCAGGTCTCTGTTTTTCACGGTCTTTTCATCCCATACTTCCTTGTTTTAAAATCTCAAAAAAAAAAAAAAAACCCAAAAAGATTTCCTTCCGTGTTTATTCGTTCTTAGTTGTTCGTTCGTTCATTCTTCGACCACGCTGTTTGTGATCACGTTGTTAAAAAATGTCTCATCTGAACCCTGAAGACCTGTATTCTGTCATATTCTATAACACCTTTTTCTTCTTCTTCTATAAAAGGATGCTTTCGACTTGCTCACCAAATCCATTCATTCCAAAAAAAAAATCCATCTCTTATAGTGCATCTTTCATTCATTCCCTAAACTCTCCAGCACTCCATCCTCCCTCCAGCGTCCTCAAACGTATTTTTGACTCGAATGTCTCAAGAAACTCATTTTGCAATAAATGTTCGTTTCCCATTAATCGTACATTTTTCAAAATCCCATCACCCCAAAATCCCATTTCCCATCACCCCTCCCCTCTAAATCTACCCCCTTGCCCATCCCCTCCAAATCATCCCCATCACCCATCTCTTTCAAATCTTCCCCCTTGCCCCTCCCCTCCAAATCTTCCCAATCACCCATTCCTTTCAAATCTCCCCCCACACCCCTCCCCTCCGAGACTCTCCCTCGCTCCCCCCCTCCTAGACTCCCCTCTCACCCCTCCCCCTCAAAGCGTCCTCCCCGCTTCTTCCCCCTTCCAACTTTCACCTTCATCTCCCTAAACCTTCTGCCTCGCTCTTCCCCCTCGTCAAATAACACCTCACTGCGCCTCTCCCAATCACCATCAAACCTTTTGTCTGCCCCATCCTTCCCTTTCTCCGAGCTATTCTGTAATCTCTTGACACACCTTCAACAGCTCTCCCTACCTCTTCCTCCTCTTCCACATCCTACCCTACCGCTCCCTCCCCCCCCCCTGTTCTGTATCCGATGCTCCCCCTTCCTCTTCCTTAACAGTATGGACCTCAAACATCCGGGGCCTTCGCTAAAACATGTCTGATCTCTCCATACAGGTTGCTTCTGACAAACCAAACGTGATCTGCTTAACAGAAACTTTCCTCCTTCATGATGTCTCTGATTCCTTGTATTGGTATCTCTCCCAGGTTACTCCCTACTCCGGTATGATAGACCTGAGCCTCGTCCTGGAGGTGGGGTTGCTATCTTTATAAAAAACTCTCTTCCTCACTCGCCCTGCACTGCCCTCTCTCCACCTCACCCCCAGGAATACCTTTGGCTACGGCTTCCCCTTCGCTCCCACCTTTTGTTCATATGTGTGTTGTACCGTCCACCAAACAGTGATGACTCCATCTACATCTCGCTGTCTGAGAATATGGACCAACTTCTATCTACCCATCCCAACTCTCTCTTCCTCATATGTGGTGATTTCAACTGTCACCATGCCAGTTGGCTGGGTGTGGGTACCTCTCTCACCAGCCATGGCTCTTCAGCAAAGGACTTCTGTGACTCACTGGGACTGACACAATCTGTCAATTTCCCGACCCGGATTTCAGTCATCGGAGCATCTTCTCTTCTGGATTTGGTTATGACTAACTTCTCTGAAAATGTCTGCTGCTCTTCTTCTGCTCCAATCGGCTCTTCTGATCATGTGCTTGTTAAAGTGGACATCTCTCTGACCATTCTCAGAGAGCCTCCTCAGCGTCGCGAGTCTGGCATTTCACTCAGGCCAACTGGCACGGTCTTCAGGCAGCCATCAATCATCTGGACTGGTCTCCCATCTCTACTGCCTCTGACATAAATTCTTCCTGGGAATTCTTCCAAAGCAAACTGCTCTCTCTCATGCACCGATTTATCCCATCTCGTCTTCTGTTGTCATACCCTTCCTCCCGTCCATGGTACACGGAATCTTGTGGTGAGGCTATTGCCCAGAAACAACTTGCTTTCGTCTCCTGGAAAGCAAATCCAACGGAAGGAAATCTCATTTCCTTTCACAAAGCCCAAAACAAGTGTGTGTCCACCCTCAGGAGAGCCAGGAAACAATATCTCTCCATTCTCAGGACCGAACTCTCTTATCTGTCTCCCTCTTCCAAATCCTGGTGGCATCTGGTCAAATCTGTTTCTGGTGTTTGTTCCCCCTCCATCCCCTCCCTCACCTCAAATGGCCACACGGCTGACTCCGCACGTGAAAAAGCTGAATGCCTCAACTCTGTGTTTGCCTCTAAATCTTGTGTCCCAAACCCATCCCTCTCTGTACCCACCGTACCCAGTCGTACCCAGCTGCTCCTGGACTCTGTGTCCTTTCCTCCTGACAAGGTGGAAAAGTTTCTGTCAACCCTCGACTCAGATTCTGCAACTGGACCTGACGGCATCAGCCCACGGGTCCTAAAATCCTGTTCTTCCGCTCTTTCACTCCCTCTCTCTGTTCTCTTCACCCTCTCTTTTGCTCAAGGTCATCTTCCATCTGCTTGGAAATCTGCCAACATCACCGCTTTGCACAAAAAAGGTGCAAAAACAGATCCCAGCAACTACAGACCAATCAGCCTTCTCCCAATTATCAGCAAAGTCATGGAATCCATCATTGCTTCAGATATGAAATCTTTCCTCTTCTCCAATGGCTTGATCTCTGATCATCAATTTGGTTTCAGACCAGGACACTCTACTCTGGACATGCTGCTTTTGCTTTGTCAACAATGGATGGAGGTCCTCAATGCCAGACAGGAAATTAGAGCAGTCTCCCTTGACATATCACGTGCCTTCGATACGGTCTGGCACCCCGCTCTGCTCACCAAACTCACCTCTTTTGGTATCCATGGAAATCTCCACGCATGGCTGGCGGACTTCCTCTCTAGTCGTAGTCAACGTGTGGCCCTGAATGGGTTTCTCTCATCTCCTCTTCCTGTTCAGGCTGGAGTTCCACAAGGCAGTGTTCTAGGCCCTGTGCTTTTTCTGGTCTTCATCAATGATCTCTCTGACTCTCTTGAAAATCCTCTGTTTCTCTTTGCTGATGACTCTACTCTCTGTCGCTCCATTCTTCATCCCTCAGATCAGCAGTCTGCTGCCTCCTCACTCTCTGCAGACCTGGACAAAATCACAGACTGGGCAAACAAGTGGAACATGTCTTTCAATCCTGACAAATCTCACACTCTTACGATGTCTCTCCGAAAAGACCGACTGGACAACCCTCCCATCCACTTTCTGAATAATCCTCTCCAAGAAGTTCTGTCACTCAAGCTTTTGGGTCTCTCTATCTGCCATGATCTTTCCTGGGAAAACCACATTTCAAATCTGGCCTCCAAAGCCAGTCGCCGACTGGGCATCCTCCGTCGTGCGAAGTCCTTCCTTGGCACACCTGAGCTCCTCACCACATACAAGGCTTTCATCCGCAGCTCAATGGAATACTGCTCTCCCCTCTGGGCTGGTACTCCTGCCTCACACCTAGCTCGTCTTCACGCTGTTGAAACCAAAGCATTCAGAATCATTGGAATCTCCCGCGATGAAGCTAACTCCAAGGGCCTCTCACTCACTCACCGCAGGCAGGTTGGTGGTCTTTCCATCTTCTACCGACTCCTCTCTGGCCTTGCCCCCCCAGCTCTCTCTGGGCTCTGTCCCGCAAATATTCCTACAGGTCGCACAAGATCTGCCTGCAACCCTCTTATGGTCAAACTGCCAAAATCAAGACTCTCTGCTCACCTTCACTCCTTCATTCCTCTTTTCTCCCGCCTCTGGAACAAACTCCCTCACTCTCTTCAATCCCACTCCACCCTCCAGGTCTTTAAAACAGCTGTTCACCACCATCTCTTATCTTCCCCCATCCAAAACCTTGATCTTTTCTACCCCCGCTAATTTCACCCCAATTCCACTTTTTTGAAATACCAACTTCTGTCCTGGAAGTCATTGATGTCCTCTTGTGTTTTATACTTCTCCCTCCACCCCCCCCCCCCTTCCCATGCCTCCTCCCCCCAAGCCCTCTCCCTTCCACACATCTCCCTGCTCTCAAATGTTGTGTTTGTGTGCTTCACCTTCTCTCCCCATCTTGTTTTCCGCTCCCGCTTTTTGTGTGTTTTGTTTGTCTGGTTGATTTGTTTGTGAAGTAAATGTTAGCTCTTTCACGAGCCTCGATTCAGTATACAAAAAAAAAAAAAAAAAATTGGAGGTGACGAAACATGGATTGGTAAGGATCAAAAGCAGGTTTTTATATTATTTATTAGATGTGATCGGAACTCGGAAGTCTGAAATCCTTTTGTGAGGGAATGCTCATGACGTCACACAGCCAATTGATTAGAGGGACACCTTGCATATCAGCTACAGGTTTATCAGTCTGTGTCAATCCTTGCAAGTGAAATGGAAGCGAAACATTTACGAGTAATAACGAAACACGATGTAGGAGGAAATGATGCAGATAAAACCATGGCACAGGAAGAAAATTGATAGTGCTTTCCATCCAAATCCTGTTTTGACAATATTAAGATGGGTCTGCGGATTTTCAGAAACGAAACGGGCCAAACTCGTGAATGTTCAATCCATCATGGCACCCAAACCATGGTGAAGTTGCGCCAGAATCGAGGTGCTCGCGAGAACTTGGGCTACGGTACTTGTCCTCTACATTTTAAAGACTGTCATCATCCATGGATGCTACAATAATGGTTATAGGCTATTGCATAGATGGGCAAAAAAGGTCTCGATGTTGGTTTCCGTGCAACAAGGGTGGGGATTGCATGAAATTGCTATATTTGAGTTCCAAATTATATCCCAAGTCAAAATCACCATATCCCCACGTGCACTTGGTGCACATAATATTTTTACCGTGCATTTGTTGAAAATCCATAGAAACCAATGGTAAACGGTCTATATGGCAAATATGGCAACTTAATATAGTCGAGATGATATGTTTAAAGAATTAAACTGCTTGGGAAGTAATTGGAGTAAAACTTTTAATAATTGCATGCATTCAATTTGCCAAACTCAACTCAAACAATGCAGGATTAAGTTTAAAAAAAATTGTTTAAAAAGGTAATTTTTTCATGTAAAAAAACAGCTTTTCATATTTTTTTTGGTTTCCAATGTTTACCAATGTTTACCAAACATACCAATGTTTTACTCAAGACCTTTGTGATCAAACGGTAGCTCTTCAGAAAAGCAACAGGAAGCCAGCCTACCAATTCTTAAGTCTTACTGGTATTGATACAGTTCATATATCATCCTCAGAGTCCAATTCCTCATCATCATTATCAGAGTTTAAATCATCAATGCTATTACTACACCTGGTACATGTGCATAGGTCAGTGGCTCCCTCTCTCCCTCAAACCTATATCACTGCAGCACTTGGGACGGGTTCCAGTACCACCTGCCTCTTCAGTTGTCTTGGTTGCAATGCACTTCGACTTCTTGCAGCTACATTGTATCAATTCCAGAATTTCTTCTGGAGCTGGTGGCAAGTCATTCCAATCCATTTGAAGGATACTTTGCCCTTCAACGTCCTCTAGTTTCCATCCTCTTCCATTTGGACAGGGTACTTCAGGCAACTGTTCGAGACTCCGTCGAAATATTGCAGCCTGGTAGTTCGCTCTTTCAGCATGTTTGTTTAATGCGTCCTTGTTTGGGGGTAGTGACTCCTCCGCATGAGTACCCAAACGAAACATGGAGTACCGGGCCTCATTCACATCAGCTGCCTTCTCTTGACTGTATAGATGCCACAAACTGACCAAGTTTTGATACCGAATCTTCAGTTATTGCAAATGCGGCACCAACCTCTTTGAAAGTATCAATGTACTGGTTATGCTGTCATCAGTTTGAAGGCCCTAATCTTTCCCTTTCCAAAAAATCCACTGACAGAGTCACAACCAGTGAATGGATGCAGTCCTAGCAGTGCAGAGGCTACATCATTCCCAAGTTGACGTTGTAAGGACTTGATATCAATTGTGCGAACCTTGTCACCACGTCCAGTGTGATAGAGGAAAGGTACTGCTGAACTCTGCGCCAAGCCGATACTCAGAATAAGAACATCTATGTCCATGCTTTTAATAACAACGCCTGGTGTTGATCCATTTGCAGTAGGCATGTTCATCTGCACATAGTCTGCATGTAATATCAGCCGAGTATCTGCCTCCTCATGATTACATGCCAATTCTGGTACATGTCTTGCTGTGACATTACCATTCTCGGAACTTATTGCATGGCATTCCTTACCATGTGCCAGATAAACTGTTACATTCTTGAATGTGCTTTGTGGACATCTCTTCCAAGCTGAGAACAAAAAGTCCACAAATGCCTCAATTGTTTTCGCCTGCGTTGAGGAACTTTTTCCACTGGGTTGGCCGCTTCTGAGAAAGACTGTGCTTGAAAAGTAGGCTCGGGAATCCTACGGTAAAGGCCAGCTCGTGCGGAGGATAATAGAGAACAGTGGATCCAGGAAAGGGGCCGAGATCAAACGGTTCGGACATGACGAGACACTAAACTCCTTTTCGGCACAACATTTAATAAAACAAGGCAAAGATGGCGGCAATCAACTCGCTCACACGAGCCATCAGCAAGAAGCCGGAAGTCTCCTCCCTTTCCGGTGCAAATTAAGAGAAAAAAGTAAGAATTACAGGCTCGCACTACACCAACATGGCATCAACATATTGCAAGAAAACATTCATAAGCAAAGCAGGAAACGTTCACGTATATCGTACGCATAACATCAGAGACTTTCTAACAGCCACCCCCAAATTTGTGGAATAAATTTGTAAAAAGGGAAAGTCTTTCAGTCCATTCACCCCTCACCCATCATCTTCAAGCTTCGACAGCCGGATCAATTTAGCAAGTGGTCGAACATAGTTCTTGCCACGAACCTGAACGCTGGCAGTTCGAGCACGGCCATCTGAGCCCGGAAAGGTCTCGTGAGGTTTCCCTCTACGGGCGATGAGGCGACGGACGGACATTAGGAAGGCATCAGCATCAAGGCCGTCCAGGAGGCCCAGATGTACGCTGCGGGTAGTGAGGCACTTGAAGATTATACCCCAGTGCTTCTCCATTCGTCTTCCAATTTTTATGGTGAAAGGACCGAAGCAGTCCACTCCAGTAGAGTAGAAGGCAGGCTTGTATAGTCGTAACCGAACAGGGGGTAGATCAGCCATCCTTGGCACCTCTGGATTGGCACGCCATCTTCGGCACTCATGGCATTGATGTTGGTGTCGACGAATAGCCTCTCGACCACGCAGAATCCCGTACTTGCGACCTACTTCAGTGAGAATTCTCTCCGGACCACAGTGAAGCAGTTGGTCATCACATTCTTGAATGAGGAGCTTGGTTACTGGGTGATGAGGATCTAAAACAATAGGATGCACAGCATCTTGTGCAAGGACATCCGCACGGCGTAGTCTTCCTCCTACTCTGATGAGACCAAGGGTACGGTCATATTCAGGTGAGAGAGATGCCAGTCGACCTCTGATGGGTAAATTCCTACCCATGGCAAGTATCTGGACTTCGTCTGGAAAACTATTGTGCTGTGAGTGTTGAAGCAGAATATTCTCTATCTCCCCACGCTGGTGAGCGCTTAAGGTAGGATAGTCTTGATCGTAGGCCACCCCGTTGGGACACTGCTGTGCAGCCACAACCAGAGCGTTCCAAGTCTTGTACTGTGAAGGGTCAGGTAAGGCCTCTATGTCCACCGACATTGTTCCACAGAAGGTTGACTTCCGGAGCTCAGTCACATCACTTTGCTCTAGTACGCTGACCGGTCCTTGTAGTGACCAGCCCAGGTTGGTACAAACTGCTACTGGAGCACCCTTGGGGCCAAATCGCACAGGTTGCTTTGGTAAGATGAGGTGCGGATAGTCTGACCCGATCAATATTGTTGGTTGAGCCTTGTTAATCAAAGGGAGTGGTATCCCAGCTAGGTGGGGGTGCCGTTTCTGAAGATCGGCCACTGGGTACGAATACTCAGATAAGCACAGCATTGTGGCAGTGAATGCTGCATCTATCCCATACCTCTGGTTCGGGTTCTCGGCCGATGATATCTGAAGCTTGACAGAAGCCCCGATACACTGCAATGTATCTTCTCGCACTGTCTTGAGCAGTAATGCTTCAGGTTTACCCACCAGGTTCAGCCGCTCTGTTATTGAATTCAAAAGCATAGTCCTTTCTGAACCATCGTCCAGAATGGCATAGGTCTCTATGGACACTTGTGGGCCATGAAGAAGCACCTTTACGACCTTTAACAGGATATTATGTGGACGGGAAGACTTGTCAAGGTACACTGCAGGTGGTGCGGAGCCTGTCATTAGGACGGTATCGCTGGATCTCTGCGCTGCATCATGTAGGATGGTTAGGTGCAACTCGTTGCAAGCAACGCATGGCTTCCTAAGTATAGAGCGATCAGCTGGGTGTGACCGACCGCACCTCCAGCAACGGTCATGTTCCCTTATCCACTTAATAATATGGTCTGTGGAAAGCTTCTTGAATTCCGCACAGGAACCAAGGTAATGATCACTGGTGTCACAATGAGGACAATAAGGCTTGGTCTTGGTTGTTGAAGAAACATTACGCAATGGCTGTGGCCTTGTGCCAGCTATTGGTGACTCAGAGTTGTGAAACACCGAGGCCTGTGATTCTTTCTTATTGAAAGATGAAG
The DNA here is from genome assembly GCF_964187855.1 of Myxine glutinosa. Classification (NCBI taxonomy): domain Eukaryota; kingdom Metazoa; phylum Chordata; class Myxini; order Myxiniformes; family Myxinidae; genus Myxine; species Myxine glutinosa. The sequence goes on along the minus strand of NC_136272.1, from coordinate 11,260,674 downwards.
AATGCTGTTCCTTTCTCTCTAATCCCTGGCCCTCACATTTGTAGAGGACAGCAGCTTGGTTCGCTATACGTTTAGCTCGGGCCTTCGCCTGCAGCCAAGCTGCCAGATGGTGCAACGTGTAGGTCTGATTATAAACTGCGTTTAAAAGTCCTTGGTTAATGCAGTTCTCAATGAATCCATCACGATAGCTCGGTGGCAGTTTGCTAATTCGCCTGTCTACATGTGAGCCACATCGTAGTTCAAATCCATGCTCACCCTCGAGGGATTGCAACATACCCACAAGGGAGTGCACTGCGAGAGCAAATTCTTCAAAGGCCTCTGCATCTTCAGTCCTCACTGGTGCCATGTTCATGATGGCACCAATTTCGCTCTATACGAGTTGCCTTGGCTGTCCATACTTGTCCTGCAGGGCCCGTAAGGCCACCGTGGATGGCTTCGGATCATGCATGTAGGCCTGAGCAAGCTTGTATGCACTTGGTAGCTTAAGGTGGGTTAAGAGTACTTGATATTTGTACTCCTCTGACAAGTAGGTGTGATTACTTATCAGGCTATCCAATGCCAGCTTGAGAAGGGCAAAGTCACTTTCTTTGCCACTCTGGAAATAAGGCAGACACGGTTTTGGTACGCCATAGGATGAAGCTATTAATAGGTCCATGAGGTTGGGTGTTGCAGGTTTCTCAGATGGGTGAACTGGATGCCCATGTGGTGAAGTCGAGGGTGGTAGATAGGGTGCATGATGACATGGTAACATGTTAGGATGAAAATTTGAAGCTTGGAATGGAGCTGTGGTAGTGGATGAATATGCAGTTGGATGAGTTTGCTTCACCTTCTCTTTCGGTGATGGATTGTCATTAATGATTAATCGAGGAGTGGATTGTAGGTCGGCAGTGATGGCAATCGCCGGCTCTGGCCGCAGTAGCGGCAGCTGCTTTGGCAATAGTTTGTTTGGTTGAACTGAGGGAGTACATGATGCTCCACCACCGTGCAGAATCATATGCTGAGCGGTAACGGTTGGACGCCCGGTTGGAAAGGTAGGCGCTTCATCTCCTGCATCCAAGAACGACACTATCAACCGTGCTTCCTCCAGTTCCTGTTCGGCCTTCCTCAGACGTCTGTCTTGTTAACTGGACGGACAAGGCCTCGCTTTCCCTCAGAGCCTGGCGCTCCATCTCCTGAGCCTGGCGCTCCATCTCCTGAGCCTGAAGGACTTCATCCTGCAGCTGCTGTCCACGTTTTCCTTGTCACAAACGCTACATCTCTGCCAAATTTCGTCCGAATCCATCCACAACGTTTTGAGATATTTTGTTCACAAACAAACGGACAAACAGACAGGTGTGAAAAACATCACCTCGGTCCACTTTTGGTGGCGGAGGTAATAAATGGTTGAGGATGTGTTCAACATGGGGTTTTCACAACTAAAATGGCCGCCAGTCTACTCGTCCACCATCTTTGATGAGATTGCAAAATAAAGTGACGTGTACGTGTATGCCATCGTGTCCTGTACTTGTGCCATGTTTGAACAAAATCGGACCGTGCATGTCTGAGAAATGGTTGGGGACACGTTTAACAAAATGGCCTCCAGTTGGCCATCTTTGGATCTGATCTTGGAAAACCATGATGTGCATATTTATGCCATCATTCATTTATCTGTGTGCCATGGTTGAACAAGATCGGTAAATGCATGTCTGAGAAATGGTTGAGGACGTGTTCAACATCGGGTTTTTTACAACTAAAATGGCCGCCAGTCTGCCATCTTGGATCGCATTGTGAAACAAAATGATGTGCATATGTATACCATCATGTATTATCTTTGTGCCGCATGAACAAAATTGGTACATGTTCAAGATATGGTTACGGACACACGGACGAGACCTAATCCATAAGCCCCCGTTTCAGATTAAGTCCAACGGGGGATAATAAAGTAAAGGAAGTCTTCCCGTCTAAGAATTTAGCTCATGGTGCTGGTATTCCAGGTTCAAATTCCAAGGTATTGTTTATTTTTCCATTGGCTATGCAGAGTTCATGATGTCCTTGTAATTTATATGAAGGTGCAGTTTTGTTTCTGTTGTGCGTGTGATGATATGCAATCTTCTCCATGAGCCACGACTATGTATTTTAAATTCTAGTAAAATGGAACAGGAGGTGGTTGATGACATATCACCACATTTGTTTAACCAGCACTCTGGGCAGTGCTTGTGCTATGGTTTTTCCTTTTGTACTGTTTTTGGTATTCCAATTAACAATATGCAAATGTCTGTCTGTCTTCATTTTTGTGCATTGTGCTTTGCAGATCAATAAAAGGAAGTCCTGTTGCAAAGCCATCCGATCAATCCACGGATAATGAGCTTTTAGGGCCAACCACAGATGAAGGTACTGTATATTGCAGATGACCATATCGAAGAATTTGCTTTTATTTTCAAGGAAACTGTTAAGATTAGCTTATTTTGTAATGGATGGATATTCGTAATATATTTATTAAAATATAAAGTGACAATACCTAATAAATACATAATGAATGTATTTCTGTACACATTCTACCCCCTATTTTGTGCTTCTATCTGAGCACACAGCTCGTGTTACTGAAATCCGACGGTAAATAAATTTACTGTGATTTGTTTATTGTATTCTCAGGGTTCTTGTTAAAAGCCAGTAATCGGTTATTTTTGCCGTCTGCTGTGTAAGTTGTTACTGCATATCGATTTTTGAGAAGGTTCTCTTCCGTGATATTTAAAATCTTGTTGCCCCGTGCACACGAAGCGACAAGCAGGGTTGAGCAATTGGTTCACTTCTGTTTGTCTACAAGCGTCAGTTTATGATCGAAAAAACGACTATTTCAAATGATTTTGTTATATTCTGAACATGAATCTGAAAACAAACTTGTAGTTTAACAGTACTTTGGCTCTGAATTTGTTCCGATCTTGCATTCACAGAGTGGAGTGAAATAATTTTAGGTCATCTCATCTCGATCTCGAAGAGATGAAAAAATGGGTTGTGATGTCCATGCTACATCTGGAGATGTCTTTCCGTCCGATTGTCAGTCCGTCCGTTAACTTTTTGCTATTTTTGCTACTCCTCCCCGATCACCTGGCTGATTGTTCTGAAACTTTACATGTGAATACAAGACAGTAGCCCGCACAAGGCTTCCATTTTTCCATTTCGGATTATGGGGGCACCCAGAGAAGGTTACCCGATGAAACTTTGGATCCCTACTTGTCCTTTATTTACCATCCGATTGCTCTGGAACCCGATACAGTCCTTCCTTCTACTCTGGCACATACAATCGCTCAGGTTTTCATTTTTTGATTTTGGATGATGGGGGCTTTCAGGGGGAGGGGGTGGGGTGTGGAGTTATCCCCAGAAACTTTAGATCTGTACTTGTCCCTATTTTACCATCCGATTGCTCTGAAACCCAATACAGCCCTTCTACTTGATGGCCCACACAATCGCTCCAGCTTCGATTTTATGATTTTGCATAATATTGCTCTGAAACCCGATACAGCCCTTCTACTCGATTGTCCGCAGGATCACTCGGTTTTAGTTTTTTCGATTTCGGATCAGGAGGCTCCCGGGGGGGTTCCACTAAATCATCAGAGGTCTGAACTGCAACCTCAAGAGATGACTGTCAGCTCACTTGGGGCTATTTATTTACTTTGTCAGCCTGTCTGGCTGGCTGCTCGTAGATCAAATTTGCTGCTCGTAGACCCCACCCATGTCCTTTCTCAAGACAGCATGGCGTAAGGTGTTCCGTGAGCTCTCTGGTTACCTGTAATTTGTTAAAATAATGCAATCAAAGGCTGACTTGACTACATTTCCAGTAAAGAACATTTGGTAGACTGCCACTACAGATTGTATTGGTACTTACCGAGAATTCGCTCTTTCATGAGCCTCGATCTTGTATACAAAAAAAAAAAAAAAAAAAAACTGGTTTACCTCCATCAATGTTATTATCTTGGTCATTCACTGACTATATTACATCAGAATTTTTTGTTACAAGTGTGAATGAAAGAAACCCAATGTCTATTGTTCATTTTATTTTCCTCGAGTTGGGCAAATATGTGCCAAATCAGAATTGGAAAGGAATTTAAGGCCTAAAAATTTTTTTCCCTTCTAAATTGCTAAAAATGAAAACTACAGGTGGGCTTTGTCCCCTTATCCTCTCCAATGGACCAGCAGCCCCTGGACCTTGCTGGAGGCCTAGGTGACCCTCTGGCCTCTGGCCTCTGGCCTTATTACGAGTTACCGCCTTTTCAAACTGAATTACCTCCTATTCCAAAAATTAGCAATAGCTCTGTATAATACACTGTTGTACAAGTTGGCCCTGCTCCAAACTGGGAGGGTGGCATATGTATTTCTATTTCCACTTACATGCAGCTTTGATTAATAAGTGAAAGTTGTTAGCTGAAGCTGCCATTGCAGGTGATGGATGTAAAATTGGAATTGTTGTGTACTGTCTTCTAATCTCATGTCTTTGTCCTGCATGTGATATATGTACAAGCTCCTCCATTAACCAATAATATTATACTGTACTGTACTGTACTGGAAACAGCATGGAAGATATATATCATTTTGCACCAACCATATAATAGTCTATCCATGGGATAATGTCCTCTGGATGCGAGTGCATCGGGCTATTTTGGTTGGCAACACATGACTGTGATGAATGCATCAACAGCTATTTATAGGAAGCATGAACTTCCAGGGAATGTGCAGGCTGATAAAGCAACTCTGCTTCAATACAGCCGCCTATAGGATAGGCCTTTTTATACAGAGTAGGGACTCGTGTAGGAGCTGGGAATATTGAAGCTTATCGGTAATATTTCATTGTGACCTATTCCATTAGGGGATGATGACAAAAGGCAGGATCTGCTTTGTTGGCCTGCGTAAATGCGGAAGAGTTTGTGCTTTGTAAATGCTACTGTCCCGGCGCTGCTTTTACAGATCTGTTTATCTTGACCACAGACGTGATGCTGTGTGGCAGAAACATTCTGTTGGTTAGAATCAATTTGACATTAGCGAGTGTGAAACATTGTTTCTGGTCCGAAAATAGTGAAGGACTTTATATTTGACATTAAGCGGCTTGTAAAAAAAATTATAGTCTCTTCAGCCAGTTTTAGTGGATCTTTTTTTTTTTTTTTTTTTGGTACACAAGATCGAGGCTCGTGAAAGAGCTAACATTAATCACACAAAAAGTCTAACCGACACATAAAACACAAAATAAGGGGAGCGGTAGACAAGATGAGGAGAGAGGGAGAAGGACACAAACACAACATTTGAGAGCAGGGACATCAAGAGAAATGTGGGAGGGAGAGGGCTTGGGGGGAGGTGGGAGAAGTATAAAACATATGAACACTTCAAGGACTTCCAGGAAAGAAGTTGGAATTTCAAAAAAGTGTATCTGGGGTGAATTAGCGGGGGTAGAAAAGATCAAGGTTTTGGATGGGGGAAGATAAGAGATGGTGGTGAACAGCTGTTTTAAAGATCTGGAGGGAGGAGTGGGATTGAAGGGAGTGGGGGAGTTTGTTCCAGAGGCGAGAGAAAAGAGGAATGAATGAATGAGTGAAGGTGAGCAGAGAGCCTAAATTTTGGCAGTTTAACCATAAGAGGGTTGCAAGCAGATCTTGTGCGACCTGTAGGAATATTTGGTGGACAGAGCACAGAGAGAGCTGGGGGATCAAGGCCGGAGAGGAGTCGGTAGAAGACAGGCCACCAACCTGCCTGCGGTGAGTGAGTGAAAGGCCCTCTGAGTTAGCTTCATCGCAGGAGATTTCAATGATTCTGAAAGCTTTTGTTTCAACAGCGTGAAGCCGAGCTTGGTGTGAGGCATGAGCACCGGCCCAGAGGGGGGAACAGTATTCCATTGAGCTGCAGATGAAAGCCTTGTATGTGGTGAGGAGCTCAGGTGTGCCAAGGAAGGACTTCGCATGACAGAGGATGCCCAGTCGGCGACTGGCTTTGGAGGCCAGCTTGGAAATGTGGTTTTTCCCAAGAAAGATCATGGCAGATAGTGAGACCCAAAAGCTTGAGTGACAGAACTTCTTGGAGAGGATTGTTGCGAAAGTAGATAGGAGGGTTTTCCAGTCAGTCTTTTCAGAGAGACATAGTAAGAGTGTGAGATTTGTCAGGATTGAAAGACATGTTCCACTTGTTTGACCAGTCTGTGATTTTGTCCAGGTCTGCAGAGAGTGAGGAGGCTGCAGACTGCTGATCTGAGGGATGAGGAATGGAGCAGCAGAGAGTGGGGTCATCAGCAAAGAGATAGAGAGAGTCGGAGAGATCATTGATGAAGACCAGAAATAGCATAGGGCCCAGAACACTACCTTGGGGAACTCCAACCAGAACAGGAAGGGGAGATGAGAGAAATCCATTCAGGGCCACACGTTGCCTACGACCAGAGAGGAAGTCCGCAAGCCATGAGTGGAGATTTCCATGGATACCATCGGAGGAGTTTGATGAGCAGAGCGGCGTGCCAGACCGTATCGAAGGCATGTGATATGTCAAGGGAGACAGCTCTAATTTCCTGTTTGGCATTGAGGACCTCCATCCATTGTTGAGACAGCAGAAGCAACATGTCCAGAGTAGAATGACCTGGTCTGAATCCAAATTGATGATCAGAGATGAAGCCATTGGAGAAGAGGAAGGATTTGATATCCGAAGCAATGATGGATTCCATGACTTTGCTGATAGTTGGGAGTAAGCTGATTGGTCTGTAGTTGCAAGGATCTGTTTTTGCACCTTTTTTGTGTAAAGTGGTAATGTTTGCTGATTTCCAAGATGCTGGCAGATGACTTTGAGCAAAAGAGAGGGTGAAAAGAACAGAGAGAGGGTGAAATTTTAGATGCTGGAATAGCCATTTAAATTGGGTTTTTTTTTTGTTTGTTTGTTTTCTTACACCACATGATCATCATGCCACAACCCAGTAATACCTGTCATTTGACTAATTTCCATAAGGTTTCCTTGGCACCTTTTGTCAAGCTCAGTTAATGAAACCCAACAAAACAAAATGGATAGGTCATGAAAGCAATCCAATGCGATGTTGTTTTAAGGTGTTCCATCAACAAGATGCTCCACACCTCCCCTTCCTAACTCCCCATCGCACCCCCCCCCCCCCCCCCCCCACACACCTCCAAAAAACAATATTTGAAATGCCAATTAAAAAAAAAAAAAGAGGTGATTCTCACTACCCAAGCTTTTAGTATTTTGGTGGGTTAAGTGGTCAGGACCGTGTCTTGTTATTTGAGAAGATTCTTTGGCATCAAGTTTGAGGAGTCTGTTGACAAATTCCAACCAGAGTCTGTCAGAGAACTCGAAGCAACTTTATCCCCGCGTAATGCTGTGGCCGATGCCTATTTATATACAGGGTGGGCCACAAAATGATACGTTTGTTTTGTGTTTACGTTGTATAACTTTATTAAACCAAACTATTTAACTCCATTTGCTAATCCTGTGTTCTTTGGAAATCATTCAGGCATGGAATGCATGTTGTGTGTTTGGGGTTTCTTGTTATTGCAATGTGTAGTACTTCGACACTTTCAGTAGTGCTTACTGATGATTGGCTTGGCCTCTGATTTGGCGGGACCCTTCCTGCCCCATAATGAGCCCGAACAATGCCGTTGTACTTGTCGTACTTTTGAGTTCTGCATGCAGTAGCACCATTACCCACGTCTGAAGGGTTAGTGAAAGTGTTGTTCCCAGACTCTACTTTATTTTTATTTTTACTACATCGTCTCTGCTTGTGGAAGAGCTAGGACACAGAACAGATCAGGGCAAAACATGTCAAATAAAACAGCAGGAGAAGGGAAACGCCAATAGCAGGGCGGAGGGAAGAGGGTAGAAGGAGATGGACAAGGGAAGTCGGTGATGATGAGTTGGTAGGGAGAATGCAAGGATAACATGGACAATGGAGAAGATGGATACAAGAGCATAATTTTTGGGAAGGGTGGGGGTGGTTTAATGGGTGGAGGATAGATCATGGAATTATATGGGGGAAGATCCGTTGGGAAGAATGAGAATGAAGAGAGATTTCAACCAATATATTCTTCCAACTCAAATTTCCAGCTTACCTGCAACAAAAGAAAAACCGTCATATTTTCGTGACACACGGTGCAGTTGGCCAATCTAATCCCATTTTAGGCAAACCATTGGAGTGAATAAAAAGAAACCACGATCTACATTATGGAAATCTTAAAATTACAGGAATACTCGACCTGCAGCTGCCACCACGACGTGTACACACTGTGAAACTGGGCCTCTTGAGACGAAGGTTACGTTTTAAACTTTTGTCAGATTGAACAAAGACAACAGAACTCACGTTTAATTTATCACCTTAACATTCATGGTCTTGAATGTCAATTTGTAATTATATTTCAAAAGCGACAAAAAAGTATATTACACCCCTTCCCCTCCCTCATCTCACCCTCCTGTGCCTCCTCCCGGACTCTCAACCCAACCCTTCCCGTGCGCACGAACAAACATCGAAGAATATCACTCAAAGTTGAGCAACAGTCACCTATAATCTAATAATCTAGTCATCTGCAATCTATAATGTGATTTTAATTTCAAAAACGACATCTGCTGTGATAAAAAGTCACTTGCACCGCTTGCGACTGTATCGCCATGGCTTATAAGCATCAGTTGATCAGGAATGGCTTACTTTTATGGCAATATTTCGCGAGGCTCTTCATACGCTCGGGTTACCAGACGTCCAGTTTTCCCCGGACCTGTCCTCCTTTTCGGTCCTTAAATGTCCGCCTGGACGTTTTTTGTTTTTTTTTGTAATATCTACAAATGTCCAGCTCTTGGCGGGGTTTTTTTTTTTGTTTTTTTTTTCCATTTTCAAAGGGATTAATCTTAAGATTTAAGTTTTACCTAGAACGGTTAAACTATTTTTGTACATTTTCTGCAGTGATAAAATATGGTTATGTGATGTTTAGACCAGTGCAGCTTGGTTCAAGTCTACTACTCCATCATGGCATAATGGACGTGTTCAAACATCACGCGTTCACTGCCTGTCCAGTGCCCCATACAGTGTCTATAGAAAGTCTACACCACCTTTCAAAATTTTCACCTTTTCTTGCTTGATTGCCTGGAATTAAATTGCATTATATCAAACTTTTACACATCATAACACACAACTTCCAAGTGAAAAAAAAACAAATTCTACAAATTTCAGAAAATTAATAAAAAATACAAGGCGAGAATATCTTGGTTGGTTAAGTGTGATACTTGTAAAAGCAGCCTGAATAGCGTTCAAGTGGTGGTTAATCATATTCAAAAAGGGTGTCATAACACACCCAAACTTTCCCGGTCTTGTGACTAATTACTTAAGTACACAGGTATTTCTGACTTCATTTGTAGATCCCTCGCTAGGCGGCTGAAGCACTCCAGCAAGCACTCCAACAAATGGGTAATAAGGAATGGCTGGCTTGGCAAGTGATAGCAAGCTGATTGCTTTTGGTTGAAATGGCCGAGGAATTTTAAAAACGGATCGCAGGTACAGTGGAGTGACACCCCTATCCCACGGAAGTATGAATTAAGTAAAAATTATTATTGAGCTAAATAAAGTAAAAAAATAACCCCAGAAGGAGAATGACAGCCTCGCTTAAATAAATTAATACATACACCTAGGTATAAAAATCACTAGATATGGTAAATTGTCATATTTCAATCCAGATCTGGACATTTATTTAGTCCACAGGATCCAATCTTCATATCCGAATCGAGATTTTGATGATGTGCTTCAATTATGTTATGATAAATAGATCGTGTTTCCAAGGCAAGGCACGTTTGAATAGGCCGAAACAAAATGGCAGCTTAAGAACCCAGCGAGTGGCAGTGGGCTGACTAAGATGGCGGCCGCCATATTGTGAAGGCTTTTTCGGGTTTTTTCTTATGAGCACCTCATTAATCATCTTCAAAAAGGGTGTTATAACACACCCAAACACCCAGTTTTCATCATTGCAATCTGTTCGAGGTCCAGGTGTATGCGTGCAAAGTTTGGGGCCCACGAGGTTTCATGGTTTGGATGGAGTTATGGAGGAGACAGACGGATGGATGGACACTGCCTTTTAATACTGTATGTGTGTGTGTGTGTGTATATATATATATATATATATATATATATATATATATATATATATATATATATTTATATATTTTTATATATATTTTTATATATATTTTTATATATATTTTTATATATATATTTATATATATTTTTATATATATTTTTATATATTTTTTTATATATATTTTTATATATTTTTTTATATATATTTATATATATATTTATATATATATTTATATATATATTTTTATATATTTTTTTATATATTTTTTTATATATATTTTTATATATTTTTTTATATATATTTTTATATATTTTTTTATATATATATATATTTGCTTTTGTATATCTATTTATTTTTAGATATTTATTTATTTACTTTTATATATTTATTTATTTCCTTTTATATATTTATTTATTTACTTGTATGTGACTGGCTCTGGCAAAAGCAGACACTTGGGGGCAAAAATCAAAAATGAGATTTTGGTATCATCCGATTCCCCATGATTTTCTCTTACATTTGATATATACATTATGTTAATTGGATGAAAATTAAAGAAGTTATGGTATTTTAATGACAATTATATTTTCATTTAAACAATGGAGATAATTAGGTTCAAAGTTCACAATACAGTTCACACCCACAAATAATGTGCACACGTAGAGCTTTTCATTCATACCAAACATGTATGTCAGGATCTCCTTCGAATTACGATGTATGGCTCGTAGTAAAACATCAACATTTCGCGATCTTCGTGTCTTTTTGAGCACATTTTGAGAATGACATTTTAGATTCTTCGTTGAATTTCACAGCTTTTCTGTTGTTTCTTGGAAAAATGTTTTGGTGCATAATAATCTCGAGAAGTTACTCTTTCTATCCATAATATATAAATCTCAATTTGGTCCTTGTGGTCATATTTGGACTCTCCTCGGCTTTTTCTCGCTAAGGGCAATGATGCCCCCAAGTGTCTGCTTTTGCCAGAGCCAGTCACACATATATATATATATATATATATATATATATATATATATATATATATATATATATATATATATATATATATATATATATATATATATATAAATATATATTTACTTGCATATTTTTATGCCTCCATCGACTAAGTTGCTGGAGCCATTATGTTTTTGGGGTTATCCATCCGGCTGTCCGTCTGTCTGTCCGTGATCGGTTTTCGTTACTACGATAACTTGGGAATGGCTGAAGGGATCTTTGTCAATCTTGGTGCAGGTATGTATGATGATGTAAAGATAAACGGATTAGATTATGGAGTTAAGAGGGCTTGGGCCTCTTACGTACACACGTACACACGTACAACTGCAGAGGTCACGTTCTGTAAAAATTCTGTTGCCGAGCTAACTTGTAAACCAGTGATGGGATTTTGACCAAACTTGGTATAAATATATATTATGATGCAAAGATGAACTGATTAGATTTCAGCATCCAAAGTCAGGTCATGTCAGGTAATACTGACACTTGAGAACAGCTGAAGGGATTTAAGTCAAACTTGGTACCAGTATGTATAATGATGTAATGTGGGCGGGGTGACATCGAAGAGTGCCATTCTCGTTTGTAGTTTATTTCACATTTATTTGCAGTACTATATTACAATGTTCAATACAGAATATAAAATCAATGAAAAATGTGTGCATTTGCCTAAATGTGATGCATTTAATGGGGCTGAATAACTATTTCTTATTTTACTTTTATTTAGTCCACAGGATCACACGCACACATATACGTGCACACAATTCTTTTACTTCTTACGAGATAAATTGATCCAGTTAACGTCATTTCATTTAACATTGTGATTTTCAAGAACGTGACCCCGACGTTATCCGTGGACCAAGTGTACTTTGATAGGATCTTGGGTTGATGTTTCAACTGTATATATGCAGGCATTCAATTTCTTCTTTTTGTTTAACCAAAGCACACCAAGTTACTCTTGGAAGATGTGTTATGGCCATTAATGCGGGAAGGATAGAGTATACTTCCATTACGTGTAGATGCATTGCCTGTGAGCTTGGATTTTGCATTTTTGTCCCTTGATACGCTTTTTTCGTTTGCCTGATTATCTTTTGAGTGAGGCCTTGTTTTCTTTCTTTTTCAATCCTTATATTCTATCCGTAGCTTTGAGCAAGGAAGAAGAACCAGCCGCAAAGAAGATGAAGGTTCCAACAAACAGCCAGTCCCAGCCAAAGAGTCCAAGCAAAGGGAATAAACCAATAGGTAATGAATGTCTGATCAGTCCATCTCCACTGCCTCAAACATCGTTTTCATCAAAATCATTCATATTCATATCAATGATCAATGTCATTAAAATGTTCCGTGATAAGCTGGGATTATCTTGGTGATTGGAAATCCTTTTCATACACTGAAATTTGCTGCTGAAATAGTTCATTGCACCCCTCAAATATCTGGTTTTGAAAAGCTAAACCATGCACGAGTGTCTTGATTAACTTCATAATTAATTATTTTAATTTATGTGGGCATAGTTCAAGGTTGATTTTTTTTTTTTCCGACTATCGGGGGTACCGTACCAAGCATTGCTCGGGAGGGGGAGAGGAGAGGGTGGGATGAGAAGGATGGCTGGAGGAGGGGGAGGTGGGAGAGCCACCAAGACAGGGAGGAAAAACAACTGAGAAAGGGGAGGCAGGGAAACCAGCGGTCTTGGGGGGGGGGGGGGGCTGAGTTGGGGAAGCAGGGAGGGAGTGTGGCTCCAACAACAACCATTGAACTCAACAATCCTGAGGGGGAAAGAGCAGGGTTCAAACTCCAGCCACAGCCAGGGTCTCTGGCCCAGGTCTCGCACAAACCGGCCTGGGCAAGTACCTCACAAACACACACCAATATTACATGGGAACCACCATCTGCAGATGTGTGCACCAATATTACATTACCCCGTGACAGTGCCAAATTATCGGAGCCCTTTAAAAATGTCAGCCATGTGTCATTGCCGGATCTTATCTACCGTCGCATCAAGTTTTAACATGACACTATCCATTTGAGTCCCCAAAATGAGTGATAATTGAAATACACACATTTTACCATGACGAACAAAAGATTTGCATGAACACACAAGATGGGACGAGATGTGCATATGAGGCTCCAGCTATCGCACCATTCGGCACCTGTTTGTGGTGCAGCCTGGCCCTGCAGGTTGCTGCAGCTTGCTGGGACTTCTGGCCTCCGTGCTTCAGGGATAGAGGGCCCAAGCCCTTGAGGATGCGAAAGACCGAGTGTTGTGAGATCTAGGACTGAATATAATGGCTTTGATGTGAGTGAGAACTGAACCGGCAGCGGCTTTGATGGGGCAAAGGGCCGCGCATGTGGCACCCGGAGTTGAGTCAATCAATTATGCGTATGGGATGCGGTCTGGCGCAGCACGGATAAGGAGACAGTTTGGTCCATGGTGAGATGTGGCTTCTTGCTGTGGTTAACTTGGATGCTCCATTACCGGAGAAGGCTCAGTTGGGCGCAGCACGGATAAGGAGACGGCTGGGTCGATGCACAGGTTGTGGTTCCTTGCTGTGGTGATTGATGGCAGTGGCCCGTGCACACGAGCACACACATACACGAATCGTGATTTACACGTACACATGCACAATTGTGATTTATACACATATTGTATGTGACGTATTATACTTTATATTATATACACATTGTACTTGCCATGTTGGTACTGTATATTATGTACACATATATTATACTTAACATGTACTGTGTATATTATATAAACGCACATTATACGTGACACGTTATACATATTACACAAGCTAACGGAGGTGGATACTTTGAGACCTGGTAGGTCTCTATTCCATCTCCTGAAACCCACACATGTGTGGAGATAGCAGCTAACAACACTTTACACAAACACGTACATGCACAGACACGCACACACATATGTGCACACACTCAACTCATATATACGCACGCACACACACACAAACACACGCACGCATGCACACACACACATATGTGCACGCACACACACACACACACACACACACACACACACACACACACACACACACACACACACACACACGCACACGATGGTGGCATGACGTAGAAACAGAAAGTATGAGTCACCTCCTATCAGGATGTAAAAAAAAAAACTCATGTCAGAGCAGCTGTACACCCAAAAGCACAACAAGGTATGTGGAGTATTTCACTGGCACATCTGTAGAAATTTCAATATCGCATTTCCACAAAACTCGTGGAAATATGAATGAAAAGCAATCATTGAAAACAAGGACATGATGCTCACATATGACCTGATGATCCCATCCATCGTGAACATAGAAAACAAAGCATTGCGACCGGATACAGTACTCAGGAATAAAAAGGAAAAGACAACATTGCTGATTGAGATATCAGTACCCAGTGATTTTGGCCTAAATAATGCAGAAATCAAGAAAAAGGCCAAATACCAAGACCTCAAGAATGAAGTGAAGAGGTCCTGGAAGCTGAAGAGCACCAAAATTGTACCAGCAATAATTTGAGCAATGGAACCTTACAAGAAGAACCTTACAGAGATCTTTAAAACCATCCCTGGAAACATCACCACAAATGAACTGCAGTTGGAGGTTGTGTGGGGCTTAGTGATGATCCTGAAAAAAGCCCTTGGAACAAAACTCTGAGAACAACAAAACTTTACAACTGGGACCATGAATCACAATCCTTCACTGAAGTGAGGGTGGATACTTCGAGTCCTGGGAGGGCTCAGTTCCATCTCCTGAAACGCATCCACGTTTATCTCTTAATCACTCGCACACATTTTCACTCTCACACTCACTCTCACACTCACTCTCTCACACTCACTCTCTCACACTCACTCTCTCACACTCACTCTCACATTCACTCTCTCACACTCACTCTCACATTCACTCTCACATTCACACACTCGCTCTCACACACTCACTCACGCTCTCTCACTCTCACACTCACACACTCACTCGCTCTCACACACTCACTCTCACACACTCACTCTCTCACACACATTCTCTCACACTCACTCTCACACACACTCACAGCAGACTTCCCTTTTAATAAAAAAGTCACTGTTTATGACAAGACTACATATTTTAAGAAATAAAGATGTTATTTTTTATTTATTTATTTAATTTAGTCCAATGTGGGAAGGACTGGTAGGATGGCCTAGAGGTTCGCACACTCTCTAAGCTGACTCGTCTGTCTCCCACGGATGGCCGTTAAGCTGGATTTCCGGTCTGCTAGTATTATTTGTTTAGTTAGTTTCTTTATTGGAATTGTTGAAAGAAGATAAAGCTTTGGGGCCGGATCAACATCTGACAGTATTGAAGGAGGTGTCAGAGCAGCTAAGCATGATGTTAATATACAGTACATATATACACAAAGAATTAAGTTAAGCACCCCTACACAACGAATTAAGGTAAGCACCCCCTAATATATATTCTTTGTGTATATGTATACATTGGCATATATTCTAAGGTATGTGAGATCAAATAATGATTGGTATGACATTAGCAATTATCCATTGATGAAATTGAGTGATCAAAGTGAAAAAAAGTGATTGGTTGAGTCAGTGATCCGATCACGTGGGTCCTACACACGTTATTGACGCAAAGATCGCTAGAGGTCTTCTCAGAACAATGACTGTACGTTAGAAAACATAAACGTCATCCACACTGTCCGTGATGGACCTATAGCTCCATACTTAAATTGAGGTGAAAATATGCCTAAAATTCCCAAAAAATTTCACCTTAAATTATTCAGAATAAAATATTGAAAACGGCATGATTGTTATGTTTTTATGTGACCATAATATCACTTCTCCAGAAAATATAGCAATATCATGGGTATATTACACTGTTTTGACGACAACAACCTTGTAATGTGCGAGGTTGTAAAAAAAACGGGGGGGGTGCTTAATTTAATTCTTTGTGTATATAACATCATGCTCTGCCAACAGGAGTTGTCGGGGTCACTGATTTATTGCAGGCTTACCTTTTGCTTGTACAACGTGATAACTGTTCTTCACCAAAACAGCCACATCACTGATCCACACAGACTTCATCTAGTTGTAGGCATGCACACTTTTCCAGGGTGTGAATACTTTTTGTAAACATAAAGATAATTCATGAAATCTGGATATAAAATGGTTGGAAAGTTTGTCTCATTTCTGGACCTTCTGGTATTCGCTGTGCCTGTTATAATATCGCTCCCAAGACGGTGTGTGCAAGGTTTGATCTTATTATTTGGCCATGAAAGCACAATAAGTCAACAGATTGTTAGTGTGGGTTTTATATATATATATATATATATATATATTTTTTTTTTTTTTTTTTTTTTTTTAACTGTTGTGAAGCTAAGCTCCACCTCTGAAAGATTGACGTGCTGGTGTGCTTGCTTCGGCTAAGGTCGGTGGTATTACTTCAACATGGACAGAATCTGTAATCTTTATTTATGCCACTGAGTCTGGTTCCATGTTCTACAATAAATAGTCCCTGTGTCTATCTTGTACCATCCTCATAGTATGTTGCAATTGATTGAGAACTATGATAGTTTAGTCTTTAAAGATCTGTTATGCAATATTCATTGACTTGTGCCATAATTTACTGAGTTGCTTCAGCCTTGATCAAACTTTGATCCCTCAGGCATGGAATTTATTGTTCCCAAAACCGGTTTCTATTGCCGCCTGTGCTGCCTCTTCTACACCAAGGAAGAGATTGCAAAGAAGAATCATTGCAGCAGCCTCATTCATTACAAGAATGTGCAGGTGAGTGTTGCTACTTCATTTTTGTAGTGATATATTCTTGCATTTTTTTGCTTGTAATTGTTTCCCCTGGGTTATTAAATGTTACATTGTTTGCCCAATGCAATTGAAAGAGGTTTTATCTATTTTCAATTCGATTCGTGTTTTATTTATTTTTGAAGTCTCCTTCTGGTTTTGCTACTTGATGCCTTTCCTCTTGGTGGTAACATGTGCAAGGGGAAGAATATTCAGGTACATTTGTGGGTAAACCAAAAAAACTCCGTCTGCCTATGTACTCTATTATATATAAACCATAAAATAACCACCTTTAGAGGCCATTTTTTCCCGCAAGCGGGGGTTGGCCTTTTTCGGGAACCGTGGTTGTTGTTGTTTTTTGGTCCCCTTTTTGAAGCAATGTTTTACGGCCGGATGCCCTTCCTGACGCCAACCCTTTTTGCCGCCTTTAGCGACAAACAGGGAATTACCAGTGAACTGGTACTCAATTAGCCGACCTCGGAAGGATGACAGGCTGAGTCAACCCCCCTGGCGTTAATTCAGCGATCGACCGGGATTCGAACCCAGGATCCTGGGATCCTAAGCCGGCACCCTAGCCGCTAGCCCAACACCAGGGTTAATTACTCTATTATATGAAACTCTATTAAAAAACAGATGCGCCCAATGTACTCTATTATATGAAATCTGTATATCTTTCTTTATGTATATCTTTATGTATATTTATCTTTATGTATATTCATGATACTAGGGCATTGCCCGTACTATATCTATATCTAAAATTATATCCCCCCCCTCTATTTACATGAAATGGTTTGGTCCAAAGCGAACGGCTTGCGAGTACGGTGACAATCCCCCCCTCTATTTACATGCAATGGTTTGGTCCAAAGCGAACGGCTTCCGGAGTTTGGTAAAGAAATCGCCATCGCGTGCACAAACGCGCAGGAAAGCGAATGAATCGCAAATTCGGTTTTATTAGTTTTAAAACATAGTTTAACGCCAACATAGTTTGCAAACGTGAAATAAATGAATACGCTCTCAAATGTGCCATCCGAGGCAGAGTGTGTCCTCCACGTTCGGCACACGCGATCGTTCGCTGCTCTCTGATTGGTTGAATCGTTTTTTGGACATAGCTCGGTAAGTAATTGTCCGATTAATATGAAACCTTGAAAAGGCACATCCTCGGGTCCCCAGCAATATACCTGGCAAGTTAAAAGTATATCGGACCCGTGGTTGTCGAGAAACAGCGGTCACAGACAAACAAACGTACAGACGTACAAACGTACAGACGTACAGAGATTACTGGAATTATAGATAGATGTATATCTTTCTGACCCTCTGTGAAAGATAGTCTGTTGGGAGCCGTTGGTGAGGTATGTGGATGGACAAAAGGACCACCAAGGCACTCGGAAACATGGTGGTGGGATGATGAAGTTGGAAAGAAGATTGATGAGAAGAGGAAGAAGTTCAAGGAGTGGCAGAAGGCGAAGGGTACGGGAGCAGAAAAGGCAGAGCATGAAAGTTATAAGGCAGCCAAGAAGGCTGCAAAGAAAGAGGTAGCAAAGGCGCAGGAGGCATGTAGGAAAAAGTTCGGAGAACGCTTGGATTTGGAAGAGGGTCAGAGAGCGGTATTCAGGATTGCAAAGCAGATAGCGAAAGAGAGGTGTGATGTGATGGGGGTGAGTTGCTTGAAGGATGAAGTGGGACAAATCGTTGTGGACCCAGATGGAATTAAAGGAAGATGGAAGAGATATATGGAAATACTGTTGAATGCAGAGAATGAATGGGATGGCAACATAGAGAGTAACCCAGTTGTAGGACCGGCAGAGAAGATAACCGAGAAGGACGTTGAGGAAGCGATAATAGCTATGAAGAGTAGAAAAGCGGGAGGGCCAACGGGAGTTGTGGGAGATATGTTGAAGGCAGCGGGAAATTGGGGTGTGAAGAGAATGACAGAGATCTGCAAGCTGGTGGTGAAAGAATGCCGCATTCCAGTGGATTGGGAACTGAGTACCCTTGTCCCTCTATACAAGGGGAAAGGTGACCCTCTGGACTGTGGCTCGTACCGAGCGATAAAGTTATTGGAGCATGGAATGAAGGTATTGGAAAGGGTGTTGGAGAGGAGGTTAAGGAAGAAATTGAAGATTGACGAAATGCAGTTTGGATTTATGCCAGGAAGAGGAACGACAGATGCGCTTTTTATTGTGACGCAGTTGCAGGAGAAGTATATGGAGAAGAGGAAGAAGTTGTTTCTTGGGTTTGTTGATCTGGAGAAAGCATTCGATAGGGTTCCACGTGAAGTAGTGACATGGGCATTGAGGAAGTTAGGAGTGGAGGAATGGTTGATCAGAGTAGTGATGGCAATGTACAAAAGAGCACGCACAGCTGTAAGGACGAAGGACGGGAACAGTGGTGAGTTTGAGGTGAAGGTGGGAGTGCATCAGGGGTCGGTACTAAGTCCACTACTATTTGTAGCTGTGATGGAGGTGCTGGCTCGGAACGTAAAGGAGGGTTTACCGTGGGAGTTGTTGCATGCAGATGATCTGGTGTTGATTGCAGAAAGTATGGAAGGACTGAAGGAAAAGATGAACAAGTGGAAGGAATGTATGGAGACAAAAGGTCTGAAGGTGAATATCAGAAAAACGAAGGTGATGGCAAGTGGTAAAGCATGTGGTGAGGTGGAAAGAACTGGGAAGTGGCCGTGTGCTGTGTGCAGGAAGGGTGTCGGAGTGAATTCCATTCAATGTCCAATGTGCGCTGAGTGGGTTCATCAAAAATGTAGTGGTTTGAGAGGGTCATTAACCAGTGTGGCAGCTACATTCAAGTGTAAGGTGTGCACATAGGGAGCTGTAGATGGAGGAAATGTTGAGTTGGATCTTGGAGACGGCGTGAAGCTGGAAGGTGTGAAAACATTGTTACCTAGGAGACATGCTGAATGGAGAAGGTGGATCAGACTCGGCAACGGTTGCTCGAGTGAGATGTGCATGGAAGAAGTTTCGGGAACTGAGTGGCGTGCTGACGAGGAGGAGAGTGTCGTTGAAGCTGAAGGGAAAGGTCTATGCTGCATGTGTGAGACCTGTTATGATTTATGGGAGCGAGACATGGGTCATGAACGTAGAGCAGCAATGAAGGCTGGAAAGGGTGGAAATGCGAATGGTTCGGTGGATGTGTGGAGTATCGTTGAGAGAGGAAGACATATGATGAATTGCGAAAGATGATAGGAATAGAGCCTGTGATTGATGCTGTGAAGAGAAACAGGTTGAGATGGTTTGGTCATGTGTTGAGGAAGGATGAAAGTGACTGGTTGAGAAGAGTGATGGAAATGAATGTAGAAGGAAGTAGAGGACGGGGAAGACCGAGAAAGACTTGGCTAAAGATGGTCGAAGAAGAAATGCGGGCAAGGGGGTTAACAAGGGGAGATGCAGAAAATAGGGCAAAATGGAGAACATTGTCATGGGGACCGCAAGGCTAACCCCCGCTCTTGCAGGGAAAATGGCCTTAAAATGCCTGTTGTGTTGTTTTGTTGCCTATGTACTCTATGTATAATGTATGTATAATGGTTGGAGATTCAGGGATTATTTGGTTTTAGTTTCCATGTTGAATCTTGTTGCCTTCTTGTGTGTCATGATTATTGAAACACTCCTAATCATACCCAAACGTAGACCCACAATGTCCCAGAGAGGAAAGACTTTCGTGATGCCTGAACCAGGTCTCTTAGCCTTTCTTTCGGCCTCTCCGCTCTGCCCTCTGTCTACCGGCCTCTCTGTCTACCGGCCTCTGTCTACCGGCCTCTGTCTACCGGCCTCTGTCTACCGGCCTCTGTCTACCGGCCTCTCTGTCTACCGGCCTCTCTGTCTACCGGCCTCTCCTCCCATGTCTCTCAATGGAGCTTTTATGTAAGTTGTTTGTGACTTAAGACATTGTGTGGTTCCCAGAAATGTTCCTCTCGCATGATGATGCTGCTGTTCTGCCTCCCCAGGTATTTTGTTTTCCATTGTGACAGGTCAGAACTTTGACCTCGTGGTCGGGTTGCTGTTTGTGACGATCTCCATCCTGCACTGCTCATATTCTGCAATTACCTCTTCTGACCCCCATAGAATAACCTTGGTTGTGGATTGTTCTCTGCAACCTTGTGTTTGCTTGTGTGATGTACACCCTTCTGTTTGCCGGCTTTTTTCCTGTGGAGTGGAATGTAATGTCACCTTTCCAAGCTTGCTAACCTCCACTCAAGAAAAAAGTGCATAGCTCTCAACGGAATCCTCACCCCTTCTACTTTAAGGTGGAAGTGTCACAAGTCAACATCTGGGTCTAGTCCTGTTCCTCATAAATAAATGACTTATCCAATGCTTTGGAAACCCCCCTCTTTTCCTCTATGGATTATTCCACATTCCACATTAAACTGTACAATTCACGTCTCCCAATGACAGATCGGAAAGCAGTGGTTTCCCTCTCTGCTTACCTGGAAAGGACAACATACTGGTCTAACACCTGGAAGAATTATTTACATTCAGGCAAATCTCACATCCTCGTCCTGTCTTGGGAATGATTCTCAAACAAACTTGCATCTGTTTCTGCAATCAACTGCTGTAAGAAGTCCAGTCCCAAACTTGTGGACTGGGATCTCCCTTGAGCAGACCAAATATATCAAATCTGGCTTTGAAAGCCAGCCACAAACTGGGCATCCCCCGTTGTGACAAGTTATTAATTTAGTAAACTTGAACTTCTCACAGCTTATAATGCCTTTCAAAGCTCAAGGAAGTATTGCTCTCCACTGTGACCTTTTGCCCCGGGGCTTCACTGTTTTCTCCCAATATCATTGGTATATCTTGCAAAGAACCATAAGCACAGGGCTTGCTGCAGTCTCTTTGCAAACCAGCTGGTGGCTACTGTTTTTTATTTTTCCTGCCACCTTTCCTTGATCTTGGTCTCTCTGCTTTTTGCACCAACCCAAACCCCCATCCTCCCCCAAGTTCACCCCTTGTGAAACTCCCAAATTCCAAACTCAAATGTTTAACTTATGCATTGTACTTGGTAATTCACAAGAATTAATTATTGTACACCACACCTTTCCTATGCCATCTCCAGGCATTGCAAAACGTCATTGCCGGGCACCGAAGGGGGCTCGGCAGTGACGCACGCTGAAAGGGAGTACTCGGTTTTCACTCTGGTTGTTTGTTTGTTTTCTTGTTTTCTTGTTTGTTTTCTTGTGTTTGTCTGGGCGATATCTCAGCCATCCTTTGAGCTCGGAAGCTGAAATTTCGGCACAGTAGTGAGCAAGTCCTTTGTCAAAAACGGTATTTTTTGTTTTTTGATTAATCAATTAATTGAGGAGTTATTTTATTATTAGCGATTAAGCACTTATTTCTTTCCTTTCACTTCTGGCCATGATCTCAGGCACCTTTTGAGTTAGGAAGCTGATATTTGGACATGCCAATGACCAGGTGATTTGGCTGCAAAGGCTATTTTTGATTTATGAATTAATCAATTAATCGCTTAATTATTCGATTAATGATGAAATTTTTTTTTTTTAAAGTTACAGATTCTGATGAAATGGTGGTGGTTTATGTGTTCTATGACATAATTGATTAATAATTTAATTTTTTAATGATTAGTATTTATTTATTTTCATTATTAATCATTTATTTATTTTCTTTCTCATCTGGGCAATATCTCAGGCACCTTTTGAGCTCTGAAGCTAATATTTGGACAGGAGTGACCAAGTGATGTGGCTGTCAAGGATATTTTTGATTTATTGATTAATCAATTAATTGATGAATTATTTAATTATTCAATTAATTACTAAAAAAAATTTAATTTTTTTTCAGTTACAGATTCTGATGAAATGGTGGTGGTTTATGTGTTCTGTGACCGAATTGATTAATAATTTAATTTTTTAATGATTATTCTTTATTTATTTTCATTATTAATCATGAATTTATTTTCTTTCTCATTTGGCCAATATCTCAGGCAACTTTTGAGCTGTGAAGCTAATATTTGGACATGAGTGACCAAGTGATGTGGCTATCAAGGATATTTTTGATTTATTGATTAATCATTTAATCGATGAATTATATTTTGTGATTAATTAATTTTTTAATTTTTTATTAATGACTCATTTAATTAAATTTCTAAAAGATACATCTTCGGATGAAGCACTAGTGGTTTAGTTATGCTATTAGCCAATTGATTAAGAAAATATTTTGTGAGAATCTTTTATTGATTTTAATTATACAATTAATCAATCAATTAGCGTCCACCTCTCCCTCCCAATGCAGCCTCTATGAGCTGCACTGCGGTATTGCTGGGCGCCGGAGGCGCCCCGACAATGCCGCGCTGTAGGATATTTAATTATTTGGCATGGGGGCGGTGTACTTTGAATGTATCTGTACTTGTTTTCTTTCTTTTTCTTGTTTGTTTTCTTTCTTGTTTGTCCGGGCGATATCTCAGCCATCCTTTGAGCTAGGAAGCTGAAATTTCGGCACAATAGTGAGCAAGTCCTTTGTCAAAAACATTATTTTTTGTTTTTTGATTAATCAATTAATTGAGGAGTTATTTAATTACTAGCGATTAATTAAGTACTTATTTAATTAATTAAATTTCCTTTCTCTTCTGGCCATTATCTCAGGGACCTTTTGAGTTAGGAAGCTGATATTTGGACATGCCAATGACCAGGTGATTTGGCTGCAAAGGCTATTTTTGATTTATTAATTAATCAATTAATCGATTAATCATTTAATTCTTCGATTAATGACTAAATTTTTTTTTTTTTTTGCGTTACAGATTCTGATGAAATGGTGGTGGTTTATGTGTTCTGTGACCGAATTGATTAATAATTTAATTTCTAATGATTATTATTTATTTATTTTCATTATTAATCATTTATTTATTTTCTTTCTCATTTGGCCAATATCTCAGGCACCTTTTGAGCGAGGAAGCTAATATTTGGACATGACAGTGACCATGTGATGTGGCTATCAAAGTTATTTTTGATTTATTGATTAATCATTTAATCGATTAATTATTTATTGATTAATCAATTAATTATTTATTGATTAATCAATTAATTATTTAATTTTTTATTAATGACTTATTTAATTAAATTTCTAAAAGATACATCTTCGGATGAAGCATTAGTGGTTTAGTTATGCTATTAGCCAATTGATTAAGAAAATATTTTGTGCTATTTTGTTTCGCAATGCGATCAAAGATGGCCAACTGCCGGGCATTTTAGTTGTAAAACCCCCGTTATTGACCATGTCCTCAACCATTTCTCGGACATGCATTTACCGATCTTCTTCAGATTTGGCACACAGATAAATGAATGATGGGTTACATATGCACATCGTTTTTTTCGAGATCAGATCCAAGATGGCCAACTGGTGGCCATTTTGTTCCATAAACATGTTCCCCTCTATTTCTCAGACATGCACAGACAGATTTTCTTCGAACTTGACACAGACAATTCATGAGTATACATATGCAGAAGATTTTGTTTTGTCATCCGACCAAAGATGGCCGATTGACAGCTTTTAACTCTGTACAGCAAAATTACTAAAACCACGGCAGGGCTATGACATTTTAATTTATTTTTCTTCTTGTTCTTTGTTAAAGGTCCCCTTTTTTTTTACAACAATCGCTCTTCTTGTTTGTGATGTAATCTTTATCGGGGTTTCTTTTTCCCTTTTTTTTTTAAATTACAGAAACATCAAGCGCAGATGCAGGAAAAG
Organism: Myxine glutinosa; assembly: GCF_964187855.1. Lineage (NCBI taxonomy): Eukaryota > Metazoa > Chordata > Myxini > Myxiniformes > Myxinidae > Myxine > Myxine glutinosa. The sequence continues at coordinate 11,236,117 of NC_136272.1, read as the reverse complement.
GCTGCGTCTGTCTTGAATTGATGTTGCACGATGCACTTGCTGGCAATCTGAACATCGTGGATGAAGTTACTACATGCACCATGACTAAAATTATTTGGTTTTACTTTGTTCCATAAATGGTATTTCATCATGATATGTGGGTTAAGCAGTTGATGCCGTGACATATGTTCATGCTTTGATCAAAGTACTTTTTTTTTTTACCCTCTTACAAACTGCTTTCATTCCACAATTTTTATGTCAAAGGATTTGGCTTAATCAATCGTAGTTTCTTTTCTCTGTAATATGGCAGATACATGAGCTTGTTTTTCTGTGGAATAAATTTTAAATAAAATTGTTTCTTGTATGTATTTCCTCACCATAAATATCACTTTTTTGAGGGGAGGGGAGGGGGGGGGGGGAAGAGATACAATATCGAGGCTCGTGTAAGAGCTAACATTAATCACAAAAAAAAAACAAACGGACACATGAAAAACATATAATAAAGGGAGTGGGAGACAAGATGGGGAGAGAAAAGGAAGCACACAAGTACAACAGTAGAGGACAGGGACATCGGGAGATCTGTGGGAGGAGAGGGCTTGGGGAGATGAGGCATGGGAAGGGGGGGGGGGGGGGTTGGTAAAGGTATAAATCACATGGACACTGCTAAGACTTCCAGGAAAGAAGTTGGTATTTCAGAAAAGTGAATCTGAGGTGAAATTAACGGGGGTAGAAAAGATCAAGGTTTTGGATGGGGAAGATAAGAGATGGTGGTGAACACAGCTGTTTTAAAGACCTGGAGGGAAGAGTGGGTTTGAAGAGAGTGAGGGAGTTTGTTACAGAGGCGGGAGTAAAGAGGAATGAAAGAGTGAAGGTGAGCAGAGAGTCTTGATTTTGGCAGTTTAACCATAAGAGGATTGCAGGCAGATCTTGTGCGACCTGTAGGAATATTTGGGGGACAGAGCCCAGACAGAGCTGGCGGAGATAGACTGGATAAGAGTCGGTAGAAGACAGAAAGACCACCAAACCTGCCTGTGGGAAGTGAGTGAAAGGCCCTCAGTTAATTTCATCGCGGGAGATTCCAATGATTCTGAAAGCTTTGGTTTCAACAGCGTTAAGCCAAGCTCGGTGTGTGGCAGGAGCACCAGCCCAGAGGGGAGAGCAGTATTCCATTGAGCTGCGGAAGGAAGCCTTGTATGTGGTTAGGAGCTCAGGTATGCCAAGGAAGAACTTTGCATGACGGTGGATGCCCAGTCGGTGGCTGGCTTTGGAGGCCAGCTTGGAAATGTGGTTTTCCCAGGAAAGATCATGGCAGATAGTGAGACCCAAAAGCTTAAGTGACAGAACTTCTTGGAGAGGATTGTTGAGAAAGTAGATGGGAGGGTTGTCCAGTCGGTCTTTTCGGAGAGACATAGTAAGAGTGTGAGATTTGTCAGGATTGAAAGACATGTTCCACTTGTTTGACCAGTCTGTGATTTTGTCCAGGTCTGCAGAGTGAGGAGGCTGCATACTGCCGATCTGTGGGATGAGGTATGGAGCGGCAGAGAGTGGAGTCATCGGCAAAGAGATAGGATTTTCCAGAGAGTTGGAGAGATCATTGATGAAGACCAGAAAAAGCACAGGGCCAAGAACAATGCCTTGGGGAACTCCAGCCTGAACAGGAAGGGGAGATGAGAGAAATCCATTCAGGGCCACATGTTCACTACGACCAGAGCGGAAGTCCGCAAGCCAATCGTGGAGATTTCCATGGATACCATAGGAGTAGAGTTTGGTGAGCAGAGCAGGGTGCCAGACCGTATCGAAGGCACGTGATATGTCAAGTGAGACAGCTCTGATTTCCTGTTTGGCATTGAGGACCTCCATCCATTGTTGAGACAGCAGAAGCAGCATGTCCAGAGTAGAATGACCTGGTCTGAATCCAAATTGATGATCAGAGATCAAGCCATTGGAGAAGACGAAGGATTTGATATCCAAAGCAATGATGGATTCCATGACCTTGCTGATGATTGGGACCAGGTTGATTGGTCTGTCGTTGCAAGGATCTGTTTTTGCACCTTTTTGTGTAAAGCGGTGATGTTTGCTGATTTCCAAGCTGATGGCAGATGACCTTGAGCAAAAGAGAGGGTGAAGAGAACATAGAGAGGATGTGAAAGAGCGGCAGAGCAGGATTTTAGGACCAGTGGGCTGATGCCGTCTGGTCCAGTTGCAGAATCAGAGTCGAGGTTTGATAAACTTCTCCACCTTGTCAGGAGAGAAGAACACAGAGTCCAGGAGCAGCTGGGTTCGACTGGGTAAGGTGGGTACAGAGAGAGATTGGTTTGGTACACAAAATTTTGAGGCATTCGGTTTTGTCACGTGTGACGTCGACTGTGTTGGCGTTTGAGGTAAGGGAGGGGATGGAGGGGGAAACAGATTTAACCAGACGCCACCAATATTTGGAGGAGGGAGACAGGTTTGAGATATATATATATATAATATATAACCACCTTTAGAGGCCATTTTTCCCCGCAAAGCGGGGGTTGGCCTTTTTCGGGGACCGTGGTTGTTGTTTTTCGGTCCCCTTTTTGAAGCAATGTTTTATGGCCGGATGCCCTTCCTGACGCCAACCCTTTTTGCTGCCTTTCACGACAAGCAGGGAATTACCAGTGAACTGGTACTCAATTTGCCGACCTCGGCAGGATGACAGGCTGAGTCAACCACCCTGGCGTTAATTCAGCGATCGACCGGGATTCGAACCCAGGATCCTAGGATCCTAAGCCGGCACCCTAACCGCTAGCCCAACACCAGGGTTTGTATTTGAGAGTGGAGAGATATTGTTTCCTGGGTCGCCTGAGGGTAGACGCTTGTTCCTGGCTTTGTGGAAGGAATGGAGATTGCCTTCTTTTGGATTTGCCTTCTAGGAGGTGAAGGCAAGTCGTTTCAGGGCACCTGCCTCACCACAAGATTCCGTGTACCATGAACGGGAGGAAGGGTATGACGACTCAAGACGAGATGGGATAAATCTGTGCATGAAAATACTTGTCATTTTGTCATTCACATTTTACACAATGGGCATTGAAATTGTACCAGTGAGAATTGGAACAGGTTGATAAAGAAGAACCTCACTGAGATATTAAAAACCATCACCGGGAATATCACCACAAATTAACTACAACTGGAGGCAATCCGGGGTTCGGTGACGATTTTGCCCTTGGAACAAAACTCTGAAAAAGTTGAACATCTTGGTCCATGAACTGTGATCTCTTACCGAAACGGAAATGGATACTTTGGTCCCTGGGAGGAACCCGTTCCATCTCCTGAAACCCACAAATGGAGATGACAACTAACAACATTCACACACACACACACTCTCGTTTACTCATGGGCGGGGAGGGACGGTGTTTCTGAAACGTTATGGTTAAGAATTCTGGAGTATATAAACCACTTTTTGTTCATATAAACGGCAGTTTGTTTATATAAACATTGCAAATTTAAATTCGAGCCAATGTTTATATAGATTAAAGACTGTTTCGACCAGGTGTTTACAAAACCTGGGAACAACACAAACTTATTTCTTCTTGGAATGCTTCTCTTAAGCAATTCACAACCAAAACTCCAGGACATACCCGAGGAGTTCTCAACCTTTTATTCCCTTGTGAGCACCGCTCATGTTGTTGATATCCCAGGTTTAAATCCCTTGTTCTCTGTTGATTTGTCCATTATCAACTAATGTTAAGACAAATAGAAATACATTCAAAGTGCACCACCCCCACACCAAAAAAAACAACAAGAAATATGCAATAACGACAAAGGATTGCAGTGTTACTATTATATTTACTATATTTTTAATATTTACGCTATTATTATTATTACGAAAACAACACTACTATATTAGGAAACCTGAGCTAATTTGTCTGAAGCGGGCTGAAGTTGAGGCATGAAGGCATGAAGCCTAAGGCCTATACGTGTTGTGTTGTTGTAAGATTCGTAACGTCTATGCTTTTGATATTTGATGATCGTTTTAACAATCGGTATGTTTGTGTTTCACACTGAAAAACGTTCAGGTAGGGCACGGCGATTGTGATATTTAACAGGTTCGATGATATATTCGGCGTGAACAGCAAAGAAATCAAAGGGAGTGTGGAGTCAGCCGTTGTACTCCGTAATGACATCAGACTTAATTACATCACCCTGTCATGTGATCAGATCCTCAGCTCTGATTGGCATACGTTTGAGGGGACATACATACATTCATACATACATACTGTTACGTGCTCCTCCCCAAACCCCGGTCACGGTGTACCTCCGAGCCCCGAGAGGGATCACGGCAGAAAGATGTGTTATTCTGTGTCAAAGATCAATGGTGAAACCACACCAATTGTTACCAACAAACAAGTATTGTATTAAGGTCACACAAGAATAACAGCAATAACAATATTAATCAATTGTACAACCAATATATCATTCCTATGATGGTACCATCAGTTTCGTATAATATAACTCACTGTGCTCCAAGTGAGCGAAATTAACATTCCCAATGTCTCTATCCCGGCATCAAGCCAAAGTTGGTTCCGTCTTCAAGCCAAAGTCGATCCACTCCAGTGATCGTCAGAACGATGTTGTATCGAGACCAGAATCCCGCTCGGTTGACAGTCACACTGCCAAAGATAGGCAAAAGTGTCCTCAAGAGGCGGCTGGGAAATCACACCTTCGTGTATGGACGTTCAACGGCTCCCAATCGGCGAACCGCAAATTCACACAAAATCCACGTTACACACACACACACCAGGTTACGTCTGGATGCGGTGAAATGGTTGAAGCGAGGTGAAAAACCTGGAGTGATCCGAAATCGTGCACGAGGCAAAATGGCCAACGGCCCGTTCTCAAGATGTAACGGCACTGCAATGATTCTCTTCGGAATCAACCGCAAAACCTGTCATGCAGGTTTATCTGTCACAGCGATAACAATTCTGTCGCAGGAATCCTTTTCCCAGGAAACCCCAAAGTTCGCTAGTGACCCGCGTTTGCTCCAGACCTCAAGGCAGCTCGGCTCCTTCTCAACCTTACTCGCTCGCCTCCTCTTCTTCTTCTTCTTTCTGTTTGTCCGGTTCCCGATCCGGTTTCCGGTTTCTTTTTAAAACACGATCTTTTTTTTAACCTTTTGAAAATAGTTATCTCGATTTCACTGAAACGATAACAATAATAGTACATGCAACCAAAAATGTTTACAGTGGATGAGAACCACAACAACGGAAGTGACGAATCCGTAACCCTTCCCCCCCCCCCCCCCCCCTCAAGAAAGAAAGCTGGAACATAGTGAAAACTTTCTTTGCAAGCAAAAACCCTTTTAACAAACAAAAGTAAAACTCACCCCCAAATGATCAATTCACGTGAGCAACAATAATTAATATTCCCCAAAACAATGCAACAAAACTTCCAAACAACCCACAGGAATTTCCAAAGTTAGTTCACTCTGGATAAAGCATCAGCAACGACATTGTCCCTGCCCTTTACATGCTCAATTTCCAAGTTGAACTCCTGCAAAGCCAAACTCCATCTCATCAACCTCTGATTTTTATTTTTCATTTTTTGAATGAAGGTTGAGGGGTTGTGATCAGTGAAGACTTATAGGAAAGGTAGTAGTTCCCAGATACACCTCATAATGCTGAAGCGCTAGCAGGGGAGCAAGGGTCTCTTTTTCCACAGTGGCATAATTTGCCTGATGTTTGTTAAACTTTTTGGAATAGTAGCACACCGGGTGATCCACTCCATCCTCATCTTCCTGTAATAGAACTGCCCCAGCCCCCACATCACTTGCATCAATGGCCAACTTGAAAGGTGCTTGAAAATCCGGGGTTGCTAGGACAGGAGAGCTTATTAATATTGCTTTGACGTGGGCAAAGGCAGCCTGACATTTGTCACCCCGAACAAACGTGGTCTCTTTCCTCAGCAAATTCGTTAAAGGGGCTACCACATCAGAAAATCCCTGCAGAACCGCCGATACCAACCCGCCATTCCCAAGAATCTCATAAGCTCCTTCTTCCCTTTTGGAACTTGGAAGCGATCAATGGCTTCTATCTTGGCTGTCACCTGTTGCACCTGACCCTGACCTACTACATGTCCTAGGAACACCACCTGTGCTTTTACAAACTCGCTCTTCGATAAGTTGATGGTCAACCCTGCCTCGGTCAGTTTCTTGAAAAATGCCTGAATTTGTTTAATATGATCTTCCATGGTCATAGTGTGGATGATGACATCATCCAGATAAGCCTCCACCCCCTCAAGGTCTGCAATAAGCTTATTAATCAGCCGTTGAAATGTAGCAGGCCCGTTTTTCAATCCAAAGGGAAGAACCTTGTACTGATACAACCCATTTGGTGTGACTAAAGCCGAGATTTCCTTGGCTCTATCAGTAAGAGGAAGCTGCCAATACCCTTTCAGCAAGACAAACTTAGTTACAAATTTAGCTGGGCCTATTCTATCAATACAGTCATCAATCCTCGGGATGGGATCTGAGTCGGTCTTGGTCACTGCATTAACCCGTTTTAAATCCGTACAACAGCGAAAACTGCCATCGGGTTTTGGAACCAACACACATGGTGAGCTCCATTCACTGCTGCCTGGTTCGATGATGTCATTCTCCAACATATACTGAACCTCCTTCCGAAGATACTCCATCTTCACAGGGTTCATCCGATAGGGGTGTTGCTTCACAGGAGTGGCTTCCCCCACCCCAATACATGATATACCAGGTCAGTACGACCAGGTACATCTGTGAACAAATGTGCAAACTCAAAAATTAGGCTGGACAGTTGTCCTTGTTGTTCCCTCGTCAAATGACCTCATTTCTCATCTAAATGACTCAACACTTCTGTGTTCGTCAATCTGGGACAAGCCTGGTCATCAAAGTTATCAAACTTCACACCGGCCTCAACCTCTGGATTCTCTTGCACCCCGACTGCAGGCGCGACAGGTGAGACAGGAACCATTTCTTCCACAATCCACAGGCTTCCTCTCATGATATTTCTTCAGTCGGTTGACATGACACAGCTGCCGCTTTTTCCATCAGTCGGGAGTTGTCACCACGTAATCTGTTTCATTAACCCCCCATTCGATTGCATAGGGACCAAAATATCTAGCCTGTAGTGGCTGACCTGGAACAGGAAGCAACACTAACACCTGGTCCTCAGGACTGAAATTTCTTATCTGAGATTTCTTGTCATGTCTCACTTTCATTTTATCCTGTCACTTTCAAGTTGCTTCTCGCAACTTCACGAGCCTTTGCCAATGTGTGCCTAACCGTTGACACATACTCCACCACTGTTGACTGTGACTCCTCCTGTAGCCACTGTTCTTTCACCATATTCAACGGTCCTCGCACTGCGTGTCCAAACACAAGTTCAAAAGGTTTGAACCCCAATGACCCCTGAACGGATTCCCTCATAGCAAACAACAATAAGGGTATTCCTTCATCCCAATCCTTGTCACATTCAAAAGAATACGTTCTGATCATATTCTTCAATGTCTGGTGAAACCTTTCCAAGGCCCCTTGGCTCTCGGGATGGTAAGTACTTGATCTTACTTGCTCCACTCCCAACAGGTATACCACTTGCTGAAAAAGTGTTGACATGAAATTGGAACCCTGATCAGACTGGATGACCTTAGGTAGGCCAACCAAAGTGAAAAATTTAATCAAGGCCTTCGCAATAACTGCCGCAGTAATTTTTCTAAGAGGCACTGCCTCTGGGAACCTTGTGGAAGCGTGCATGATGGTCACTGATGTCCGGCCTTAGTTTTAGGTAAAGGGCCGACACAGTCAATAAATGACTCGGCTGAATGGCTCTTCGAAAGCTGGAATTGGTTTTAAAGGTGCGGATGGGACTTTCTGATTAGGTTTTCCCACCAGCTGGCAAGAGTGGCAAGATTGACAGAACTCCGCCACATCACGTCGCAATCCTGGCCAGAAAAATGTACCAATATTCTGTCACATGTCTTGTTCACTCCAAGGTGCCCGGCCAAAGGTGTCTCATGCGCCAAACTCAATATCTCCTTCCGGTACGGCGGTGGCACCACAATTTGGTCATGAACTTTCCACTCATCGTTTGCTGGCACCTCCGGTGGTCTCCATTTTCTCATGAGTATTTCCCCTTTCATGAAGTAACCAACAGGTATCTTCATAGCCTCTTCCTCTGTAACGGCTTTACCAAACAAACTCTGGATCTCCAAATCTCCTTGTTCTTCAACAAGTCTCTTTCGGACCAGCACCGTTTGTTCAACCTCGTTCGCAGATGTCTCCGACTGACACTCCATTTCCTCTTTTGGTCCAGATGCCACCTTTTCCTTCGGTTCCTTGATGTCACTCCCTTTTCTATTATCTCTTTCAGAATTTTCATCCAATACTTCTGAGGAACTCAAATCCACATCGCCTTCCTCATCTTTCTATTTTGAGTGCTTCCTACCCATAGCACGAGTCACTGCACAGGATGGAAAGATACCCAGAATCTCCTGCTCTACCTGTGCGGTGTTATTTTCCATACTGGGCTTTTCAACCAACATTGGATTACCAGAAACTCGACAACCGGCCAAATCATTCCCGATAATAAAAGATATTCCCTCTACAGGAAGAGTGGCTTGTAAACCTATGGTGACCGGTCCTGACACCAACTCAGACTCCAAATGGATGACATGAAGAGGAGCTTTAACATAGCCACCAACCCCCTGTAAAAGAACACTAACACCAGTTGCCGTCTTCTCTGACAATGGCAAAATGCCCTCAAGCATCAAAGATTGATGTGCTCCTGTGTCCCTCAATACCCTAACAGGTCTCTGGTTCGTTAAGTCCCCATCTAGTGACACAAACCCCTCTGAAATAAAAGGTTACTTTAGGCGGGAACCCTCTTGGACAAGGTCGTTCTGTGATGCCGTAACTTTGGCACGGGAACCTTCACAAGGCACTGTCCTCCAAGGACGATTTCTCGCATTGGCCAATGCATTCGGAGTTGCACTAGTTTGACTCCGCTCCTGATTTTTCCTTTTCAGGGCATAACATTGGGACATCAAATGCCCAGGTTTCTTGCAAAAAGCGCAAGTAGGCCCGGAATAAAAACTCGTGGTCTGCTTCGGGCCCCCCGGAAGATAAGTATGTCTTGGAACTGCAGTCTTCTGATCCCTAAAAGTCGTGGTATCAGATTTGTCCCCATAGTCCTCATAGTCCTCTCTCGGCCGCCTCCATTAAAATCTGTTCTCCGAACCTGATTTACCATAACTCCCCTGGCTAACTTTAGGCGGGAAGTTAGGTTTGTGGAACCCAACCTGTGTGTCAAGGCATAGTCATCTGCTACGGTTGCTGCCTCATACAACTCTGGTACTTTCTTTTCATCCAGATTGTTACGGATTCGTCACTTCCGTTGTTGTGGTTTTAATCCACTGTAAACATTTTTGATTCCATGTACTATTATTGTTGTCGTTTAAGGGAGATAGAGATTACTATTTTCAAAAGGGTAAAAAAGTTAATGTTTTAAATGAAACCGGAACCGGAAAACGATGAAGAGGAAGAGGAGGAAGATAAGGCGGAGCGAGTGAGTCGGACAAGAAGCCGAGCTGCTTCGAGGTAGCGAACGATTGGCGAATGAGGGTCACGTGTGAACTTTGGGTTTCCCGGGAAAGGGATTCCGGTGACAGAGTTATCATCGCTGTGACAGATAAACCTGCGTGACAGGTTTTGCGGTTGATTCCGACGAGAATCATCGGAGTGCCGTTAACGCCACGAGAACGGGCCGTCGGCCATTTTGACTCGCGCGCTTTGCGCATCGCTCAAGGTTTTTCACTTCGCTTCAACCATTCTCACCGCATCCAGACGTTAATTTGGTGTGTATGTGTAACGTGGCTTTTGAGTGGGAAATCTGCGGTTCGCCGATCGGGAGCCGTGGAACGTCCATACCTGAGGGTGTGATTTCCCAGTCGCCTTTGCGCAGCTTTGGCAGCGGGACTGTGACTGTCATCCGAATGGGATTCTGGTCTCGATTGGACATCGTTCTGACGATCACTGGAGCGGATCGACTTGGGCTTGATGCTGGAATAGAGACATTGGGGAATGTTCCTCTTTTCGCTCACTTGGAGCACAGTGAGTTATATTGTACGAAACAAAATCAATTGTCGTAACAGGTTGAAGTCTTTCCCAATCTCCTCCGAGTCACACCACCTATCAAACATGGTTTCCTTCATTCTGGCAAACTCCACATGGGTCTCACTCTCCCTCTTCCTGGCATTCCTGAATTTTTGCCGGTTAGCTTCAGGGACCAATTCATAGGCTTTGAGAATGGCGTTCTTCACTATCTCATAATCTGCACATTGGTCAATCGGTAAAGCCGAAAATATATCTTGAGCTTTCCCCACCAGAACACTTTGCACTAACATAGTCCAGGACCCCACAGGCCATTTTAGCATTTGAGCCACTTTCTCACAATGTAAAAAAACTTGGCTACATCCTTTTCATTGAAGGGTGGAACCAGCCTCAAATGCCTCCCAACATCCCAAGAGTTCTCACTAGTTGTCGAACTAGCCGGCATGGATACTACTTCTCTCCGTTCTCCCAGTAATTCCAGCTCCTTGAGTTTAAGTTCCTTCTGATAATCCATGTCCCGTTCCTTTAACTCCCTTTCGGCTCTCCTATCCTCTGCTCTTTCCACTGCTATTCTTTCTTCTTCAGCTCTCCGTTCCTCTGCTCTTCTCTCCTCAAGGTCCTTTTCAGCTCTCCTTTCCTCTGCTCTTCTTTCCTCGAGTGCTCGTTCCTGTTCTGCTCTTTCCTTTGCTCTTCTTTCCTCGGCTTTCCATTCCAACTCTTTTAACCTTTCCTGGCTCTGCAGTTGCATCTCCATTTTCCGGAGCTCCACATTTCCTTTTTCCTCGGGTAACCAATCCAAGGCTGCCTCTTCCCATGTTCCTTGTCCCACGAGAGACTCTACCACCAATGTCTGAATCTCTGCTTTCTTCATACTAACTCAGACCTCCAAGTTAAACTATTTGGCCAATATCATGAGTTCCGACATTTTAACGCCTGGAACTGTGCCTCATTAGGGGACGCCGCAACCTTTTCTGCGTCAAACACCATGGTGACTATCAGTTAGCACCTGTTAACCTTCACACAAAAAAAAATTAAATTTTTTGAAAATTTTGGGAATGTTAGAAAATTCCAAATTTGGGAATTTTGGGAATGTTAGGGAATAATATCCCAGACGAGTCCCCAATTTACGTGCTCCTCCCCAAACTCCGGTCACGGTGTACCTCCGAGCCCCGAGAGGAGTCACGGCAGAAAGATGTGTTATTCTGTGTGTCAAAGATCAATGGTGAAACCACACCAATTGTTACCAACAAACAAGTATTGTATTAAGGTCGCACAAGAATAATAGCAATAACAATATTAATCAATTGTACAACCAATATATCATTCCTATGATGGTACCATCAGTTTCGTATAATATAACTCACTGTGCTCCAAGTGAGCGAAAATAACATTCCCAATGTCTCTATCCCGGCATCAAGCCAAAGTTGGTTCCGGCTTCAATCCAAAGTCGATCCACTCCAGTGATCGTCAGAACGATGTTGTATCGAGACCAGAATCCCGCTCAGTTGACAGTCACACTGCCAAAGATAGGCAAAGGTGTCCTCAAGAGGCGGCTGGGAAATCACACCTTCGGGTATGGACGTTCAACGGCTCCCAATCGGCGAACCGCAAATTCACACTCAAAACCCACGTTAAATGCACACACCAGGTTACGTCTGGATGCGGTGAAATGGTTGAAGCGAGGTGGAAAACCTGGAGCGATCCGAAATCCGGCACGAGGCAAAATGGCCTACGGCCCGTACTTGAGACGTAACGGCACTGCAATGATTCTCTTCGGAATCAACCGCAAAACCTGTCACGCAGGTTTATCTGTCACAGCGATAACAACTCTGTCGCAGGAATCCCTTTCCCAGGAAACCCCAAAGTTCGCTAGTGACCCCCGTTCGTCAGCGTTTGCTCCAGACCTCAAGGCAGCTCGGCTCCTTCTCGACCTTACTCGCTCTGCCTCCTCTTCTTCTTCTTCTTCCTCTTCGTCCAGTTCCCGATCCGGTTTCCGGTTTCTTTTTAAAACACTAACTTTTTTTTACCTTTTGAAAATAGTTATCTCTATTTCACTGAAACGATAACAATAATAGTACATGCAACCAAAAATCTTTACAGTGGATGAGAACCACAACAACGGAAGTGACGAATCCGTAACAATACATACATACTGCTACGGTTTTGAGATTTGCACATATTGATCATTAAAGGTTAAAGGGTCGCCCCCCATAGTTAGTCCACGAGCAACACATAGGCCACCTGTAGTATTAGTTATGTCATAGTATGTGTAAGTATAGGCCATTTCCCCTAGTAATATCTGCGTTGTGTAAAGACATGAGTTTAGGTCCCGGTCATTTTGCGTCCACCCTCCAATTTCACCTCAATGGGCATAATTGATCCCGTGCCCCATTTGGCTGCCCACTCAGTTATTACGCTTTGGCTGCCTGCAGCATTTGCTGCCCTTTGCTCGCTCACTAGTCGAGTAACACGAGATAGGCCTGAGAAGAAGGAGGAGCGCGAGGTCTGGGTGGGGCGGCGTCAAGGCGGAGCGTCAGAGGCGATGACGGTAAGAGCCACCAGCCAACCAGGGCTCTAACGGCATGGCGTGAGGGGGTGTGGAGAGGCGCGTCTGGTGAGTTCTAGAAGGTTCGCGGGGTGTACCTATATAAGTGATTGCACAAAGCCCTTGGAAGGACTTACCAGCAGAACTTGGAGAACCCAAAGGACTCGCAAGGGGAGAGCGCACGTGAGAGGACTTGTTGATCAAGAGGACTTTGAAGAACTTGATTCGCATCGCTCGCTCTGGAGGCATTGCACTATATCTCGAGTATAACGTACGCGCCAAAGGAAAGGCAGCAAGACGCGCTGGTGGCAAGTAGCGCTTACTTCAGCCACACGAGTAAACGCGGTAATAGCCACCAGTGATCACCGCTAACCGCCGAAGTCCGCTCCCTACCAAATCGGCCCGTATTAACTCTTGTGTGCCAAACGACACGCGGAGAGCTCCTGCCCCTCTACTTACCATCTGCACGGGATGAGCCGGAGACCGTAGGGAGCTGCACGAGAGCCATCCTTGGATGCGGACCAACATCCTGCAGCTGCAAGCCCCGTGTGAGTGTGTGTCGGGCCCGTTTGTCCTGGGTAGTAAGTTAAGACTTTTAAGGCTGCACTGTGTCCTCTTTTCTCTGAACCATTGTAAATAATGTAAATAAATTCTGTTCTTCCTTTTCCAATTCGACCGCTTTTGTGATTTATCCATTGACTAAGCGTGGTACGAACAAGATCGCTAGAACCGGGTCCACCATCTAAACGGCATGGATCGTGTGTACGCACCGCTCGGCGTCTCAACACGCGCGATTCATGCGGGGCTTATTTCCTCGTTTCAGGGCAGCGCGAGTAATTAGGTAATAGCGATTCTAGTCGTAATACCCTATTTCGCGCTGTCCGGGAAGGACGTCATAGGTCCCGGGTCCCGTCGGCCAGTCAAAAACAAGGGGACTAATCCCCCTTTGGTAAGGGGAGAAGGCCGGCGGCGAGATCCACAACAATACAAACACTGTTCTCGACTGCTTTTCCCTATGGGCTATGCCGTAAAAATTATACAGGTCGAGGTGCATCTATGGTGAAAAATTCCTGTCAATCAGACCAACGGTTGCACAAAAATCATATTTATTCTGTGCAGACAAACAGACAGACAGATGAAAAATCGGTCAGTGACCGAGGCCTTGCCGGAATTAAAAATATGGCGGCCGAACCACGTGACCGGTGACGTCATCATTATTTGTTTTCTAAACTAATTTATTCCTAGATTATGCTCAAGAAATTTCATCTTAATCGGATGAAGTTTTGTACATGTTGAATTATGACGTCATAATGGAGGCACCTATGACATCATCATTAACATATTTTATTCCCAATGGAGAGTTCTTTACAATGAGCCACGTCTCAATATTTTCTATTCAGCACTTTCGGAGATATGGAGGTGCAAAGTTTTTCGGTTTTTCCAAGATGGCGGCCGAACCACGTGACCGATGACGTCATAAAAAATTTCTCCACCAGTTTATGCCGACATGGCGCTCAAGAAATTGCATCTTGATTGGATGAAGTTTTGTACTTGTCGAATTATCGAATTATGACGTCATAATGAAGGCCTTGTGCCTCGAGAGTTAAACATTGGGCACAGTCTATTCCAGGGCAAGACAAATATGTGTGTAAAGTATGGCGATGCTTTGTGCAACGGTGTAGACGTAGTACTGCGCACAAACAGACAGACAGACAAACCAACCAACCAACATACTTGCCGGAATCTTTTCTGGCAAGTAACAAATGGTCTCAAATGCAACAATACCCTCTCCTCTGGCGAGGGTAACAAGAAAAAAAAACCGGAGTGAAAACTGAGTACTTCCTTTCAGCGCGCATCATTGCCAGGCCCCCTTCGGTGCCCGGCGATGACGCGTCGTGCAGCACCGAGAGATGGAATAGCAAAGGAACGATGTACAATACACAGTTTCCTTATGCCACTGCGCTGCATATGATTATACATTCGTAGAAATAAGTGAAGCACAGTCTGGTGTCTGCTGCCCACAATCTGATGGAAGTTAAGTTGATGTTTGCGGTCCAATCTGCTGCCCACAATCTGGTGGAAGTTAAGTTGATGTTTGCAGACCAATCTGCTGCCCACAATCTGGTGCAAGTTAAGTTGATGTTTGCGGTATTAGTCTGCTGCCCACAATCTGGTGGAAGTTAAGTTGATGTTTGCGGGCCAGTCTGCTGCCCACAATCTGGTGGAGGTTAAGTTGATGTTTGCAGACCAATCTGCTGCCCACAATCTGGTGGAAGTTAAGTTGATGATTGCAGACCAGTCTGCTGACCACAATTTGATGGAAGTTAAGTTGACGTTTGCGGACCAGTCTGCTGCCCACAATTTGGTGGAAGTTAAGTTGATGTTTGCGGACCAATCTGCTGCCCACAATCTGGTGGAAGTTAAGTTGATGTTAGCGGACCAATCTGCTGCCCACAATCTGGTGGAAGTTAAGTTGATGTTTGCGGACCAGTTTGCTGAGCAGAATCTGATGGAAGTTAAGTTGACGTTAGTGGACCAGACTGCTGACAACAGTCTGATGGAAGTTAAGTTGACCTTTGCGGACAAATCTGCTGCCCACAATCTGGTGGAAGTTAAGTTGATGTTTTGCGGACCAATCTGCTGCCCACAATCTGATGGAAGTTAAGTTGACGTTTGCGGACCAGTCTGCTGCCAACAATCTGGTGGAAGTTAAGTTGACGTTTGCGGACCAGTCTGCTGCCCACAATCTGGTGGAAGTTAAGTTGATGTTTGCTGACCAATCTGCTGCCCACAATCTGGTGGACGTTAGGTTGATGTTTGCAGACCAGTCTGCTGCCCACAATGTGGCAGAAGTGAAGTTTATGTTTGCAGACCAGTCTGCTGCCCACAATCTGGTGGAAGTTAAGTTGATGTTTGCGGACTAGTCTGCTGACAACAGTCTGATGGAAGTTAAGTTGACGTTTGCGGACCAATCTGCTGCCCACAATCTGGTGGAAGTTAAGTTGATGTTTGCAGACCAGTCTGCTGCCCACAATCTGATATAAATTAAGTTGATGTTTGCGGAGCAGTTTTCTGACAACAGTCTGGTGGAATTTAAGTTGATGTTTGCGGACCAGTCTGCTGCCCACAATCTGGTGGAAGTTAAGTTTACATTTGCGGACCAGTCTGCTGACAACAGTCTGATGGAAGTTAAGTTAATGTTTGCGGACCAATCTGCTGCCCACAATCTGATGTAAATTAAGTTCATGTTTGCGGAGAAGTTTTTTGACAACAATCTGGTGGAAGTTAAGTTGACGTTTGAGGACCAGTCTGCTGCCCACAATCTGATGTAAGTTAAGTTGATGTTTGTGGACCAATCTGCTGACAACAGTCTGGTGGAAGTTAAGTTGACGTCCAATTTCACTGTGGGCCATCTCGGTACTGTTCATTCCAATTATTTGCCATCTTTGGGTTTTGTTAAGACTTGAAAGAGCCATCGCAACACATTCCAACAAAAAAAGTATAGAATATCATTACCTTCTCCAATGTGTGACCAGGTGGATGTTTTTAATCAAGGTGATACCCCTACTGTGCTGTCCTACTTGCTGGGTATGCATCATTGCTTTGGCCGAGTAATTAAATTAAAATACAGCTGTGCATGCAGGGTTCTCGCGCGCACGCTCTCCATCATAACAAACCGAACACGTGATTGTGGTTGATGCAATTTATTTATGTGACATCATGGGACACATGTGAGGTGCAAACCTTTGACAGATAAATGCTGAATAATTACATGTCCAATTCAGTGACCTAATCAGGTAATGCTGCATTGTGGGGAAGATTTTCATATCGCTATTTAACTGTGGAAGTAACATTCAAAACACCAGGTGTGTCCACCTCCGGCAGCAATCACTGCATTGCACTGTCATCACATCGACTGTGTGAGCACTCAAATCTGAACCTTGGGAATGGCATTCCATGTCCGAATCAGCTCCTGTTGAAGCTCATTAAGGACCCGTCGCGGTGTTGGCAAGGTTCGAATGTGACAATCAATGATATTCCAAAGATGTTCAATTGGATTTAAATCTGGGAGATGGCAGACCTCTGTGCCAAGACATTGACGTTGGCATTGACAAGAACATTCCTTGTTTGAATGGCCCTGTGAGCAGGAGTGTTATCATGCATAACGATGAGTTGTGGACCATGTTGTTGAAGGAACATCTCATTAAGGTGTCGATCTCCCATCGGATCGCCATGGATACGGATCAAGTTGGTGAGAAAGGTTTCAGCAACGCCACCCACATCATTACACTTCCACGTGGAATATTTGTGGCAGCCTCGACACAGACGGGCACATCGCTCGTTACGTCTTCTGTAGATCCGTGCACAGACTTCATGTCATTCAAGGAGAAACCTGGATTGTCCACTGAGAAGAACGCTTGCCCGTTGCCTCCATGTCTATCAGACGTGCTGATTTCATGACTGCAAGCTTTCTTGGATGTGTCGCGGTGCTAGTCGTGGCCACTGAACAGGAAGACGAACACAAGTCACTGCATCATGGAGATCCCTCTATACTGACATATCTCTGGTTCATGCAGTGGCTTGATAACATGTTCTGAGGTCATAAACAGTTCCCTCACATTAAAGAGCCTTGCAAAAAAAAGCACACTTGGGGAGTGAGCTCATCCTTCCATTTAATCTGGAACCGACTCCCTTTGATCAATGTAGTCAGGTATCGGAAGTCCTGTGAGAACGCTCATTTCTCCATCCCAAAGTGCAAACGTTGGCAGGAGCGGCTGTGAGAACGCAACGGCGAGAGAGAATATGCAGCGCTTTACGGCAGCATCGTAGAAGGACAATGATCCCCCGTCGTAGTCGAGCATGAGTCCCAGCCAGCGCAGTGAAGGGCGTGGACCCAATGGCACGTCCGCGCCGTTGCCTCTGATGATGCAGGAGCCACCCCGCACACGACACAGTGACCATGCCACGGAGGTGCCACCCAGCCAGGCTTGTCGTGGTGTCGATGTGTTGGCAATGCCAACAGCAAAGCTGCAAGAGCAACAGGAAATCCCCACAATCACCTTTCATATCATGGTCAGCATGTCAGCCAAATATGCACGTTTTCATTCAAAATCGCTTCCACTTGTGCTGCCACCCACCAGGTGCAGTTGTGAATGTGCACCTCCCAGTAATGCCTGCCACTGTCCAGGAGCAGGTTCCCAGCCACGGCATAGTTTCCACGGGAACCGTGTAGCCTTCTCGTCGGGCCCTCTCCTCCATGCACTGACAGCTCGTTGTGCGAGATGCGCAGCTTCTTGTGTGCCGATTCAGCATCCAGCTTGAAAGGCTGGCCTACAATAGGAGGGAGGACACCTCAATAGTGAAGATTGATTCTAATTATTCTAATCTCTTTGTAAGCATTATCATCACTAGGGCGTGCCCGTACGTGGGTGCAAAAAAACATGCGTGCAAACAACAACAACAAAAAAAAACTTTGAAACCACGTGGCAGTAACGACCACAGAACCCCCCCCCCCCCCTCTATTTACATGAAATGGTTTGGTCCATTCGCAAAGCCAAAGCGAACGGCTTGCGAGTACGGTAGAACCCCCCCCCCCCCCTCTATTTACATGAAATGGTTTGGTCCATTCGCAAAGCCAAAGCGAACGGCGAACGGCTAAATCGCCATAGCTCGGTAACTACTTCTCCGATTAATATGAAACCTTGAAAAGGCACATCCTCAGGTCCCCAGCAATATACCTGGCAAGTTTCAAGTATATCGGACCCGTGGTTGTCGAGAAACAGCGGTCACAGACACACAGACACACAGACACACACACATACACACACACATACACACAGAGATTACTGGAATTATAGATAGATGAGAGGCCGGATAGCATGACGGGGGGGGGGGGGGGGGGGTGAGAGAGAGACAGAATGAGACAGAGAGAGTAAGTGAGTGGGAGTAGTGAGTGAGAGAGATAGAGAGAGACAGACAGAGCCAGAGAGAGTCAAAGAGCGAGAGCGAGATTAAGAGGGAGTGAGTGAGAGATTCAGAGAGTGAGAGTGTGAGTGAGTGAGAGGGAGTGAGTGAGAGAGTCAGAGAGCAAGATAGAGCGCGAGATTGAGAGGGAGTGAGTGAGATAGAGAGAGAGAGAGACAGAGAGACAGAAAGACAGAGAGACAGACAGAGACAGAGAGATTGAGAGGGAGTGAGTGGGAGAGTCAGAGAGTGAGAGAGAGCGAGATTGAGAGGGAGTGAGAGAGACAGAGTCAGAGAGTGAGAGAGAGAGTGCGAGATTGAGAGAGAGTGAGTGAGAGAAAGAGAGAAAGAGAGTCAGAGAGCGAGAGAGAGAGCGAGATTGAGAGGGAGTGAGAGAGAGAGAGAGAGTCAGAGAGCGAGATTGAGAGGGAGTGAGTGAGAGAGTCAGATAGCGAGAGAGAGAGAGAGAGCGAGATTGAGAGGGAGTGCGTGAGAGAGTAAGAGAGCGAGAGAGAGATTGAGAGGGAGTGAGTGAGAGAGTCAGAGAGCGAGAGAGAGAGAGCGAGATTGAGAGGGAGTGAGTGAGAGAGTCAGAGAGCGAGAGAGAGATTGAGAGGGAGTGAGTGAGAGAGTCAGAGAGAGAGAGAGAGAGATTGAGAGGGAGTGAGTGAGAGAGTCAGAGAGAGAGAGAGAGCGAGATTGAGAGAGAGTGAGTGAGAGAGTCAGAGAGAGAGAGAGCGAGATTGAGAGAGAGTGAGTGAGAGAGTCAGAGAGCGAGAGAGAGCGCGAGATTGAGAGGGAGTGAGTGAGAGAGTCAGAGAGTGTGAGAGAGAGTGTGAGTGAGAGAGAGTGTGAGAGAGAGTGTGAGAGAGAGTGTGAGAGAGAGAGTGTGAGAGAGAGAGTGTGAGAGAGAGTGTGAGAGAGAGAGTGTGAGAGAGAGTGTGAGAGAGTGTGAGAGAGAATGTGAGAGAGAGAGAGTGAGAGAGTGAGAGAGAGAGCGAGAGAGAGAGAGCGAGATTGAGAGGGAGTGAGTGAGAGAGTCAGAGAGTGAGAGAGAGAGAGAGAGCGAGATTGAGAGGCAGTGAGTGAGAGAGTCAGAGAGCGAGAGTCAGAGAGTGAGAGAGAGTGAGTGAGTGAAAGGGAGTGAGTGAGTGAGAGAGAGTCAGAGAGCAAGAGTCATAGAGTGAGAGAGAGAGTGTGAGTGAGTGAAAGGGAGTGAGTGAGAGAGTCAGAGAGCGAGAGTCAGAGAGTGAGAGAGAGTGAGTGAGTGAAAAGGAGTGAGTGAGTGAGAGAGTCAGAGAGTGAGAGTCATAGAGTGAGAGAGAGAGTGAGTGAGTGAAAGGGAGTGAGTGAGTGAGAGAGTCAGAGAGTGAGAGAGAGAGAGAGAGAGAGAGAAAGAGAGAAAGTGTGTGAGTGAGTGAGATTGAGAGTGAGAATGAGAGTGAGCGTGAGAGGGGAAAAAAAAAAAGGGAGAAAGAGTAAAAGAGTGTATTCGCTGTCCAAAACTATGCAGTGGTATTAGGCTTTTATTTATTTATTTGTATACAAAGTCGAGGCTCGTGGAAGAAATAGTACACTGAACGGATCAGGACATAACAGGACAATATGAACAGCAGGGAGAGGAGAGAGAACACCAACAGCGGAGTTGAGAGACAAGATAGAGGGAGACATGGACAAACAATGTGTGTGGGGAGGATTGGGGGACAGAAATGGATGTATGGGGTGGACAAGATAGATACAGAAGGAAACTCTCAGGAGGGAAAAACTGAAAATTTGGAAGGATGAGGGATTAGGATGGGATTGAGGGTGAATGAGGGTAGAAAAGATCATGGTTTAGGATTGGGGTTTAGGGACAGTCTGAGATGGTGATGATCAGCTGTCTTGAAGACCTGGAGGGAAGAATGAGCTTGAAGAGGATGTGGAAGTTGATTCAACAGGCGTGAAAAAAGAAGAGCAAATGAGTGGAGGTGAGCAGTGATCCTGGATTTAGGTCGTTTCACCAGATGGGAGTTGGCGGTGGACCCTGTGGGCCCTGCAGAAACCTGAGAGGGACAACGCACGAAAAGAGCAGGGGGTGCAAGACCAGAAGATCAACCATTGAGCATATCGTGAAGGTCCTATTGAGAAGGTGTGCATCTTATGCCATGACTCCATGAGCAACTTCTCCATGCTGGAAATCAGTTCAAGCCGGAACTAAGCTTCATAATCCCCATTCGCATGGCAGCTCAATGTAGAAGTCGAGTTGTGTACCTATAATTACGTACCTATGCCACAAGCCACATTGTTGTAACAACAGCCACCCATTGGCAAGAATCGTATTTGGCATCACAATTCCGGTGCAAAGATCACTTTTGTGTCTCTGGTTAGAGATTCAAGCAAAGCTTTGTGAACTGGGAAGTGACATGCCAAATTCTACATCATGGCAGACTTCCTGCACCTATAAGAAAACAGGACGTTGCTCTCATGACATATTTTCTCCCCGTACTCTTTTTTGAAGTAGGAATGCCATAAAGAAATGTATTAGGACTTTTTTGTTTCTGATTATAAATGTATGACCTCTCCACCTCTTTAAAAAAAAAAAAACCCCCCAAAATGACCACCCTGTGTCAGATAGTCTACCTTCATCAAGAGAAAGGATGTTGCAGCATCATTATATGTCAGGAAGATGTAAAACTGTTGGGAGCAACCTTAACACAGATGAGACCCATCCTCGCTCTCACGATGGAAAGACTACTCAGTCATACTCATATTGTCAGCTTGTTTTGGGCAGACACATGCCAAAAATGGCATCTAAAGGCAAGCAACGTATGGACATCTGCTACATGGCGAAGTCAATCTTTAGAACCACTCTGTATGTGGTGTGCACTCACGCACACTGCCATGGGGGTACTGCTCTCCATTCTGGGCTGGAGCTGCAGCATTTCACTTGGCGTATCGTGTCCACAAATGACTTTGTTGATGGTATGTTGTTTTGGTTGGGTTAGACCTAGGGTTGGATCTTTGTGCGTCCTTTTGCTGATAAGAGTTTCTCGGTGTCATTTTTACCCTCGCCTGAGGAGAGAGCATTGCATTCGAGTCCGTTTGTCTGTTCGTTTGTCTGGTGCCTCCATTATGACGTCATAATTCGACAAGTACAAAACTTCATCCTATCAAGATGAAATTTCTTGAGTGTCATGTCGGTATAAATTGGAGGGGAAAAAAATAAATAATAATGATGACGTCATCGGTCAAGTGTTTTGGCCGCCATCTTGGAAAAACCGAAAAACTTTGCACCTCTATATCTCCAAAAGCGCTGAATATAAATTGGCTCATTGTAAAGAACTCTCCATGTGGAATGACATCTGTGAATAATTATGTCATAGGTGCCTCCATTATGACGTCATAATTCGACAAGTGCAAAACGTCATCCGATCAAGATGAAATTTCTTGAGCATAATCTAGGAATAAATTGCTGGAGAAAAAAATAATGATGTCATCGGTCACGTGGTTCAGCCGCCATATTTGTTTTAACACAAAAGCCTTAAAAACCACTGCAAATACATCCTGGTGAGGGTTTGCAATCTCTGATTGCTCTTTTTCTTGTTTATTAATGTTTTTCTTATTATAACAGCCAGTAGTGCATCGAGTGCTACTTACTATGGGTCTTAAGAGTGGCACAAGGACTGCTGCGGCTGCCAGCTTGATTGATGGCTCGCACCAGGAAGAGGTAACGTGTCCCGCTCTGGAGCCCATGGACTGTGTACTCACATCGGCGGACGTTGGGCACAATCAACCAGCTGTCTGCACTGCTGCACAGTGCTGCAAACAAAGATGTGGGAATATAGAAAGATAGTGTAACATTTATAGTGAAATGTTAAATCTGACAGCTCATTAATATAATTTGTGTGTGTGACAACTTCAAGCACATAATTTTGGGCCGCTCATTTGAGGGCGAGACAGGAGGCAGGACTAAACCACGAAATAAAGCACGCAACCAATGGAGAACAAGCAACCAATGGAGAACAAGTAACCAATGGAGAACAAGCAATCAATGGAGAACGAAGCCACGAATGGAAAACCAAGTGTTACGGATTCGTCACTTCCGTTGTTGTGGTTCTCATCCACTGTAAACATTTTTGGTTCCATGTACTATTATTGTTATCGTTTAAGTGAAATAGAAATTACTGTTTTCAAAAGGTAAAAAAGTTAATGTTTTAAAAAGAAACCGGAAACCAGATCAGGAACCAGACGAGGAAGAAGAGAAGGAGGGAGAGGAAGAAGAGGCGGAGCGAGTGAGGTGGACAAGGAGCCGAGCTGCTTGGAGGTTTGGAGCAAACGCTGGCGAACGGAGGTCACTAGCGAACTTTGGGGTTTCCTGGGAAAGGGATTCCCTGCGACAGAGTTGTTATCACTGTGACAGATAAACCTGCATGACAGGTTTTGCGGTTGATTCCGAAGAGAATCATGAGAATGCCGTTACGTCTCGAGAACGGACTGTTGGCCATTTTACCTCGCGCCTGATTTCGCATTGCTCCAGGTTTTCCCCCTCGCTTCAACCATTTCACCGCATCCAGACGTAACCTGGTGTGTGTGTGTAACGTGGATTTTGAGTGGGAATTTGCAGTTTGTCGATTGGGAGCCGTTGAACGTCCATAACCGAAGGTGTGTTTTCCCAGTCACCTCTTGAGGGTACCTTTGCCTATCTTTGGCAGTGTGACTGTCAACCGAACGGGATTCTGGTCTCGATACGACATCGTTCTGACGATCACTGAAGCGTGGCTCGACTTTCGCTTGATGCCGGGATGGAGACATTGGGAATGTTATTTTCGCTCACTTGGAGCACAGTGAGTTATATTGTACGAAACTGATGGTACCATCATAGGAATGATATATTGGTTGTACAATTGATTAATATTGTTATTGTACTGTTATTCTTGTGTGACTTTAATACAATACTTGTTTGTTGGTAACAATTGGTGTGGTTTCACCATTGATCTTTGACATACAGAATAACACATCTTTCTGCCGTGACTCCTCTCGAGGCTCGGAGGTACACCGTAACCGGGGTTTGGGGAGGAGCACGTAACACAAGCCACCAATGGAGAACCAAACCACCAATGGAGAACCAAGCCACCAATGGAGAACCAAGCCACCAATGGAGAACCAAGCCACCAACGGAGAACCAAGCCACCAACGGAGAACCAAGCCACCAATGGAGACCAAGCAATCAATGGAGAACCAACCCACCAATGGAGAACCAAGCCACCAATAGAGAAGAAGCAACCAATGGAGAACAAGCAACCAATGAAGAACAAGCAACCAATGGAGAACAAGCAACCAATGGGGACCAAGCCACCAATGGAGAACAAGCCACCAATGGAGAACAAGCCACCAGTGGAGAACAAGCCACCAATGGAGAACAAGCCACCAATGGAGAACAAGCCACCAATGGAGAACAAGCCACCAATGGAGAACAAGCACCAAGCCACCAATGGAGAATGAGCAATCAATGGAGAACAAGCAATCAATGGAGAACAAGCCACCAATAAAGAACAAACCACCAATGGAGAACAAACCACCAATGGAGAACAAACCACCAATGGAGAACAGCAATCAGTAGAGAACAAGCAACCAATGCAGAACAAGCCACCAATAGAGAACAAACCACCAATGGAGAACAGCAATCAATAGAGAACAAGCAACCAATGCAGAACAAGCCACCAATAGAGAACAAACAACCAATGGAGAACAAGCAACCAATGGGGAACAAGCCACCAGTGGAGAACAAGCCACCAAATTGATGGAGAACAAGCAAACAATGCAGAACAAGCCACCAATGGAGAACAAGCCACCAATGGAGAACAAGCCACCAATGGAGAACAAGCCACCAATGGAGAACAAGCCACCAATGGAGAACAAGCACCAAGCCACCAATGGAGAATGAGCAATCAATGGAAAACAAGCAATCAATGGAGAACAAGCCACCAATGAAGAACAAACCACCAATGGAGAACAAACCACCAATGGAGAACAGCAATCAATAGAGAACAAGCAACCAATGGAGAACAAGCCACCAATAGAGAACAAGCAATCAATAGAGAACAAGCAACCAGTGGAGAACAAGCCACCAATAGAGAACAAGCATCAAATGGAGAACAAGCAACCAATGGGGAACAAGCCACCAATGGAGAACAAGCCACCAGTGGAGAACAAGCCACCAGTGGAGAACAAGCCACCAATGGAGAACAAGCACCAATGGGGAACAAGTCACAAATGAAGAACAAGCAACCAATGGAGAACAAGCCACCAGTGGAGAACAGGCCACCAAAGGAGAACAAGCCACCAATGGAGAACAAGCACCAAGCCACCAATGGAGAATGAGCAATCAATGGAGAACAAGCAATCAATGGAGAACAAGCCACCAATGAAGGACAAACCACCAATGGAGAACAAACCACCAATGGAGAACAGCAATCAATAGAGAACAAGCAACCAATGCAGAACAAGCCACCAATAGAGAACAAACCACCAATGGAGAACAGCAATCAATAGAGAACAAGCAACCAATGCAGAACAAGCCACCAATAGAGAACAAACAACGAATGGAGAACAAGCAACCAATGGGGAACAAGCCACCAATGGAGAACAAGCCACAAGTGGAGAACAAGCCACCAAATTGATG
The DNA here is from genome assembly GCF_964187855.1 of Myxine glutinosa. NCBI lineage: Eukaryota > Metazoa > Chordata > Myxini > Myxiniformes > Myxinidae > Myxine > Myxine glutinosa. The sequence continues at coordinate 11,210,869 of NC_136272.1, read as the reverse complement.
GAGAACAAGCAAACAATGCAGAACAAGCCACCAATGGAGAACAAGCCACCAATGGATAATAAGCCACCAACGGAGAACAAGCCACCAATGGATAACAAGCCACCAACGGAGAACAAGCCACCAACGGAGAACAAGCCACCAACGGAAAACAAGCCGCCAACGGAGATGAAGCCACCAACGGAGAACAAGCCACTAACGGGGAGAAAGCCAACAACAGAGAACAAGCCACCAACAAAGAACAAGCAACCAACGGAGAACAAACCACCAATAGAGAACAAGAAACCGATGGAGAACAAGCCACCAACAGAGAACAATCCACCAACGGAGAACAATCCACCAACAGAGAACAATCAACCAATGGAGAACAAGCCACTAATGGAGAACAAGCAACCAATGGAGAACAAGCAACCAATGGGGACCAAGCCACCAATGGAGAACAAACCACCAATGGAGAACAAGCAAGCAATAGAGAACAAGCAGCCAATGGAGAACAAGCCACCAATGGAGAACAAGCCACCAGTGGAAATGAAGCCACAAAATTGATGGAGAACAAGCAAATGATGCAGAACAAGCCACCAATGGAGAACAAGCCACCAATGGATAACAAGCCACCAACGGAGAACAAGCCACCAATGGATAACAAGCCACCAACAGAGAAGAAGCCACCAACGGAGAACAAGCCACCAACGGAGAACAAGACACCAACGGAGAACAAGCCACCAACGGAGAACAAGCCACCAACGGAGAACAAGCCACCAACGGAGAACAAGCCACCAATGGAGAACAAGCCACCAATGGAGAACAAGCCACCAATGGAGAACAAGCAACCAACGGAGAACAAGCCACCAATGGAGAACAAACCACCAATGGAGAACAAACAACCAATGGAGAACAAACCACCAATGGAGAACAAACCACCAATGGAGAACAAACAATCAATAGAGAACAAGCAACCAATGGAGAACCAGCCACCAATGGAGAACAAGCCACCAGTGGAGAACAAGCCACCAAATTGATGGAGAACAAGCAAACAATGTAGAACAAGCCACCAATGGAGAACAAGCCACCAATGGATAACAATCCACCAATGGAGAACAAGCCGCCAATGGATAACAAGCCACCAACGGAGAACAAGCCACTAACGGAGAGAAAGCCACCAACAGAGATCAAGCCACCAACAGAGATCAAGCCGCCAACGGAGATCAAGCCACCAACGGAGAACAAGCCACCAATGGATAACAAGCCACCAACAGAGAACAAGCCACCAACGGAGAACAAGCCACCAACGGAGAACAATCCACCAACAGAGAACAAGCCACCAACGGAGAACAAGCAACCAATGGAGAACAAGCCACCAATGGAGAACAAGCCACCAATGGATAACAAGCCACCAATGGAGAACAAGCCACCAATGGATAACAAGCCACCAACAGACAACAATCCACCAATGTAGAACAAGCAACCAACGAAGAACAAGCCACCAATGGAGAACAAGCCACCAACAGACAACAAGCAACCAATGGGAAACAAGCAACCAATGGAAAACAAGCAACCAATGGGAAACAAGCCACCAATGGGGAACAAGCAACCAATGGGGAACAAGCAACCAATGGGGAACAAGCAACCAATGGAGAACAAGCAACCAATGGAGAACAAGCAACCAATGGAGAACAAGCAACCAATGGAGAACAAGCCACCAATGTGGAACAATCAACTTTAATGGAGCCGTTCCAATTTTGCGACAATAGGAGTCTTTTATAATAAAGTGTGACGGACACAGAAAGATCACACAATTATATGAAGTAATACTTCTCCCAGTAATTGAAAATATATAATACAACATGAACGGATATATTACAAAACAACAACAACAAATAGCAATTGCATAGCCATAGTGAGTGCATCAAAGAATTGGAAAACCAACTATTTATGATGTCAAAAGGTCAAAAGTCAACTCAAGGTCAAACTTTTAAAATCATCAATTTTCTTTGGAAAAAATCATCATTTTTCATCCAATTGACCCGAGTTATGATTAAGATCGTTAATTTTATTTTAATCTTGATGAAATAGACAATTTGATGTCTCCATGACAACCTTTTTGGATTGTCATGGAGACAGTGGATTTTGCAAGTATTGTGCTCTGCATGGCGTCTTTTTTGTTATTTGCAAAATCCAGGATTTTTCAAGTATATTGGTCGGTTGCGTTTGTGGTTCTGTCTGTCTGTCTGTTTGTCTGTCTGTTTGTCTGTCTGTTTGTCACTGGCCTACAGGTCACAATTCTAAACTGATCGTCAATAAACTTCACCAAATGGTAGAGTTGGTCAAAAGCAAGAAGCCTATTGTTTTTGGGGTCAAAAGGTCAAAAGGTCAACATAGGCCAAAGGTCACCAAATTTGCTAAATTTCTAAAATCCTAAATTTTCATCCGATTGACTTGAAATTTGAAGAGGACTTGCATATCTGGTCACTGAATTCAACCACAAAGTATATTTGAGGTCAACATAGGCCAAAAGGTCAACATAGGTTACATTTCAAAAAATTTCAATTTTTATCCAATTGACTTGAAATTTGAAGAGGACTTGCTGCATATCGTCACTGAATTCAACCACAAATTATATTTTAGGTGAACATAGGCCAAAAGGTCAACATAGGCCGACTTTCTAAAATCACCAATTTTTATTTGATTGACTTGAAATTTTAAGAGGATTTACATACGTATATGGTGACTGAATTCAACCACCAAGTATTTTTGAGGTCAACATAGGCCAAGTTTTTAAAATCCTCAATTTTCATCCGATTGACTAGAAAATTAAACAGCATTTGCACATTGGGTCGCTAAAGAAGGAAACTAACTATTTTTGAGGTCAAAAGGTCAAAGGTCAACTCAAGGTCAACCTTCCAAAATCATCATTTTTCATCTGAAAAATCGTCACTTTTCTTCCTATTGACCCGAGCTTTGATCAAGATTGTAAATTTTAATTTTCATGAAATGGACAATTTGCTGTATATATATGGGAAAAAAAAATCCCCATATATTTTTTTTGTCTGATTTTGTCTGTCTGAAAGTCTGATTTTGCAAGTATCGTGCTCCGCATGACGTCTTCTTGTTTGTTTGTTTGTCTACCTGTGAGAAGGATATCTCAAAAAGTTATGGATGGATTCGGACAAAACCTGATCGACAGGTTTGATGTGCAACAAGGATGAATTGATTACATTTTGGTGAAGATCCGGATCCGGATTCGAATATTAGAAAATTTTAAGTGATTCTTCACTACTAAGGATAGGGACAAAAACAATGTACTGTAAAACCCTGACATTTACATACCGTGTACTCGCAGTTCATAAAATGTGACCTGCTTCTCCATTCGCAGCTTTGTGCTTCGCGTATTCCCGGTTTTTCGTGTGCGCAAAAAACTTTTTCCACCAGCCACGTGCATGACACTTCTAAAAGCATCGTCAACGCATCACGCAAAAAACACTTCCTGCGACACATAAACCATTTCCTACCACATTCCCCATATCTTAATCGGACCGTATCTTTAAAAAATTTAGAAACGGCACCTGCTGTTGAAGTTGTTCTTTTATTATATGCATTTTTAATGAAACTGTAATCATATGCATTCGTGTTCATAATTTTTTTTCAATCTCCATCATTTATCACGAACCGCCAGGAACCGCACGTGATAAAGCCGAATGCCTCAACTCTGTGTTTGCCTCCAAATCTTGTGTCCCAAACCCATCCCTCTCTGTACCCACCGTACCCAGTCATACCCAGCTGCTCCTGGAATCTGTGTCCTTCTCTCCTGACAAGGTGGAGAAGTTTCTGTCAATCCTCGAATCTGATTCTGCAAAAGACGGCATCAGCCCACAGGTCCTAAAATCCTGCTCTGCCGCTCTATCTCACCCTCTCCCTGTTCTCTTCACCCTCTCTTTTGCTCCAGGTCATCTGCCATCATCTTGGAAATCAGCGAACATTACCGCTTTACACAAAAAAGGTGCAAAAACAGATCCTTGCAACTTCAGACCAATGAGCTTGCTCCCAATTATCAGCAAAGTCATAGAATCCATCATTGCTTCAGATATCAAATCTTTCCTCTTCTCCAGAGGCTTGATCTCCGATCATCAATTTGGATTCAGACCAGGTCACTCTACTCTGGACATGCTGCTTCTGCTGTCTCAACAATGGGTGGAGGTCCTCAATGCCAAATATTCCTATAGGTCGCACAAGATGTGCCAGCAACCCTCTTATGGTTAAACTGCCAAAATCAAGGCTCTCTGCTCACCTTCACTCTTTCATTCTCCTTTCCTCCCACCTCTGCAACAAACTCCCTCACTCCCTTCAATCCCACTCCTCCCTCCAGGTCTTTAAAACAGCTGTCCACCACCATCTCTTATCTTCCCCCATCCCAAACCTTGATCTTTTTTTACCCCCATCAATACACCCCAGATCCACTCTTTTGAAATATCGACTTCTTTCCTGGAAGTCCTAGCAGTCCCATTGAAACAATGCTCCAACATTTGCGGATTTGACATTTTTTGACATTCGTGGATCCCAACATTCGATTTGCGGCATTTTTCAGGAAAGTATCCCCCGCGAAAGTCGGGGTTCTACAGTCTAACATGATATTGCAGAACGTTGTGGACGACTTATGACAAAACTAGCAGGATGAGTTGAGTGGGGCATCAAGAAAAAGTGATTGCATTCTGGTTCAGGTTCAGATCCAGATCCGGCCTATCAGTGGATTACAAAACGTAAACTGTTCAGCCTACCTGAGGTATGCACACTACCGAGTGCCATTCTAGATTTTTCTATGCATTCCGAACCACTAGAGGAATAAAGTTGAAAATTGGAGGATGTACGCATGCGATGCACATGCCGATTTAAGGGGATTAACAAAACTATACTCTCAGGGGTTCAGGATATCGATTTTCTCCATGTAAAGGTGTGTCATTAGCACGTGATTTACGGATGGTTAGTGATGCTGGTATGTAGTCTCTGATTCGGGTATGTGGTTAGCATGCAATGTGTTGTTGATGCTGGTATGCAGTTATGTGTGATTGATGCTGATATGTCAGTAGCATGTAATGTGCAGCTTATGCTGGCATGTGATCAGTGGGTGCCCATGCGTGTACTCACTGATGAGGTTGGTATTGCCAGTATAAATAGCATACTGCAACTCGTACGACCGCACGTTGAATGCATCGTCAGACGACCATCTTACAGATATGGCATCATGTGAGGCTATACACAAGGATGGGCGGATGATTGGTGTGTTCGGAGCTGAGAAAAACAAAAAGTTTCGTTAAAAATATCAACTTTACTCCCGCGTCTGGATGTAAAAATTGGTAAAAAAACAAAAAATTGGTAAAAAAAACTTTGTTTTACAAAACTTTGTAAAAAAAAAAAAAAAAACGTAAAAAAAAAAAGAAGGTAATGTAAAAATTACAGATCCCTTTGTCTTTCAGCTTTTTCACTCTCGATGTTCCTCCTATTCAATTCATCCTACTTCTTTAGCCATCAAACCACTCACTGGTCCTGACATGTCATGTATCTCATTGATCTTATTCGATATACTCTTGTGGTGAGGCTGTTGCCCAGAAACAACTTGCCTTCGTCTCCTGGAAAGCAAATCCAACGGAAGGAAATCTCATTTCCTTTCACAAAGCCCGAAACAAGTGTGTGTCCACCCTCAGGAGAGCCAGGAAACAATATCTCTCCATTCTCAAGACCGAACTCTCTTATCTATCTCCCTCTTCCAAATCCTGGTGGCGTCTGGTCAAATCTGTTTCTGGTGTTTGTTCCCCTCCATCCCCTCCCTTACCTCAAACGGCTACACAGCTGACTCCGCACGTGAAAAAGCTGAATGCCTCAACTCTGTGTTTGCCTCTAAATCTTGTGTCCCAAACCCATCCCTCTCTGTACCCACCATACCCAGTCGTACCCAGCTGCTCCTGGACTCCGTGTCCTTTCCTCCTGACAAGGTGGAAAAGTTTCTGTCAACCCTCGACTTTGATTCTGCAACTGGACCCGACGGCATCAGCCCACGGGTCCTAAAATCCTGCTCTGCTGCTCTATCTCACCCTCTCTCTGTTCTCTTCACCCTCTCTTTTGCTCAAGGTCAACTGCCATCTGCTTGGAAATCAGCCAACATCACCGCTTTGCACAAAAAAGGTGCAAAAACAGATCCTAGCAACTACAGACCAATCAGCCTTCTCCCAATTATCAGCAAAGTCATGGAATCCATCATTGCTTCGGATATGAAATCTTTCCTCTTCTCCAATGGCTTGATCTCTGATCATCAATTTGGTTCGGTGGCTTCATCTTAGCGGGACGTGCTGGGACCATGGAGAGCCGGACGGGGCCATTCCTGGACGACCACGTCGACGCGTTTGGCTGGAACATCAACCCATCTGCAATTCCCTGTGTGAGTGTGACGGGCCCGAGTTTGGGAGTTAAGACTAAGACTGTTTAAGTGCTGCTCTGTGTCTCTGCATCCCGATCATTGTACATACGTGTGGGAATAATAATTAAACCCGTGTTCTTCCTTTTCCATTCGATCGTTCTTGTGATTTCCTCATTGGCTAAGCGTGGTACGAATAGAACCGCTCGAATCGGGTTCCACTACCTAAAACTGCACAGACCACGTGGAACTCAATCCGCTCAGTGTACCCAGATCACACGTGGCTCGAGCGAGGCTTGCTTCCTCGCTTCCGTGACGGCGCAGGGATTTAGGTACGAGCGAGACTTTGTTCCGAAACCCTACTTTGCGTTTTGCCCGGAAGAGGCATTTCAAGTCTCTCGGTTCCGTCAAGCCCAGAAAGAACAAGGGGATTAATCCCCCCTTGGTAAGGGTAAGAAGGGCGGCGGAGAACCGTAACAATATGTTGACCTAAAATGGGGGAGGGACTGAACATAAAAAGTGTTATTGTTCAACAATGGTAAAACACAATGGGAAAACACACATATCCATAGAAATACCAAGAAATAAAAGCTGATCTTCTGTACTTTTGCCTCATATTCATCTTTTGATCTCAAATCCAAATTTATTGAGTATACAGCAATTGGTCTGGGCACATTCAGCTAGAGCACAAGTAAGATAATTTGAGGTCCAGACCCAAACTATAGCCTGGTGTTGGCTTAGCGGTTAGGGTGCCGGCTTGGGATCCTAGGATCCTAGGTTCGAATCCCGGTCGATCGCTGAATTAACGCCAGTGGGGTTGACTCAGTCTGTCATCCTTCCGAGGTCGGCAAATTGAGTACCAGCTTGCTGGGATGAATGATCACGGTGTGTACCCCGGTTTAGAATAGGTACACCGTATCCCTGTGCATCGTAAGAGCGTGACCAAGTGTTGGCGTCAGGAAGGGCATCCGGCCATAAAAACATTGCGTCAAACAGGGAACCATGATTGTCATGGGGCCCGCAAGGCTAACCCCCGCTCTAGTGGGGAAAATGGCCTTAAAACGATCATTCATTCATTCATTCATACCCAAACTGAGAATGGCACCAGCACATGACGTGGTGGATACATTTATTAGAACCACATATAGGGGGTGGGGCGGTTAAGAATAAAAATAAATAAATGTGTTTTAAAAAGTGCTGGGTTAGAATAGAGATGCTGTCCCCTCACCATTCGATGTCTGTGGCCACTGCATGGGAAAAGGAGTATGGCAATTTGACTTTGTGAGGAACCTTTGAGTCCGAAATTATTAGTTATGGGGAAAGTGTGCCCCCATAGAGCCAGGTAAGGCCATGCCACTCTGACTTTTGAGTCCCTGCAGGTGTCTGTACTTACTCCCAGGAATTAATAATTAGCATTAGAGATAGTTTAGACTTTAGAGGGAGGAAGGGGAGAGATTAGGAATAGTCCATGAGCTAGGAATAGTGAGTGGGAATCGTGGGGCAGGTTTGCATTGGTATAGGATAGGATGATTCAACCATCTTGCCTGCTGTCACCTCCACCTGCCTGCACAACCACCTGCTTGCCACCCATAAGACTGTCATGCCAGCAGGATTCCCGTGCAGAGCCTGTTGGGGGGGACGTGGCTGCTGGGGACTGGACAACAATTACGGACTATACCGCTGGAAGGGAGGAGACAGCTTGAACAATGAACTCTTCATTGATAAATGGACATTTTGAATGGAAATTAATACGCTGCGTTCCCACCTGCACCCACACTTGTGTAAGTAAAGCCCCATTTTATTGTTGTTTTATTGTGAATTACAAGGGTGTAAGGCCTAAGTGCGTGTATATTGAGACAGTGTGTAGAGAATTCCTCGCTGCATGACATAGAGAAACTACTGTATACATGCCTATTTAGAGTTGGAGGGGGGCTTGTATGTAATAAAAAAGGAGGGGCAGTGTTGTGGGAGTGGCCATAGGGAGTAACAGGGGTAAGGTAGATTAGTCATTTCATTAATAAATGTCCAGCATAAGTGATTGGTTTCTGTGTGAAATGGGAGAACACAGGTCGACGCATGTTCAGCAGACACCTGCCCTTCTGTAATGTCTAACGTGCCTCTACCACCGTCCCTCCACCCCAATCCTCTAAATCGGTTCCCAGTTGGAGAGCTGCCCGAGGAGAGATGGCTCTCGAAGAGCGCATGCCTGTGTTGGTGTGGCATGTTGCTGGTGAGTTGAGGGATGTGGAAGTGAGGAGGACCCCCACATCCCCAACTCCCTAAAGGAAAGCGCAAATGGTGCACCAGAGACCAGCCCCATGAAGTACGAGCGAGAGTGCAGCACATCCCGCGGAAAGGTTAGCGCACCACTCGACATCTGAACCACCTCACGAAAACATAATGCGTGGAAAGGTATTTTCGGTCCTGTCGCTTCTTTCTGTCATTAGTGTGTGTGAGAGCCTCGGCCTAAGTTAACAGATAAGCCACCGGAATTAGGCGAGGGACACACAGGATTAATGCAGCTGTTTTTCTTGCAGTCTCTCTTTCTCTTTGTTCCCCATATTCCCTATTATTGTTAAACCCGTTCTGTTCCCTCATTGGAGTGTTGGTTTGGTGTGCGGTACTGAATTGGGGTAGGTGAAAATTGGCACCAAGACCTCGTAAGGAGGAAGCAAAAGTGATCGGAAATTCCCAACTGCCATGTGCCTATGGGCCGGCCTGAGGCAAGGAAGGTGCTCGACAACATCAAAACCAAGAGCTTCTGGGAAACCAGCCAACACAATCAAACAGACGACGTGAGCGAAGGGGACTGAATGGATGAAGTGAAAATGAGTGAGAGTGATTTCTCAACCAATTTTACCCTAAAGGGCAATTTTGTTAATTATATATTGTGTAATTTGATAATTATCGAAATGTATTACTTTATGGGGCATAATAAAGAAATTACCAAAATGGATGATGTGCCCTAAAGGAGAGAATTGTGATACTTTTTAATTCGTCTTTTGGAAATAGTGAAAGGTGTCAAAAGTGCCTTAGAAAGCAGCAATTTATAGATTAAAGTAGCCAGATTTTTCCATCCATCTACCCATCTGTAATGCTCTTTCCGCTGGGACGTAATTATGGCGTTACATTTGGGTCATCATGACAGAGTTACGTCGAACGCAAAGTTAGGCCTCTACGGATATGCACATTCACGTGTTACAATCGACCCGTCCCATCGCTTCCTTCACGACAGTTGAATATCATACCCCCTATATCTGACTATTTGACATCTGTAGGTGACGGGCTGAATACCGGACGCTAGGCGTCGGGATGACCGATTTAGTAAGATGGCGGTGTAGTAATATGGCGTTACGTCTAGCGCTAGGTTAGGCCTCTACGGACGGATATGCACATGCACATCTAACACTCGACGCGTCCCATCGCTTCCTTAACGACAGTTGAATATCGTACCCCCTATATCTGACTATTTGACATCCGTAGGTGACGGGCTGAATACCAGACGCTAGGTGTCGGGATGACTGATTTAGTAAGATGGCGGTGTAGTAAGCGCTAGGCTAGGCCTCTACGGCGGTTTATTTTTCATGACTCAATGACAATTGCATTTTGCAACTTCCAAGAAAAAAGCGACAATGTCTGTTACCTGGGAACATGAAACAAATTCATAATATTTTTTTTTAGCGAATATGTGTCAGTATGACTAAAATTAACGCTGGGCTGTTAGCAGAAAACAAAATGTTTCTGGAAAAAAAGAAGTAAATATTGACTGCAAATAAACTGTATGACTGTTCTGTAACATAGATACGTTTTGTTGTTCAACTACCATCAGCGAAGCGACAGGTTCAATAATAGTTATTGGTAAAGTGCCTTAGAAACAGGTAACTAATGACAGTGTCTAAGAATTGCTTTACCGAGATCTATGTTCAATCTATGTTCAAGTAGATCTGCATGCAGACACACATACCGATTAATTACTTGCAGCAGATCTGTGAAATATATATTCAAGTAGCTCTGTGAAATAATCTATATTCAAGTATATCTGTGAAATCATCTATATTCAAGTAGATCTGTGAAATAATTTATATTCAAGTAGATCTGTGAAATAATCTATATTCAAGTATATCTGTGAAATAATCTATATTCAAGTAGATCTGTGAAATAATTTATATTCAAGTAGATCTGTGAAATCATCTATATTCAAGTAGTTCTGTGAAATAATCTATATTCAAGTAGATCTGTGAAATAATCTATATTCAAGTAGATCTGTGAAATCATTTATATTGAAGTAGATCTGTGAAATCATCTATATTCAAGGAGATCTGTGAAATAATCTATATTCAAGTAGATCTGTGAAATCATTTATATTCAAGTAGATCTGTGAAATAATTTATATTCAAGTAGATCTGTGAAATCATTTATATTCAAGTAGCTCTGTGAAATAATCTATATTCAAGTATATCTGTGAAATCATCTATATTCAAGTAGATCTGTGAAATAATTTATATTCAAGTAGATCTGTGAAATAATCTATATTCAAGTATATCTGTGAAATAATCTATATTCAAGTAGATCTGTGAAATAATTTATATTCAAGTAGATCTGTGAAATCATCTATATTCAAGTAGATCTGTGAAATAATCTATATTCAAGTAGATCTGTGAAATAATCTATATTCAAGTAGATCTGTGAAATCATTTATATTCAAGTAGATCTGTGAAATCATCTATATTCAAGTAGATCTGTGAAATAATTTATATTCAAGTAGATCTGTGAAATAATCTATATTCAAGTATATCTGTGAAATCATCTATATTCAAGTAGATCTGTGAAATCATTTATATTCAAGTAGATCTGTGAAATAATCTGTATTCAAGTAGATCTGTGAAATAATCTATATTCAAGTACATCTGTGAAATAATTTATATTCAAGTAGATCTGTGAAATCATTTATATTCAAGTAGATCTGTGAAATCATTTATATTCAAGTAGATCTATGAAATCATTTATATTCAAGTAGATCTGTGAAATAATTTATATTCAAGTAGATCTGTGAAATAATTTATATTCAAGTAGATCTGTGAAATAATTTATATTCAAGTAGATCTGTGAAATAATTTATATTCAAGTAGATCTGTGAAATAATTTATATTCAAGTAGATCTGTGAAATAATTTATATTCAAGTAGATCTGTGAAATAATTTATATCCAAGTAGATCTGCATGAGGTCCAACGGAGCGATTACAATAGCATCTCCCATCCATTCTGAAACAGGATAATGAACAATATAGGCCTGAACATGTATTCAAAATAAGCAAAGTTGTCGTTTAAATTACATTTACCTGTGAGACAATCCATCTTCTCCAAAATTTCTATCTCATTGCTGAAATCCAGTGTCACGTGGTCGAGTGCATCATGGAGATTGATTTCCGGAATGAGCATGGGCGACGTAGACGCTGCCAGTATGACACTGCAAAAAATCAAACACGAGAGCTCCTTTGTACAAACAAAACAGAGGGAAAGGAATTTGCTGCCAAGGAAATTTGCCAAAGAGAGATTGTAGTGAAAGAACTATGTATAAACAGGAAAGGCTACATTTTATGTTGGGACTCAAAATGATTTTTAGGGTGATTGCTCTGCCTTCTCATTGGTCACCCTATTTGGTGTGCCCCACCAGAAATTTCTCTGAGGACATTCAGTCAACCGCAATGTGTGGACGGACATCACATATTGGGGCAGATAATTATCCTTGCTCTGTGCTGGAAGCATGGTCTGTGAAGAGCAGAAAAGGTATGCCGGCACCTGGAACAAACTCCAAATTCCGGCCATAACTACTGTTGGGAAGGTAACAGCAAATCATCTCACATAACCCTTGCCAAGAAACATCCTCAGCAGAGTATTATATGGGTTAATGATACACCCTGATTGTGATAATACAGCTTTATATGGGTTAATTGTTGATGATAATACAGCTTTATATGGGTTAATTGTTAATGATAATACAGCTTTATATAGGTTAATTGTTAATGATAATACAGCTTTATATAGGTTAATTGTTAATGATAATACAGCTTAATATGGGTTAATTGTTAATGATAATACAGCTTTATATAGGTTAATTGTTAATGATAATACAGCTTTATATAGGTTAATTGTTAATGATAATACAGCTTCATACGGGTTAATTGTTGATAACACAGCTTTACACGGGTTAATTGTTCATGATAATACAGCTTTATATCGGTTAATTGTTGATAACACAGCTTTATACGGGTTAATTGTTAATGATAATACAGCTTTATACAGGTTAATTGTTGATGATAACACAGCTTTATACGGGTTAATTGTTGATGATAACACAGCTTTATACGGGTTAATTGTTAATGATAACACAGCTTTATACGGGTTAATTGTTAATGATTGTAGTGAAATTATACCAAGGTGAACCCAGGGTGTGCTCGCTTCAAAAGGGGCGTCTATAAGACCCGGGACAACCGGGGCGCACGGACACTCCAGCAGAACTCACTGTGACATAGTCCTGTAGTTTGAATGTTATGTACGACCCTAAATGCTGCGCTGACTGTCCTCTCTATTGGACCATTGCCATATTGAATCGACCATTGCTCATGAAATACTCTGATTTTAATGCCTGTTGCATGAATGTATTTTTACAGGATGTACTTCAGATCTAAATGATATTAAACCTACCCAGAGGTCAAGTCGTGTCTGAGCTTGATTTTCACGACATTTAATATCATTTAGATCGCCGGAATGGCTGACCACAAGATGATCGTGGTACCGATTCTCGGAGCCGACTCTCAAGCTGAGGGATCAGCATCGGAGTTCACACACTGGCTCAAAACGCTGGAGAATTACTTTGCTGCTCACGAAACAGAGCCCACCGCTGCGATGAAGCTGTCCGTGTTACAGTCGAAGGTCTATCACACCGTTTTCCGGAACATTTCTCGATTTGAGACGTACGCTACGGCTCTGGCCGAGCTGAAGCGCCTATACGTAAAGACACGGAGCGCTGTGCACGGCCGGCATCAACTCTCCCAGCGGTGACAACAACCATCTGAATCGATCGATCGCTTCGCGCAGGAGTTGCGCTACCTGTTGGCGGACTGCGTGCAGGACGTCCGGACCCACGAGCAAGTGCAGGGCGACTTGCTCCGACTCCGAGATTCATTCATCTCCGGAATTAATTCTGGAGTCTTGCGGCTCCGACTCCTGGAGGTCGCGGATCTGACATTTATGGAGGCACTACGGCTGGCACGCGTATATACAGATGCCCGAGAACAATCCACCACATATGATCACCCACGGGTCGTGGCGGGGACCTCGCAACTCGCGCGACCGGAGAGGGCTACCGCCGAGGATACGGAGGAGGACCTGACCACCACGGCCGAGTCTCCGGGAGCTCCTGAAGCGGACTCCGCTTCCGGCCTCACTGCTGCCGCCGCTGCCCGGCCACGGCCTGACCGGTATGCAAAATGTTATTTTTGCGGGAATCGGCAGCACCCTCGCTCTGAATGCCCGGCCCGGGAGGCTACATGCCACCTGTGCTCCACCAAGGGCCATTTTGCAAAGGTCTGCAGGAAGGCCGCTCGGGGCACGCGTCCCCGTGCGACCTTGAATGGGCTCATCGCGGAGCCAACGGATCGAGCGCCGGACGGGGCGCCTCACTCGGCTTTGATGAGCCGCTCTCCTTCTCGCGGGCCTCTGGCTGCACGCCCGACCTTGGTGAGATACACCGGGCCGCCGAAACAAATGGCGCGAACGCGACCGGCCGCAGCGCGACCGACCTTGACTGGCGTTCGAACGCCTACTTCAAACAAGCGACATGCTCCTGCTTTGGAAACTCCTCTCGATGTGCGGCAAATGCAGCACGTGACTCGAGCCCCATCTGACGGCGGCTCTTACGAATTACATGCACCCACTTTGGCATATGAATCTGCAGACGGCAGAGATCCTTCTCACGTGACTCGAGCGCCATCTGACGGCGGCTCTTACGAATTACATGCACCCACTTTGGCATATGAATCTGCAGACGGCAGAGATCTTTCTCACGTGACTCGAGCGCCATCTGGCGGCGGCTCTTACGACCTACACACACCCACTCTAGCAAATGAATCTGCTGATGAGCCAACTGACTTCAATGCTCCTGCTGAGGCCCAACCTGCCGACGCTGCCCGAAGGATTGCAGCCGGCGTGGGATCCACCCGCGAGGCGCGATCTTCTCGCCCGGCCGGTACAATACCTGCCGGGTCTGCCGGCCTTGCGCAGGCCATCATTCCGCTCACGGTCGCGGGCGTTTTTGCGCAAGCTTTGATTGACACGGGGTCCACGGATAGTTTTATCGATCAGCGACTCGTGCATCAACATGGGTGGCCGGTTCTCGGGACAACCCGCCTCATCTTCATGGCCTCTCAGGGACTTCGGTTGAGCACAAAAGGGGCGTGTCGATTGAAACTTGTGATAAAGGGATGCACGTTCCCGGACGTGTATCTCATGGTATTACCTGCTTTATGCGCTGACGTTCTGTTAGGACTTGATTTCCTTAAGCGGCATGGACGTTTGGAAATAGACTTCGGTGGGCCGGACACGCTCGCTGTGTGCGCCCTCGCTCAAATGGACATGGAGCCTCTCTCACTGTTCCCCAACCTGACCACTGATCGTACCCCTGTAGCCGTCAAATCGCGGCGCTACTCTCACGCGGACGCGCAATTCATTGCGGAAGAAACGGCCCTGCTCTTAAAAGACGGTATTATAGAACACAGTAGGTCACCGTGGCAGGCCCAAGTCTTAGTGGTGCGGAGTGAGGCCCACCGCCGGCGCATGGTAATCGACTATTCGCAGACGATTAATCGTTTTACACAGCTGGATGCCTACCCCTTACCGGGGATGGACGCCCTGGTACGCCAGGTGGCCCTGTATTCCGTTTATAGCACTCTCGATCTGCGTAGTGCGTATCATCAAGTCCCCATCTCTAGGGCTGATCGCGTCTTTACAGCCTTTGAATCGGGTCAGCGGTTGTACCAGTTCACGCGACTCCCCTTTGGGGTAACTAACGGAGTCGCTTGTTTTCAGAGGGCTATGGATGACCTCGTTGCGAAGGAGAATTTGACCGATGTCTTTGTCTATCTGGACAATCTTACGGTTTGTGGGTATGACCAGGAGCATCACGATGCTAATCTGAAACGCTTCCTCGAGGTCATGCGGAAATATCGCCTAACCATGAATGCGGCTAAGTGTCGATACTCTCTACGCACGGTAGACCTTTTGGGGTACACCGTGACCCATGGCTCCGTCTCTCCGGATAAGGAGCGTCTGCGCCCTTTGCTCGATATGGCTCCGCCTAGCGATCGGGCTTCGCTGAAACGCGCTCTAGGGCTGTTCGCCCACTATTCAAAGTGGGTGCAAAATTTCTCCGCGAAGCTCCGCCCCCTCGTGGCCTGCGACACTTTCCCCATGGGCCCGGCCGCCCTGGCGGCCTTCGAGGGCCTTAAAGTCGACATCGCTGGCGCCGCTGTCGCGACGATTGACGAGAGTGCCTCTTTCGTTTTGGAGAGTGATGCCTCAGATCATGCAATAGCGGCAACTCTCTCCCAAGGGGGCCGCCCTGTGGCTTTCTTCTCGCGGACTCTCACCTCCGCCGAGCAGAGGCATTCGTCTGTCGAAAGGGAAGCGTACGCGATCGTCGAATCAATTCGGCGATGGCGGCCGTATCTGCTTGGGCGGTGTTTCCAAATCGTCACGGACCAACAGAGCGTTGCGTTTATGTACGACACCTTACATGCTCAGCGCATTAAGAATGAGAAAATCACCCGTTGGCGTATCGAACTCGCCGACTTCTGCTACACCATCAAATACCGCCCGGGGAAGGATAACCTGGTCGCTGACGTCTTATCGAGGCCGGCCACTTGCGCGGGGGTTGTAACTTTGGAGGGGCTGCGCACTTTGCACGGCACTTTGTGTCATCCCGGGGTAACGCGCTTCGCGCATTTTGTGCGCGAGGGCAATCTGCCGTACTCGATTGAGGACATCCGCCGCATCTGCCGTGATTGCGCGATCTGTGCGGAACTTAAACCGCGTTTTTATAACCCTCCTATGGGGACACTCGTTCGGGCTACTAGACCATGGGAGCGCTTGGCGATGGACTTCAAAGGGCCGCTGCCAATGTCGAGCAACTCTCGCTATCTGCTCACTATCGTCGATGAGTATTCACGATTCCCCTTTGCTTACACGTGCGGGGATATGTCGGCTGCCACGGTTATTCGGTGCCTGCAGAATTTGTTTTCTATGTTCGGGTATCCGGCCTACGTGCATACCGATCGGGGTGCGGTGTTCCTGTCCCAGGAGGTGAGGGGCTACTTGCTCCAGCATAATGTCGCTTCGAGCTACACCACCCCGTACCGGCCCCAAGCGAATGGGCAGATCGAACGCTTTAATGGGATTATATGGAGGGCCGTCTTGCTAAGCCTCCGGACCCTCGGCCGAGGCCTCGATAAATGGGCGTGGTCGCTACCTGCCGCTCTAAACTCGATCCGGGCTCTCCTATGTACTGCCACCAACCAGACTCCTCACGAACGACTGTTCCACCACCCTAGAAGCTCCGGCAGTATCCAATCTTTACCCAGCTGGCTCGCTGAACCGGGGCCCGCCTATCTCAAACGAGCGGTTCGCGCTAGCAAGTACGACCCCCTTGTTGACAAGGTGCAGGTCCTCCAGGCTAATCCCGAGTATGCTCGCGTGTTAACGGCGGATGGCCGCGAGTCTACTGTCTCTGTACGCCATCTCGCCCCATGTGGGGACGACGACAGGGATATCGACGAACCCGTCTATGAGTCTATGGACTCTACCGAAGCTTCCCCTATGGAACTACCACCGTTACTTCCGTCGTACCCCACTCCCGTGCCCGAAGGCGCTGGGGCGCCCCCTCCGACTCCCACCTCCGGCGGCTATTCCGACGCGGGGGACTCCGGGCTTGGGGACGCCGTGCCCGGTAGATTCCGAACACGAACTGGCAGGGAAGTTCGCCGCCCCGACCGCTACGGGTGGACCGACTGACGTGGATTGACGTGACCCATTCGATTATTGCTGATGCTTGCTTGCAACCTGCCGAGCGCCAGTATAGTTCTAACGGCGGGGAGAATGTAGTGAAATTATACCAAGGTGAACCCAGGGTGTGCTCGCTTCAAAAGGGGCGTCTATAAGACCCGGGACAACCGGGGCGCACGGACACTCCAGCGGAACTCACTGTGACATAGTCCTGTAGTTTGAATGGTATGTACGCCCCTAAATGCTGCGCTGACTGTCCTCTCTATTGGACCATTGCCATATTGAATCGACCATTGCTCATGAAATACTCTGATTTTAATGCCTGTTGCATGAATGTATTTTTACAGCATGTACTTCAGATCTAAATGATATTAAACCTACCCAGAGGTCAAGTCGTGTCTGAGCTTGATTTTCACGACAATGATAATATAGCTTTATATGGGTTAATTGTTAAATGATAATACAGCTTTATATGGGTTAATTGTTAATGATAATACAGCTTTATATGGGTTAATTGTTAATGATAATACAGCTTTATATGGGTTAATTGTTAAATGATAATACAGCTTTATATGGGTTAATTGTTAATGATAATACAGCTTTATATGGGTTAATTGTTAATGATAATATAGCTTTATATGGGTTAATTGTTAAATGATAATACAGCTTTATATGGGTTAATTGTTAATGATAATACAGCTTTATATGGGTTAATTGTTAATGATAATACAGCTTTATATGGGTTAATTGTTAAATGATAATACAGCTTTATATGGGTTAATTGTTAATGATAATACAGCTTTATATGGGTTAATTGTTAAATGATAATACAGCTTTATATAGGTTAATTGTTAATGATAATACAGCTTTATACGGGTTAATTGTTAATGATAATACAGCTTTATACGGGTTAATTGTTAATGATAATACAGCTTTAATTGTTGATGATAATACAGCTTTATAAGGGTTAATTGTTAATGATAATACAGCTTTATACGGGTTAATTGTTAATGATAATACAGCTTTATATGGGTTAATTGTTAATGATAATACAGCTTTATACGGGTTAATTGTTAATGATAATACAGCTTTATACGGGTTAATTGTTTATGATAATACAGCTTTATATGGGTTAATTGTTAATGATAATACAGCTTTATACAGGTTAATTGTTAATGATAATACAGCTTTATACAGGTTAATTGTTGATGATAACACAGCTTTATACGGGTTAATTGTTAATGATAACACAGCTTTATACGGGTTAATTGTTAATGATAATACAGCTTTATACGGGTTAATTGTTAATGATAATACAGCTTTATACGGGTTAATTGTTAATGATAATACCGCTTTATACGGGTTAATTGTTAATGATAAAACAGCTTTATACGGGTTAATTGTTAATGATAATACAGCTTTATATGGGTTAATTGTTGATGATAATACAGCTTTATATGGGTTAATTGTTAATGATAATACAGCTTTATATAGGTTAATTGTTAATGATAATACAGCTTTATATAGGTTAATTGTTAATGATAATACAGCTTCATACGGGTTAATTGTTAAATGATAATACAGCTTTATATAGGTTCATTGTTAATGATAATACAGCTTTATACGGGTTAATTGTTAATGATAATACAGCTTTATATGGGTTAATTGTTAATGATAATATAGCTTTATATGGGTTAATTGTTAAATGATAATACAGCTTTATATGGGTTAATTGTTAATGATAATACAGCTTTATATGGGTTAATTGTTAATGATAATACAGCTTTATATGGGTTAATTGTTAAATGATAATACAGCTTTATATGGGTTAATTGTTAATGATAATACAGCTTTATATGGGTTAATTGTTAATGATAATATAGCTTTATATGGGTTAATTGTTAAATGATAATACAGCTTTATATGGGTTAATTTTTAATGATAATACAGCTTTATATGGGTTAATTGTTAATGATAATACAGCTTTATATGGGTTAATTGTTAAATGATAATACAGCTTTATATGGGTTAATTGTTAATGATAATACAGCTTTATATGGGTTAATTGTTAAATGATAATACAGCTTTATATAGGTTAATTGTTAATGATAATACAGCTTTATACGGGTTAATTGTTAATGATAATACAGCTTTATACGGGTTAATTGTTAATGATAATACAGCTTTATAAGGGTTAATTGTTGATGATAATACAGCTTTATAAGGGTTAATTGTTAATGATAATACAGCTTTATACGGGTTAATTGTTAATGATAATACAGCTTTATATGGGTTAATTGTTAATGATAATACAGCTTTATACAGGTTAATTGTTAATGATAATACAGCTTTATACGGGTTAATTGTTTATGATAATACAGCTTTATACGGGTTAATTGTTAATGATAATGCAGCTTTATACAGGTTAATTGTTAATGATAATACAGCTTTATACAGGTTAATTGTTGATGATAACACAGCTTTATACGGGTTAATTGTTAATGATAACACAGCTTTATACGGGTTAATTGTTAATGATAATACAGCTTTATACGGGTTAATTGTTAATGATAATACAGCTTTATACGGGTTAATTGTTAATGATAATACAGCTTTATACGGGTTAATTGTTAATGATAAAACAGCTTTATACGGGTTAATTGTTGATGATAATACAGCTTTATATGGGTTAATTGTTAATGATAATACAGCTTTATCCGGGTTAATTGTTTATGATAATACAGCTTTATATGGGTTAATTGTGAATGATAATACAGCTTTATACGGGTTAATTGTTGATGATAATACAGCTTTATTAGGGTTCATTGTTAATGAGAAAACAGCTTTATACGGGTTCATTGTTAATGATAAAACAGCTTTATACGGGTTAATTGTTAATGATAATACAGCTTTATAGGGTTAATTGTTAATGATAATACAGCTTTATATGGGTTAATTGTTAATGATAATACAGCTTTATACGGGTTAATTGTTAATGATAATACAGCTTTATACAGGTTGATTGTTAATGATAATACAGCTTTATACAGGTTAATTGTTGATGATAACACAGCTTTATACGGGTTAATTGTTAATGATAATACAGCTTTATACAGGTTAATTGTTGATGATAACACAGCTTTATACGGGTTAATTGTTAGTGAAAATACAGCTTTATACGGGTTAATTGTTAATGATAATACAGCTTTATACAGGTTAATTGTTAATGATAATACAGCTTTATACGGGTTAATTGTTAATGATAATACAGCTTTATACAGGTTAATTGTTGATGATAACACAGCTTTATACGGGTTAATTGTTAATGATAATACAGCTTTATACAGGTTAATTGTTAATGATAACACAGCTTTATAAGGGTTAATTGTTAATGATAATACAGCTTTATATAGGTTAATTGTTAATGATAATACAGCTTTATACAGGTTAATTGTTAATGATAATACAGCTTCATACGGGTTAATTGTTAAATGATAATACAGCTTTATATAGGTTCATTGTTAATGATAATACAGCTTTATACGGGTTAATTGTTAATGATAATACAGCTTTATATGGGTTAATTGTTAATGATAATATAGCTTTATATGGGTTAATTGTTAAATGAAAATACAGCTTTATATGGGTTAATTGTTAATGATAATACAGCTTTATACGGGTTAATTGTTAATGATAATACAGCTTTATATGGGCTAATTGTTAATGATAATATAGCTTTATATGGGTTAATTGTTAAATGATAATACAGCTTTATATGGGTTAATTGTTAATGATAATACAGCTTTATATGGGTTAATTGTTAATGATAATACAGCTTTATATGGGTTAATTGTTAAATGATAATACAGCTTTATATGGGTTAATTGTTAATGATAATACAGCTTTATATGGGTTAATTGTTAATGATAATATAGCTTTATATGGGTTAATTGTTAAATGATAATACAGCTTTATATGGGTTAATTGTTAATGATAATACAGCTTTATATGGGTTAATTGTTAATGATAATACAGCTTTATATGGGTTAATTGTTAAATGATAATACAGCTTTATATGGGTTAATTGTTAATGATAATACAGCTTTATATGGGTTAATTGTTAAATGATAATACAGCTTTATATAGGTTAATTGTTAATGATAATACAGCTTTATACGGGTTAATTGTTAATGATAATACAGCTTTATATGGGTTAATTGTTAATGATAATACAGCTTTATACAGGTTAATTGTTGATGATAACACAGCTTTATACGGGTTAATTGTTAATGATAACACAGCTTTATACGGGTTAATTGTTAATGATAATACAGCTTTATACGGGTTAATTGTTAATGATAATACAGCTTTATACAGGTTAATTGTTAATGATAATACAGCTTTATACGGGTTAATTGTTAATGATAAAACAGCTTTATACGGGTTAATTGTTAATGATAATACAGCTTTATATGGGTTAATTGTTAATGATAATACAGCTTTATACGGGTTAATTGTTAATGATAATACAGCTTTATATGGGTTAATTGTTAATGATAATACAGCTTTATACGGGTTAATTGTTGATGATAATACAGCTTTATTAGGGTTCATTGTTAATGAGAAAACAGCTTTATACGGGTTCATTGTTAATGATAAAACAGCTTTATACGGGTTAATTGTTAATGATAATACAGCTTTATAGGGTTAATTGTTAATGATAATACAGCTTTATATGGGTTAATTGTTAATGATAATACAGCTTTATACGGGTTAATTGTTAATGATAATACAGCTTTATACGGGTTAATTGTTAATGATAATACAGCTTTATACGGGTTAATTGTTAATGATAATACAGCTTTATACAGGTTAATTGTTAATGATAATACAGCTTTATACAGGTTAATTGTTGATGATAACACAGCTTTATCCGGGTTAATTGTTAATGATAATACAGCTTTATACGGGTTAATTGTTAATGATAAAACAGCTTTATACGGGTTAATTGTTAATGATAATACAGCTTTATACGGGTTAATTGTTAATGATAATACAGCTTTATACGGGTTAATTGTTAATGATAATACAGCTTTATACAGGTTAATTGTTAATGATAATACAGCTTTATACGGGTTAATTGTTAATGATAATACAGCTTTATACAGGTTAATTGTTGATGATAACACAGCTTTATACGGGTTAATTGTTAATGATAATACAGCTTTATACAGGTTAATTGTTGATGATAACACAGCTTTATAAGGGTTAATTGTTAATGATAATACAGCCTTATACGGGTTAATTGTTGATGATAACACAGCTTTACACGGGTTAATTGTTAATGATAATACAGCTTTATACGGGTTAATTGTTAATGATAATACAGCTTTATACGGGTGAATTGTTAATGATAATACAGCTTTGTACGGGTTAATTGTTGATGATAAAACAGCTTTGTACGGGTTAATTGTTAATGATAATACAGCTTTATATAGGTTAATTGTTGATGATAACACAGCTTTATACGGGTTAATTGTTAATGATTATAATACAGCTTTATACAGGTTAATTGTTGATGATAACACAGCTTTATACGGGTTAATTGTTAATGATAATACAGCTTTATACGGGTTAATTGTTGATAACACAGCTTTACACGGGTTAATTGTTCATGATAATACAGCTTTATATCGGTTAATTGTTGATAACACAGCTTTATACGGGTTAATTGTTAATGATAATACAGCTTTATACAGGTTAATTGTTGATGATAACACAGCTTTATACGGGTTAATTGTTAATGATAATACAGCTTTACACGGGTTAATTGTTAATGATAATACAGCTTTATATGGGTTAATTGTTCATGATAATACAGCTTTATACGGGTTAATTGTTAATGATAATACAGCTTTATACGGGTTAATTGTTAATGATAAAACAGCTTTATACGGGTTAATTGTTGATGATATAACAGCTTTATATGGGATAATTGTTGATGATAATACAGCTTTACAAGGGTTAATTGTTAATGATAAAACCGCTTTGTACGGTTTCATTGTTGATGATAATACAGCTTTACAAGGGTTAATTGTTAATGACAATACAGCTTTACAAGGGTTAATTGCTGATGATAAGACAGCTTTATAAGGGTTAATTGTTAATGATAACACAGCTTTATAAGGGTTAATTGTTGATGATAATACAGCTTTATATGGGTTAATTGTTGATGACAATACAGCTTTACAAGGGTTCATTGTTAATGATAGTACAGCTTTATAAGGGTTAATTGTTGATGATAATACCGCTTTATAAGGGTTAATTGTTAATGATAATACAGGTTTATATGGGTTAATTGTTGCTGATAATACCGCTTTATAAGGGTTAATTATTAATGATAATACCGCTTTATGCGGGTTAATTGTTGATGATAATACAGCTTTACAAGGGTTAATTGTTGATGATAATACAGCTTTATACGGGTTAATTGTTGATGATAAAACAGCATTATATGGGTTAATTGTTAATGATAAAACAGCTTTATATGGGTTAATTGTTAATGATAAAACAGCTTGATATGGGTTAATTGTTAATGATAATACAGCTTTAAAAGGGTTAATTGTTAATGATAAAACAGCTTTATATGGGTTAATTGTTAATGATAAAACAGCTTTATATGGGTTAATTGTTAATGATAAAACAGCTTTATATGGGTTAATTGCTAATGATAAAACAGCTTTATATGGGTTAATTGTTAATGATAAAACAGCTTTATATGGGTTAATTGTTAATGATAATACACCTTTATAAGGGTTAATTGTTAAAGGTCCTTAGACAGAATTTTTTTTTCGATGTCATTATATTCATTTTTAAATAATGAGCAAAAAACTGAATGTGGTTTATAATTATAATAATTTTTTGAGGTGTTCCACAAAAAAACCAAAGCCGTCAGGTGACCTTCCTTAAAAATGGTGATGTTCGTTATCTGCGTGACATAATGAAAGGCAAGGTTGTCTCAGCACGCAACGGATAATGGCCGCACAACTCACTTTAGGCTCGTTAGAAAGAGTTTGATGAAGATTTTTCTGATCATCAATCCTCTGATAGTCACAACCATTATAAAAACTACCCGCAGCAAAAATATCCTCGAGATGACGTCGGCGTAGTGGGTCACGTGGGTAATAAAATCGCCGTTTTTTGAGGGGTGGGGCCAATCAGCGTAAAAAGGATACGCAAAAACATGAATATCTTCCTTCCATGATATTTATTCAAAAAAAGAACGATGATTAATTGTTAAGTGAAGGAATATATATTAATTAGACCAAATATGATTTTCTGTGTCTGTGGCCCTTTGATGTCGGTCTTGACCCTTTAAAATCTCGGTCTTGAAAAATTGGCTCAGTGTGCCCACGGAAGCCATCCGGTATTGGAGTCGATGTAGTGTTCATGCACATGATGCTTATATAATGTACTCATTAGGTGGAAAGGGCCATTTCTGATCTTATTATTGTTCCTGACTCCAACCCCACCTCCTGTTTGGTGCGCAGCAAGACTATGTGTTTCTGTGGCAGACGACCATTGTTGCTCACAGTTCGTACATTACAAGTGCAATTCCATAAATGTATGGATTGACCCTTTTTTCATGATTGGATACAACAAACAATTTCGAGTCGGTTGCAAACCAAACTCGATCTAATGACTCACCCTCATGTCTTACGAGGGAGTCCACCACCACCTCATGTCATGCCCCATTTTGGTTCATGATCTTTATTATCCCCATTAACCCTTCCTTATCCAACCCTTTTGCTTGCTGGTCTCAGTATTTCTGCAAGAGAGGTCCCCTCTCTCTGCAATCTCTCCCACTATTGGTTCAACCCTACTCTTCCATGAACCTCGCGCTTGTACAAAGAAAAAAACAAAAAACACGTACCTTTCCGTTAGCTCTCTGGTATTTTGCAGGAAGTGACTTGGCTCTGACTCCGAAAGACTCTCCTCGGCTTTACTCGCCAACAAGCGCGTCTGCTCCAGGCCTCGGCGACACTCGCCGACCTGCTCCGCCAAACGCCGCAGACGAGAGGCCTATAAAACAGAAACAACAACAAAAAAACCTGACAATAACAATGGTGGTAATAAAAGTAGTGCATCAAAAATCGAGGGTGTTAATAAAGGAAATGATTATTAAAATGGCAAAGATTCTGTAAGTTGTTATTAGGCACTGAAAGTGAGACATTGATCAAGAACATTGATTGATTGAGATGAAACATTGATTGATCTTAGCTCTTACACAAGCCTCGATCTTGTATACAAAAAAAAAAGAAAAAAAAAAGCAACCTTGATGAGAGCTTGAAATTTATCAAGTACCACAAAAATGGCCTTTTTTGTGAAAAACAAAAATAATTAAACTTTGTACTCATGTCAACACCCACAGTGTCTTTTGAAGGAAGGTGATAATATTACATATGTGTTGATATGAGAATGGCGATTTCCATATACGAGAAGCACCCGCTCCATAGCGGCCAGGGGACTTATTCAAACGTGTAATTTGAAAATACCTCTCTCCACGTAATTCAAAACATCTCACTGCACTGGAAAACGTGGAGACAGGAACACTGCACTGAAAAGGGTGAGGACTCGTAATACCCTGTCCCACCTGAAGGGGGCGCTACAGGATACACATTTACATAGATATACACACAAAGATTACATATATGTGTATATATATACATATATATATATACAAACACAAGTATACATATTGTTGCGGAACCCAACGTCGGCCTCTTTCCCCCTTATCGAGGGGGGATTAATCCCCTCGTCTATGACTGACCAACGTGGTCCTGGGGGTATGACGTCACGCCCGGTCAGCGCTGGGTAGGTTATTAGGCCCACACGTCCTATGACCTAAATACCAGCGCCTCTCGGTACGCAAGGAAATACTCCCGCTCACATCGGCAGTGTAATGGATTGGTTGTGCCGAGCGAAGCGAACTGCGGCGTGAGCCGTTTATCGAAGGGGCTAAACCCGATTCATATGCGTTGGCCGAATCGCGCCACGTACACTCAATTTGGAAATCGCTAAAGCGACCGAATAAGAAAGAAGGAAGGCAAAGGTAAAGAAGAACAGATATTTATTAATTATTTACACAACCCAAAGAAAAGAGAGCAATCAAAGTAATATACAGGGAAATGGAAGGAGCAGAAGGACACAGAGCAATTCTAGCTTATACTATACAGGCTTAACTTAAACCCCAAGACAACACAGAGGACGGACAACGAGCAGACTCACACGACTGGGGGGATGAAAGGAATGGCAGATTCGAATCCTGGCAGGGCGGGGGGGGGGGGGGGGGGATAGCGGCCCAAAGAGATCGCGGCAGGAAGGTCCGGGGCCAATGGCTCGATGTCGGTTTCCCCGCTCGAGCGTCCACGCGCCGATTCCGCAGAGAAGGCTCAAGAGCAAGGTCAAGAGCAAGGCAGCACAGTGAGGCAGTGAGCGGGCTCAAGCACAGACGAGGTACAGCAACGAGCAGGGCACACAAACCATCTCCATCTGCATCTGTCTCTCTCGGTCAAAGGCTTCCGCCCGCGTTTTTATATCGCGCTTTTAGATCAAGCCGCGGGTTAAGAGGGCACGCCTACCGGGTCGCTCTTCGCAGTGCCGATTGGTGGGCACGGGCTCTTCCTGGCTCCGCCTCCCGGTGACGATGGCCGAGCCACGCCCTTCTTCCCCGGGTCGACCGCATGGAACAATGGCGTCTTGTGGAGGGATAATGCCAACAACCACCCGCACCCTTTCGAAGGGAGAATGAGCCTGCGCTTCTTTAATTGATGCAACGTAATGAACTAGTGGAAACGAAGCCTTATGCTGACATTTACTAAGGACATAACTACTGAGGGAAACTTATGATTTGCTATGTGTGTGCGATGGCCTAACTAAGGATGACCTTTGACCTTTACACTTGGAGGTATTTACAAGGAATATTTACAGCACACAAAAGGGTATATTTTACAGCAAATTACACACAGGGTTCTCAAATCCTCAACACTGCACCCTCCTTCCTTCAGGCACGTCCTGGGCCTATAAAAATCTAGCTTAGTGTGGCACGTAGGTGTAATTCCCTCTACAATTAACCTGACCCTGAGTGCGACAATTTTAAACCACAAATAAATATGTCCCGCTAATTGCGTTGCACCCTGCCTAACAGTTTCACACCCACAGCTAACCGAATTGCGGAATTAATTCTCAAACTAAACATGTACGGTGGGGAGCATTATTTACAAATGACGCTAATTGTATTTACACTGCAACCCTGGACCTGTGATTGTTCTTTTGGGGGGGGAGACAGCCTGCGCTGCATCGATGCACCAGCACCAATAAAGAGCATCATAAAGCCCCATAAATGCACCAGTCAGTGCACAGTCACCACAGTTCATACAAAAATAAACAAACCCTGCTGGTGGTCTTGCTCTTCGGCTCCCTCTGCTGGCCGTTGTTCTTCTTGATATTGTCTTTCTTCATGTTCTTCTTGCTGGCGGCCTATTTGCAATAATAAAAAGCACAAAACGTGTCCATTTTTATTTATGGCCCACAGGGGCCGACTATGAGTGGTTCACCTGTGGGCTTGGTGCCACCTCACCGGGTCCGCAAGCAAGATCTTGGGCCATCGTGGCCGGTTCCAGCAGAGGGGCCATGCCCCAACCCGTGGGGTCCATGAGTGGTGCTCAGCCACAGACATGTGGTCCATAAGTGGTGCATCGACGCAGGCAGCTGGTTGCGGGGGTTCGGGCACACAATGGCGGACTCCCGCACGCTCCCCTCAGTGCCCAATAGCACGATCCATGGGTCGGGGAAGGAAGACAGAGAGGGCAGGTTAGCGAGGGGTAAGGGCGCAAGGGTACACATCAATAAAGGCAATGCAAGGTGAGGTGCGCCTGGAGACCGAGCGGAGAAAAGCTCGTCCCTATCATACGTCACCCCACCCGTCACCTGTTCTACCCTTGCCCCTTACCCCCGTATGTACAAAAATCTACACCCTTACCAATTCGTCACAACTGTCTCGTCTTCCCCATATTTCCCCTAATACCAAATTCGTCACCACAATCCCACTAATCCAAAATTTGCCATCACCAATTCATCATCAATCCTCATAAGGAGGGAGAGATGGAACATCAGCACAATGTCACACCCACGTCATGATGCGTCTCACAATCCAAACATTTGCCCAAAAAAAATAACAACAACAAACCATGGCATGGCGTGGAGCACCGTCGTCACCTCAGGTGAGTGGATGTAGATGGTGCAAGGAGATTTCAATCCTAACTATCCTCAAAATGATTTTAATACACTTTACACTACCTGGGGTCTTTCCCTGCCAATCCATTGGCCGTCTTACTCTATGCGGTTTTAAGAACCAAATTCCCATTGACCAAACTGTGGTGCTTCATCAATTTGGGGTCTCACTCCCCCGATTCAATTCCCTGTGCCTTCGCACAATTTCAGGACTGGGTCGTGTGGCTCTCCCAGCAGGTCTACCCACCTGCACACCTCAACCACTGCAGTTGCCTCTGAGCTTACCTGCTCCTTTCCCTAACCTATCTACCTGGGGAAGGCCCTCTGGCGCTCTCCCCACTCAGTGCCCTCTCTGGCACTGGGCTACCCGGGTCCGTCCTCTGGATCCTCGGGCCCCATCCACAACTCTACCGGCTCCAAGAGCCCACCTGCGGCCTCACCTGGTCGACATCCTAACAGTGGCGGAGTGCCCATTTAACTACACACACTAACAGGCCACATGCCCAGCCATTTCCACGACACTAATGCACCCATCCAAACACCATTCTTCCACACGCACCACAGATGCCAATATCCAACCGCAATTTACCTACTCCTTCTACCTAACTCTTAAACTACCCTCCCCGGGTATTCGTGATAGGGGTCCACTTTTCCCCCATTCACACCTTCGCATCATCCACTCCACTCCACAGTTTTCACCATTCTCACTCCACACCATCCATTCCATACTCCATATATTCCATACTCCATATATTCCATACTCCATATATTCCATACAACCATTCTCCATACACCTGTATTTGCACACCTGTGCCATTACTCCTGGTGCTTCCTGCACCCTCCTTCCTCCAGGACCATTTGCTCAACACAACACTCAATCACCATTACTCACTCATACATTGCTCCATACACCTGTTCACTTGCACACCTGTGCAATCACACACCTGGTGGCACTTGCACCCTCCTTCCTCTCAGGCTTCCTCAATCATCTATCTATAATTCCAGTAATCTCTGTGTGTTTGTTTGTTTGTACGTTTGTACGTTTGTCTGTGACCGCTGTTTCTCGACAACCACGGGTCCGATATACTTTAAACTTGCCAGGTATATTGCTGGGGACCCGAGGATGTGCCTTTTCAAGGTTTCATATTAATCGGACAATTACTTACCGAGCTATGTCCAAAAAACGATTCAACCAATCAGAGAGCAGCGAGCTATCGCGTGTGCCGAACGTGGCGGACACACTCTGCCTCGGATGGCACATTTGAGAGCGTATTCATTTATTTCACGTTTGCAAACTATGTTGGCGCTATGTTGGCGTTAAACGATGTTTTAAAACTAATTAAAACCCCGGGGGGATTGTCACTGTACTCGCAAGCCGTTCGCCGTTCGCTTTGGCGTTGCGAATGGACCAACACATTTCATGGACCAAACCATTTCATGTAAAGCGTTCGCCGTTCGCTTTGGCGTTGCGAATGGACCAAAACATTTCATGTAAATAGAGGGGGGGATATAATTTTAGATATAGATATAGTACGGGCATGCCCTAGTTCAATACAATGCACAAACACAATTGTTCCTCATACACTGCTCCATACACTTCCACGCTCAATACAACTCACAATCGCCTCACACTTTTCACAATACACTTCCGACACTCACACGGCATCATCTGATCTACCTGGTCCCCTCTGAAACTTGCGCTTCCCAGTCGCCCCTTACATTATCGCGCTCCCTCGTCATTATAATCCAACTACCCTACCTACGTCACCACTACCTGTATAATGTTGCTACTTACCTCTACCGTTACCTATGGTCATCTCTAGGTCCCTATACATTATCCTAACCCTCCCTCGGCGAGCTTACACTGCCATAAACCCCATAGCTAGCGCTCATGTGCCCGGTGTGTGAGAGATGGCAGAGTTGCCATCCCACCACATCGGGCATGTCCCACTATCACCCCCCCCCCCCCCCCAGTCCTCTGACACTACGAGCCCCCGTCGCAAGAGGTACTGTGTCCTGCCTCGGCATCTAGAGCCGAGGCGATCCAGGAGGGCGCCTGCTCGCCGGCATAAGGTCTTATCCGGTCGGCATGGACGATCCGAGGGAGGGCCCGTGGCCCCATTTTGATCTTAACGACCACGTCACAGACTTGCGACAGGACGACTCCCGGGCCTTGCCAGGGGGAGGTGAGTTTTGGGCACCTACCCTTCTGCCTCCGGGGATTAAAGAACCAAATCTTCATCCCCGGTACGTACTGACTCCCCTGGCTCCGGTGGTCGTACCTGCGCTTCATCTTGGCTCCCGCCAGATGGAGCTGGCGGCAGGCGAAGGCATGGACCCGCTCCATGCCTTCCTCCAGGTGACGTGCATAACCCTCCCTCGGCGGTGTATCCGTGGTGTCTGGCACGGGCCGCATAGCAAGTCGGCGGGAGCCCACAACTCCCGCCCATACATGAGCAATGCTGGACTGCATGCGGTGGCTCCATGCAGGCTAGTTCAGTAGGCCATTAACAAGTACGGGAGATGTTCGTCCCAGTCATCCTGATGGGTGGTGGTGAACAATGCCAGTTGTTGTATCAATATTCGATTGAATCTTTCCACCATCCCGTCAGATTGTGGTCGCAAGGGCATGGTCCTGGTTTTCCGAATTGACAGGAGTCTGCACACATCTTTTAGCAATTGGCTTTCAAAATTTCGTCCCTGATCGGTGTGCAGCTCCTGTGGAATCCCGTGCCGACATACAAATCCTTCCACGAAGGCCTGCCAAATTCGTCACCTATGGTCATAGCTTCTACAACCCCGGCTTCTTGGTTGGGGAGGGCGTAGGCCTCCGGCCACTTGGTGAAATAGTCCATTACAACGAGGATGTACTTATTACCTTAGCGGGTGCGGGGTGGTGGTCCTAGAATATCCATAGCCACCCGCTCAAGGGGGGCCCCCACCTGGTGTAATTGAAGGGGGGCCCTCATCCTCCGTGCTGGTCCCTTTTTGGCAGAACAGGCGTCGCATCTCCGACACCAGTCCTGTATGTCGCGCCCCATATTAACCCAATAGAACCTCCGGCGGACCCGAGATGTAGTCTTTGTCCTGCCCAAATGGCCGCCGGAGCGGGTACCATGCACCTGTTGTAATATGACGTTCTTAAATTTGTCAGGGACTATCACCAGCCAGGAAGTTCTCTCAGAGGGAACCTCCACCCACTTGCGATATAAGATGTTATCCTTCAATTCCAGGGTCTGCCACTGAGCCCAATACGCCTTGGTTTGCGCCTCGAGGGGGTGACCTATTCCCCCTTTGGTCTTTGCCCCAATTTGACCCATTTGAACAATGGCCCCAGGACGGTATCCTCCTGCTGGGCCGTGCTCCATGCCAAAGTTCCGAATTCTTCGTCTGCGGTTAGTGGCAAAATTGGCCCTCTCACCCGGGTTGCCCGGACGACGAGAATCGGGGCAGAATCGCCCAATTGCTCCCTTTCCTCGTGTCTTGCACAAAATTTGCAGTTTTCCCCCAGACAAGGACGCCGAGAGAGTGCGTTAGCATTACCATGGGCCTTCCCGGCCCTATGGGTCACATTCAAATCGTACTGCTGCAACTTTTCCAACCACCTTGCAATTTGGCCCTCCGGTTCCTTGAACCGAAGGAGCCATTGCAAGGAGGAATGGTCAGATCGAACCGAAAATTTCCGCCCGTACAGGTACGGGTGGAAATGGTTCATGGCAGCCAGCATAGCCAATAGTTCCTTGCGGGTTACGCAATAATTTCGTTCGGGCCTACTTAAGGCCCGACTATAGTAACCAATCACTCTCTCCACGCCCTCCTGTGTCTGAGACAAAACTGCGCCCAATCCTTCCTGGCTTGCATCCGTGTCCAGGGTAAATGTCCCGTCACTAGTGGGGTAAGCTAGAAGGGGTGCGGATGTCAAACACCCCTTCAATTTTAGGAAGGCCTCTTGGCACTCCCTTGTCCAATTAAATCGCGTCCCCTTCTCCGTAAGCCGGTGGAGGGGATGGGCCAACTCCGCAAATTTCACCACAAAGCGCCGGTAGTAGGAGCAGAGTCCCAAAATCCCCGCACCTCCTTGATGGTACGTGGTGCGGGCCACTCCTCGACCGCTGTAATTTTGCCTGGGTCCGTTTTTACCCCCCCCCCCCCCCCCCCCCGCGACCGATAACGTGACCTAAATAGGCCACCTCTCTTGCAAACAAGGTGCACTTACTTGGGCTCAATTTCAACCCTGCCTGTCTGAGGCACCCGAACACCTGGTCCAAATTAGCTAACGCCTGGGGGAATGTTTTGGCATGTACTAGGACGTCATCTAGGTATACCAGGCATGATTGCCATGGCATGCCGCCTAGTACATGTTCCATCAATCGCTCAAAGGTGGCGGGGGCGTTACACAAACCAAACGGCATCACAGTGAACTGATACAGCCCCTTACCTGTGGAAAATGCTGTTTTCTCCTTCCCTGTCCTATCCATCTCCACCTGCCAAAACCCCCTCTTGAGGTCCAAAGTTGAGAACCAATTTGAGCCCGCAACGGCATCGAGGGTGTCATCAATTCTTGGCAGGGGATATGAGTCCTTGAGTGTCACGTTGTTTAGCTAGCGATAGTCCACGCAGAACCGCGTGGTCCCATCTTTCTTTTTAACCAGCACAACAGGTGACATCGAGGGACTTCCCAAGGGCTCGATGACACCTGCATCGAGCATTTTTTCAACCTGCTCGTCAGCTTCCGCCCTCTTGCTCCAAGGGAGCCGTCGGGCGGGCTGACGAATAGGCCGGGCCTCACCGGTGTGGATCTGATGTTTCACCAGGCCCGTACGTCCAATATCCTCGGGGGACAAGGAGAAGAGATCCAAATGGGATCCAACCAGTTTGTGTAAGGCCTCCCTCTGGGTACCTCCCAACACTACACTACTACGATTTACCATCTCGCAAATGGGATCGGGCCAATTTCTACTATTTATTGAAGGCTCCCCCTGGGGCCGGCTCGGCTGGACGTTCTCGCCCCTCACTGACGTGACTTCTCCAACTCGGGTGCAGCCAGCTACCTTCGTGCCCCTCACTATAGTGCGTGGTTCTGTACTAATATTAATGACTTGGACAGCCACCACCGGCCCGTCCGTTTTTACAAGGGTGCGGCCCACGATTAAACCAGGTATGGATCGCGCTGCCACCGGTTCGACCAGGCCGCAGGACTCCTGCCATGTCGGGCGAGCTGACCATCGGGCCGGCACTATTGCCTCGGCCCCCGGAGGGATGGTCACGGCCTCAGGAGCCTCCAGCTCCACCTTCTCGGCCGTGCTCACCCCCTCCAATGGTAGCTCTTCCACTCCCACTTGCAGGATCCCCCGGCTCAAGTCGATTTTACAACCGCTGGTAGTCAACAAATCCAACCCTATTAAGCATGGGTCGCACACCTCCACCACCCAAACCTCTATCTCCTTCTTTACCGATCCCAACTTGAGGGTCACAAAACCACGCCCTATGATCGGAGCCGTTGCCCCGGTAGCCAACTGCAAACTATGATTTTCCAGACGCTGGATTTTACCCCAGCCATCTGCACTCGAATTAAGGATCACGGGGCTGATGATCGTGGCGCTGGCTCCACTATCCACAACGGCGTCTACCCCCACGCCGGCAATTTTGCATCGAATTGTTAAACTACCGATTCCAATTTGGCCACAATGAATGACCTGTCGCGTCAATGAGGGCTCGTCTCCATCCCCTACTGCCGAACACCGCCCTGCATGCCCGGCACGTTCTAGTTTCCCGGGCCCTGGCGTGGGGGTGTCTGAGGTCGGCTAGGCCGATCGATACGGGGCGGAGTTGAGAGCATCGACTGACAGGGACCGTCCCGGCGCGGAGGTCGACACTCCCACGCACAGTGACCCAGCCGAGCACAATTATAGCACCTCACCTGGTAAGGTGCTTGCCTCCGGTATTCCAAATTGCCCCCCCTGAATGTCCGAATTGGTGTACTTTGCCGTGGACTACCGGGGGCCACCGCTGGAGCCGCCTGTCATGGTCCAGTTCCCGCCAGGCGCCGATCCACCAGCGTCCGGACCATGCTCTCCAGGTCAGGGCCCCCTAGGGGGGCCGCCACCCATCACGGGCCCTACCTGACGCACCGCCACTGCGTGGCGCTCGCCTCCCCGGGCCAGCGGCCTCGCTGCTTCCCGACGGGCTGCAGCGTCGGCCGCCTGACTCATGTTCTGCGGGCGCCACATGGCGAGCTGTTGTCGGAGCTCCGGATCCGGAACAGCCTGGATAAAGTGATCCAGCGCCAGGCTTTCCTGGGAACTCGCTGCCATGTCCGCGTGTGCGATTCCAACTGCACGGCGAATGTCATGGGCAAGTTCCCCGATGGTCTCCTGGGGCTTGCGTTTGTGCTGAGCAAGCTGAGCTTTAACAAGCTCGCTTTGCTGTTCAATGCCGAATCTATTCATTAAGGCCGCGCGGAGAGCTGGCAGGGTGAGAGCACCCGGTGGTAAAGCTGTCAGCACCTCCACCGCCGCACCGCGCAGTGCCCCCACAAGGTGTACTCCACCTTCGTCCGGATTCCAACCGTTGCCTCTACACACGTATTCAAACTGCGCCAGGTACGCCCTCAGATCACTCTTGCCGTCATACGGCGCGAGTGGGACCTTGTGGGCGCCCGAAGGCCGGACCCCGTGCGTCACTCCTTGCGGGATCAACGCGGGACCAAACCGTTCGGGCCCCCACAGTGTACTATTCCCGGGGGGCTCCCGTGCATCCCCCATCCCTCCAAACACTACCCCTCTTGGTGTCGATGCCTGGGTCGCCCTTCCGCAACCCGCTACCCACTCCATACCCGCACACCCTTGCTCACCAATACCCCTCTCACTCCCCATAGTCAGACCTCTTTGCACACCTCCTTTATCCATACACTCCGGACCAGTCATACACCTTACCATTGGTCCCTCACGAACACCCGGGTCTACACCAACACCCAAGCCGACTGAATCTCCCCTCACACCATATACATTTCCGAGTATATCGCCACTCACCTCGGCACCTCGTCTTCGCTCCTCCTCCGCCACCTGCAAACTCTTTATTTGGTCAGTAAGCACATCATCACGATTTGAGCACAGACCTTGCACATATTCCATCACTTCCTCCTTTATCTCTCTCTTAGTTTCCCTCCGTCTCTTCTTAATTTCACTCACCCCCTCTTCCACATCCTCTAATTTTTGCTTCACCTCTTTCATTTCCCGGTGCGCCCCCTCAATTTCGTCCTCTAAGGCCACCTTGATCGTTTATATGTGAGTCCTCACCTCCCGTTCTTTCGTCTCCATTGCCTCTGTCACCTCGTCCAACCTCTTTGTCAACCCCTCATGTACCATCTGACATTCCCTCTTTGTCGCTATGAGTTCCTTTTTTATTTCTTTCTGCGTCGCCTTTAACCCCCCGATTATCGCAGTGTTCTTCTCTACTTGCTCCACTAATTCCTTTTGTCCCACCGTCAGCTGTTCTACTCCCCATGTCAGGTCCTCTATGCCCCCCTCTAACCTAGCCGTACTATTTATCACCTCTTTCTCCATACGCTCCTCACCTCGCTTTACCTCCTCGCGTACCCCCGCGACCTCCTCGCCCACACCTCGTCTGATCTCCTCCCCCATTTCTCCCATCTCTTTGGTAGATGCTGCCCTCATCTGTTCCAAATCATTCCTCTGGGCATCCAATTTAGTTTCCAACCCGATTTTCACCTCCTCTATCTGATCTCCCATTTGTTTAATTTCCCGGGCGGATTGCTCCCCTATTTCCCTCAATTTGCCTTCCATAGTGTTTTCTAACCCCGTTAACCCATTCTTCACCCCTTCCATCTAGTTCTCCTGGGCAGCCATTCTATTTTCCAACCCCGTTAACCCCTCCTTCATTTCCCAAATTTGATTACCCATGTCCTCTAGTTGGCCCCCCAATTTACCTTCAAGCCCCCCGATTTGGCTTCCCATATCATTTCTCAATTCCCCGATTTGGTTTTCTAATCCCCAAAATTTATTGTCTAATCCCCCAAATTTATTGTCTAAACCCTCAAATTTGCTGTCTAACTTCCCAATTTGGGCACTAGTACCCCTTGCTTCGTCCCTCATTGCCCCCATTTGCCCCCCATTGCTCCAATTTGGCCCCCCATTGCTCCAATTTGGCCCCCCAATTGCTCACCCATCTTGGCCATAAGGGCCTCCATTTGCAGCATGAAAAGGTTCATATCCACCGGCGGCGCTGCTACGGTCACGGGCGTGGCGACATTTGGTGCCGCTGCAACATCGTGCGCGAGGGCGCCCTCTTGTGCGCCTGAAACCTCTGCAACCACATCCTCATTGCTCTCTTCCTCCATTTCTCCCACATACATTTCCCTGGGGTCCTGGGTCGCTTCTAAACCCTCTAACTCTACCCCCACCAGCATCCGATCGCCTTGACTATCCATGGCACGATTTTAAATTTGGATGTTAAATAAAATAAAATCTTGGGCCACTCGTAATTTGAGTGCGTTAAGCGCACTTCAGGTCCGAATCTCGCTCCTGACACCAAATGTTGCGGAACCCAACGTCGGCCTCTTTCCCCCTTATCGAGAGGGGATTAATCCCCTCGTCTATGACTGACCGACGTGGTCCTGGGGGTATGACGTCACGCCCAGTCAGCGCTGGGTAGGGTATTAGGCCCACCCGTCCTATGACCTAAATACCAGCGCCTCTCGGTACGCAAGGAAATACTCCGCTCACGGCCGCAGCATAATGGATTGGTTGCGCCGAGAGAAGCGAACTGCGGCGTGAGCTGTTTATCGAAGGGGCTAAACCCGATTCATATGCGTTGGCCGAATCGCGCCATGTACACTCAATTTGGAAATCGCTAAAGTGACCGAATGAGAAAGAAGGAAGGCAAAGGTAAAGAAGAACAGATATTTATTAATTATTTACACAACCCAAAGAAAAGAGAGCAATCAAAGTAATATACAGGGAAATGGAAGGAGCAGAAGGACACAGAGCAATTCTAGCTTATACTATACAGGCTTAACTTAAAACCCCAAGACAACACAGAGGACGGACAACGAGCAGACTCACACGACTGGGGGGATGAAAGGAATGGCAGATTCGAATCCTGGCAGGGCGGGGGGGGCACGGCCCAAAGAGATCGCGGCAGGAAGGTCCGGGGCCAATGGCTCGATGTCGGTTTCCCCGCTCGAGCGTCCACGCGCCGATTCCGCAGAGAAGGCTCAAGAGCAAGGTCAAGAGCAAGGCAGCACAGCGAGGCAGTGAGCGGGCTCAAGCACAGACGAGGTACAGCAACGAGCAGGGCGCACAAACCATCTCCATCTGCATCTGTCTCTCTCGGTCAAAGGCTTCCGCCCACGGTTTTATATCGCGCTTTTAGATGAATAATAATAATAATAATTCATTTATTTTGTATAGCGCTTTTCAAGAAGCCCAAAGGCGCTTTGACAGAGTGGAAAACATAATGCATAACAATACATGAAAACAACAATTGCAAAAAGACAAGAATCAATAGGGAAATATTTAAAGCAAAAGGAGGGAGAAGGAGAAGAGATAGTCAGGGGTTAAATGCTGTGGGTTGAAGGTTGAATGCAGTGTTGAACAGGTGGGTCTTTAGTGATGTTTTGAATGTGGTGAGTGAGGAGGAGTCTCTGATGGTGTGAGGTGGTGAGTTCCAGAGGGTGGGAGCAGCGATGGAGAAGGCCCTGTCCCCCCAGGATCTGAATTTGGTCCGGATGGAGGGGGTCAGGAGGTTGGTACCAGCAGAGCGGAGGTTGCGGGTGGGAGTGTGTCTGTAGAGGAGGTCAGCCAGGTAGGATGGGGCCAGGTTATGGAGGGCTTTGTATGTCAAGAGGAGGATTTTGTACTGGATTCTCTGGGGGATGCGGAGCCAGTGAAGCTTGTAAAGGACGGGGGTGATGTGGTCACGGGTCCGGGAATGGGTGAGTAGACGGGCAGCGGAGTTCTGAATGTATTGGAGTTTATTGGTGATTTTTGAGGGTGAACCATAGAGGAGGCTATTGCAGTAGTCCAGACGGGAGGTGATGAAGGCGTGGATGAGGGTTTCTGCAGCCGTGGAGGAGAGGGGTGAGCGGAGACGGGCAATGTTTTTCAGGTGAAAGAAGGCTGACTTTGTGATCTGTTTAGTGTATTTGTCGAAGGAGAGGGTTTGGTCAAAGATGACGCCAAGATTCCGGATGTGAGGGGAGGTGGATACTGGGATACCGTCGATGTTGAGGGCAAAGTTATGGGTGGATTTTGTGAGCGTTTTTGGGCCAATGATGATTATTTCAGATTTATCACAGTTAAGCTTGAGGAAGTTGATTTGAAGCCAGGATTTTATTTCAGTGATGCAGTTTGTCAGGATAGAGTGGGTGTCGGTGGAGACGGACTTGGTGGAGATGAAAAGCTGGATGTCATCGGCGAAGCAGTGGAATTTGAGACCATGACGGCGGATTAAGTGACCGAGGGGGGACAGGTAAAGGATGAAGAGGAGGGGGCCAAGAACTGAACCTTGGGGGACACCTTGGGGGAGGGGAGCAGTGGGGGATTTGCAGTTATTGATGGAGATGAACTGGCGTCTGTCAGAGAGGTATGATTTAATCCAAGAGAGGGCAGTGCCGGTAACGTTAAAGGTGGATTCAAGTCGGGTGAGGAGGATGGTGTGATCGATGGTGTCAAAGGCAGCGCTGAGGTCGAGGAGGACGAGGATGTTGAGGTTGCCAGCATCAGAGGAGAGGAGAAGGTCATTGGTGATTTTGAGGAGAGCAGTTTCAGTACTGTGGTTGGAGCGGAATCCGGATTGGAATGTTTCATACAGGTTATTGGCAGAGAGGTGATGTTTGAGTTGAGTGGCTACAGCGCGTTCCAAAACTTTTGACAGAAAGGGTAGGTTGGAGATGGGTCTGAAGTTGTTTAGGGTGTCAGGGTTTAGACCAGGTTTTTTTAGAATGGGGGTAACAGCAGCAATTTTGAGGGAAGGTGGGACGATGCCTGTAGACAGGGAGGAGTTTATTGTTGCAATGATAAGTGGAGAGAGAGCAGGGAGGGAGGCCTTGACAAAGCTGGAGGGGATGGGGTCAAGAGTGCAGGTGGCAGTTTTCATTCCTATGAGGAGTTCAGAGAGGTCAGTAGGGGAGATTGGGGAGAACCGAGACAGGGGATGGCAGGACAAGGGGGGGCAGGTGGTTGGAGGGGGAGCGGGTGTGGCGGTGGTCAAGCTGTTGTAGATGTTGTCAATTTTGCGTTGGAAGAAAGAGAGGAAGGAGATGCAGTTGTCTACTGTGAATGACTGGGTGGTGGTGTTCAGGGGGCGGAGGAGTTTGTTTATTGTCGAGAAGAGTGCTTTTGGGTTTCCGGAGCCAGAGTGGATAATTTGAGAGTAGTAGGCGGAGCGGGCGTGGGAGAGGGCATCTTTGTAGTGTTGTAGGTGGTCCTTGTAGGCTTGGGAGTGAACTGTGAGACCTGTTTTATTGCAGAGTCTTTCAAGTTGGCGAGCACGAGTTTTCATCAGGCGGAGTTCAGGGGTAAACCAGGGAGCAGAATGGGTGAAAGAAACTGTTTTGGTTTTTACAGGCGCAAGCTGCTCAAGGCAGGAGGAGAGAGTGTGGTTGTAGTAGTCAGTGAGGTCGGAAGGGGTGTGGAGGTCAACGAAGGGAGAAGTGGACATTTTTTCAGAGAGGGTGGATGAGAATGAGGTCGGT
Organism: Myxine glutinosa; assembly: GCF_964187855.1. Classification (NCBI taxonomy): domain Eukaryota; kingdom Metazoa; phylum Chordata; class Myxini; order Myxiniformes; family Myxinidae; genus Myxine; species Myxine glutinosa. The sequence goes on along the minus strand of NC_136272.1, from coordinate 11,170,403 downwards.
GAAAGAGCGTTTAGCTTACGGAAGTTGATAGTGCGATAATGCCTTGGTGCTGGGGTGGGGATGTTGATGGTCATAGTGATAGCTAAGTGGTCAGAGAGGGTGAGGTCGGAGCCAGAGAGATGGTGTAAATTTAATCCAGTGGAGCAGACAAGGTCCAAAATGTGACCACGGGTATGGGTAGGAAAGTCGACATGTTGAGTGAGGTTAAAGCAGGTGAGTAAATCAGTGAAGTCAGTGGTTATTGTGGAGTCAGTGGAGTCCATGTGGATATTGAAATCACCAAGGAGGAGGATTGAGGGGGAGAGGGAACATAGCTGGGTCAGAAAGTAGGAGAAGTCAGACAGGAATGATGGGTGTGGTTTGGGAGGGCGGTAGACGACAGCCACGACTGACTGCGTGTGACCAGAGAGTTTAAAAGCCAGGTGTTCAAATGATGGAGCAGGCTAGAGGGAGATGAGGCTGGTCTTGATGTCCTGTCAGTGTATTACGGCAATTCCACCACCTCGGCCCTCCGAGCGTGGTTTATTGATGTATGAATATCCATTGGGTGTAGTGAGTTTGAGTGAGAAGTAGTCCAGAGGTTGTTGCCACGTTTCAGTGAGACAGAGAAAGTCCAGTTTATTATCCAGAATGTAGTCGTTCAGGATGAGGCTTTTGTTGTTGAGGGACCGGGTATTGAACAGAGTGAGCTTCATGTTTGTTTGTACAGTGGGGACCGAGCAGAGAGCAGACCAATGGCCAAAAAGCCGCCACGGCCACCAGAAGAGCAGACTATGTACAATGACCCAGTCGGAGAAGCGGCGAGCAAGACAGTAAAGGCCGGAGCGGCAGACAAGGCGCAGGACAGTCCGGGAGCGGGCCTGAGGCAACAGTGGAAGAGCCGGGCAGGCGAAGCCAGGAGCAGAGCTGGGACCGAGCAGGGAGCAGACCCAACGGCCAAAAAGCTGCCACGACCACCAGAAAAGCAGACTATGTACAATGACCCAGTCGGAGAAGCGGCGAACAAGTAACGCCAGCGTCCTCTCCAGACCGGACCGGAAGCGGAAAAATGGGGACTGGAAGCGGAAAAGCACATACAGGAATAGAACAGCGCTCGGTCGAGAGCATATCTCCGCCAAGCTGAACAGCTTACATTTGCATCCCACTGATAGGCCGGATTGACGCTCTTACATGAGCCTTGACTCAGAACACACAAAAAAAAAAACTGTATTCGGACCTTAAGCAAAATCGAATCAGCTTGTTCTTGTTATCTAACCAACTCATTCACCTAGTTTTGTCATAATGCATCCACAACTTTTGGGTGACCCAAAAAAACCTCCCACATTTCGAAAGGCTGTAGCACTGGCAGTAGTGAGGCAGGAGGGGCGGGGCTAGGGTCTGTTGGTAGCCCAACCCCAACCGTCCTCAGTCGCCAACATGGCGTGGTCGGGAGCACACCGTGCGTTCGCTGTCGAAGCGTTCTTCACAAACAACTGTTCCGTGATTGCCGTGCAGAGGGCCTTTCGAAGACGTTTCATTATTCCACGGAACCAAAACGTTCCAGATCGGAAAACCATCTTGCAGTGGGTTGAGAATTTCAGGGCAACAGGCTCAGCTTTAAAAAGAAAATCATCTTATCGACCGAGGAGCGCTCGTACAACTGAGAATATTGAAGCATTGAGGCGATCTGTTGTGCAGTCTCCGAGACATTCTGCGCGGAAGCATGCTTCAGCTGAAGGGATATCCCGGGAAACTGCAAGGAGAATCTTATACAAAGACCTCCACTTCCATCCATACAAAATGACGGTTGTGCAAGAACTCAATGCGAGAGACTGGATAAGCCACAGGGAGTTATGCGAGAGCATTCTGCAACGTGTTCCGGAAGATGCTGTTCTCTTGTGCAGTGACGAAGCTCATTTTCATTTGAGTGGCTCTGTAAACAAACAAAATTTTCGCTATTGGTCTGAAGACAACCCTCGCATGCTACACAAAAGACCGTTGCACTCCGATCGAGTGACTGTGTGGTGCGCTGTTGCCGATGTTGGCATCGTGGGTCCTTATTTCTTTGAAGAGGGTGGTGTAACTGTTACCGTAACTTCTGACCGTTACATTGATATGCTCGAAAACTTTCTAAGGCCACAACTCGAACACCTTGACCTTGAAGAACTCGATGTGTGGTTTCAGCAAGATGGAGCTACGGCACACACAGCTCGAAGATCATTGCAAGTGCTGAGGGAAATGTTTCCGGATCGGGTGATCTCGTTGTGTGGCGATGTTGGGTGGCCGGCCCGTTCCCCTGACCTCGCCCCTTGTGATTTTTTTCTGTGTGGCTACCTTAAATCACGGGTGTATACTCATCGACCCCAAACTCTTGAAGCCCTTAAGGTTGCTATTCAGCAGGAGATAGCCGCTGTTCCACCCGAAATGACCCGTCGAGCCATGGCAGCCTTTAGAAATCGCCTCCAAGCGTGTATAGACAATGACGGCCACCATTTGGAGGATGTCATCTTTAAAACATGATGAATAAAAACTGTATTGAATGAAGTTTCATGTGTGCAAATAATATCTTGATTATCTTTAACCATTTTTTTTTCATTTACCTTTGAAATGTGGGAGGTTTTTTGGGTCACCCTGTATATAGTTTTTGGTCCCATCTCTCAATGGTGAAGAAGCACTTACAAATTAAAAACTTCTTGCATCCGTATCCGGATCTTCCCCAAAATTTTATCAATTCGTTCTCCTCACACACCCAACCTGGCCACCAAATTTCGTCCGAATCCATCATTAACTTTTTGAGATTGTCTCTCTGTGAGCAGGCTGACAGACAGAGACAAACACAGGTGAAAACAACCTCCATCCATCCTCAGTGGTGAAGGTAAATATCTAAACAGTAGATATGTGAAATAAGGTTTTTGTGGTTGCGATGATTCATTGTATTTACTTAAACGCACCGCCAACCAAAATTATATATTTATTTTTTGTTGCACATGTGGTGTATAGTCTCAGAGTCGCTTGTTTGCACACCTACCAGAAGTTTAAAAAAAAAAAACAAATATACATATACGGTGCCTTCATCACACCCCTTGACATTTTTCAAATTTTGTTGTGTTTCAGCCTGAATTTAAAATGGATTAAATTGAGATTTTTTGTCACTGATCTACACATAATACCCCATAATGTCAAAATGGAATTTTTTTCTTCATAATTTTTACAAATCAAAAAAGTGGACTACTCCCCCTTTAAACTCTGGTGAAATTGCCAAAATCAAGACTCTCTGGTCACCTTCACTCCTTCATTCCTCTTTGCTCCCACCTCTGGAACAAACTACCTCGCTCTCTTCAATCCCACTGCCAAAATCAAGACTCTCTGCTCACCTTCACTCCTTCATTCCTCTTTTCTCCTGCCTCTGGAACAAACTCCCTCACTCTCTTCAATCCCACTCCACCATCCAGGTCTTTAAAACAGCTGTTCACCACCATATCTTATCTTCCCCCATCCAAAACCTTGATCTTTTCTATCCCCGCTAATTTCACCCCAATTCCACTTTTTTGAAATACCAACTTCTGTCCTGGAAGTCCTTGGTGTCCTTGTGTTTTATACTTCTCCCACTCCCCCCCCCCCCCCTTCCCACGCCTCCTCCCCCCAAGCCCTCTCCCTCCCACACATCTCCCTGCTCTTAAATGTTGTGTGCTCTCAAGTGTTTGTGTGCTTCCCCTTCTCTTGTCTTCCGTTCCCTCTTGTCTTCCGCTCCCTCTTTTTATATATTTTGTTTGTCTGGTTTGATTTGTTTGTGAAGTAAATGTCCGCTCTTTCACGAGCCTCGATTCAGTATACAAAAAAAAAAAAAAAACTCCTCCCTCCAGGTCTTTCAAACAGCTGTTCACCACCATCTCTTATCTTCCCCCATCCAAAACCTTGATCTTTTCTACCCCCGTTAATTCACCCCAGATCCACTTTTTTGAAATACCGACTTCTTTCCTGGAAGTCCTAGCAGTGTCCATGTGTTTTATACATCTCCCACCCTCCCCATTCCCATGCCTCCTTCCCACAAGCCCTCTCCCTCCCATAGATGTCCTGATGTCCCTGTTCTCTGCTGTTGTACTTGTGTGCTTCCCCCCAGTAGCGGACTGGGTCTTAAAACCGGCCCGGGCATCCTTCACCTAGGTCGGCCCATTATTCATTTATATGTTGCTTATCTGAGAAAATAGACAAAATCCTTGAAAAAAAAAACTAAATAAAATCCACTAAAAATTAAATTTATTTTCAGTAACACGAGCACATGTCATGTCTAAGAGAGTAGGTGTCTGCGCAGTTCGCTGCTTCTGGCAGCCACACCATCAATGATATCCTTAGTTTCAAGTTTGGCCAGGATCCCTTTTTCCACAGACATCAACATGAACGCCTCAAGATGTTCTTGTGTCATTGTACTTCGCAGACGGCTTTTGATTCTCTTCAAAGCAGAGAAAGACCGTTCACATGCCACTTGTGACACAGGCAGCGTTAGCAGCAGCTTGTAGGCAAGCCCAATGCTCTTGTAGGCATCAGTGAAGAGGTTCAACTTGAGGAGCACCTTGTAGCAGCAGAGAGGACAGGCTTTGCATGACTTACATGTACTTCACAGAGTCTTCCTGTCCTGTTCAGACTCACTGTCCTCCTGCACTGTATAAGCATCTGCTACTGATTGTTTCAGTGTTGACCATTGTTCTCCAAGGCTTCGCAGTTCTTTCGTAGTTGTTCCGCAGTGACACCATCATCAAATCTCAGCAAATGTTTATGCAGCTCTTCCATAGCTCTCGATGGCACTTGATCAAAGTTCCTTGGGTGAAGAAGTGAGATATCAGCATACAATGTTGATGTTGCTGATCTGTCAAACCGCTGCTCAATGCTGTTCACAATAGTGTCCACTATTCGGTTGTACACTTCAATGCGATACTTCTTTACTGGGTCAGAAGCTGATGTAGCCTCATCCATGGACAGTTCACCATCAATGCGTTTGTGCCGTCTTTGCCGTTTTATAGGAAGGGACTCTTCCATAACAAGGTTTACATCCATTTCATCCAGCTGGTCATTCGCCCATTGAACAAACTTTGCAGCTGCATCATGACAAGCTTGGAAGTCATTCCGTAGCATCTGCATATTCTCGAGCAATTCATCCACCATCCAGTGCACAGTCAGCAGATCCAGTTGCACAGTTTGTAGATACTTGGAGAGCGCTGTAGTGCGGGAGAATACTTGCAGATATACTTGTGCAGTCAGAATTGTTTCAAACTTCAGGAGACTGTCAATGTATCCCTTCACCTTGGCCTTAACAGATGCAAGGATCTGGTCAGCAACAAGTATGGCATTAAGAGTGGTGATAACTTCCATGAAAAGCGCTCCAGTTGGGTTGTTGAATGATCCAAAAACCTTCTTCAAGGCGGCATCCTTTGACCACCATCTAGTTTCTCCGATAGTTCGCATTCGTTTCACAGTAGTGGAGTGTCGACTCCAGATGTTCTGGAGTCCCGAAACCCGACTGGTTCTGGAGTCCCGACTCCAGATGTCGCTGATAAGATTCCCGAAAGAATACTGCAATGTCATTCAGTAGTGAGAACAGTGATGCGCTAGTCACCACAACACTTGTAGCTTCGGTCACAACGAGATTTAACACATGTGCATCGCACCAAACATGGATCTGCATTGGAGCTTCCTTTGATAGCAGAGTACTGAAGCCTTTGTTCACCACCATTTCCCCTGCATGTTTGCTGCACCATCAGTTGAGTTTCCAACACAGTTCTTGAGGCCAAGATTCAGTCCTAGCAAGACTTCAGAAACAAGTTGCACAAAAGCTTCGCCAGTAGATTCCTCACATTTCACGCTGATTAAACGTTCATTAAACATTAAACGTTCATTAAACGATTACGAAAATGAAAACGACAAGCAAGGAGACGACGATGGTTCACGAGCGAGCGGTATTCAATGACAAAGGACGGACTATAACCGAAACACGGCCGGACAGGCCAGGCCCCGCAAATGTCAAAACGAAGGTTACTGACCTTGAAATGAGATAGAAAATAATGTATAATCAGTTATGACGTTAGTTAGCTACACAATACCGAAAATTCGGTTCGATTCCGACATCTTTGAAACTTTGACCTTTGTGACCTTCAAAGGTCAAAGGTCGAAGATTCTGAAATTTGTTGGAAAACTTGTATTTCATGATGTATGTGATAATATAAGATCATGTATGACATTTCACCCTATCAGGAAGCGAACAATGTAATAAAACCATCAAAAATCGACTTTCTAAATTTCGTGACCTTGTGACCTTGACCTTGGGCCGAAAATGAAAAATCGAGCTCTGTGGGGCTAGACACATGACATTGGCCTAACCAAATACCGAAACCCCTGTCAGATTCCACCAAACCCCTCGGAGAAGATGTAGCTTGAACTTTATTACCCCCTAAAAAGACATCTTTTTTGGGCGTGGCTCTGCCCACAATGTGCACAATACGCCCACTCTAGGCAGGACACAACTAGATCATGATATGAACCTCCCACCCAAGTTTCATCAAGATCGGATGATATCATCGGGTAGTTATGCTGTGGACAGACAGACACACACACACAGACAGACACACACAGACACAGACAGACAGACACAAACACAGACAGACAGACACACATACAGACACACACACACAGACAGACACACACACATGACGAATATAGTGGTCACTTGATAACTCGTGAACCAAAAAACATTACGAAATTACGTTCACACCGTCGCATCAAACACTACCATGAACACAAAAGTCACAAACATCGTCACAATGAAAACATCGTCACAAACGTTGCGTTACGTAATTCAAACCGTGAACACATCCAATATTGGAGAGCCCATTGCGCAAACGATTTGTTTTCTCTGGTACGTGTTACTGGGCGGGTACCGTTTCAGATAAACCGGTAAAATGCCTCCCAAACGGAAAGCTTCATTAACGAAAACGTCCAAGGAAGCTGTTGCAAGAAAGAAGGCAAGGCTAGATGAGGAGTCGAGGACTCTCGGAAGCAGGAACAAGGACGTGACACAGCTGCACACCAGCACAGTGATGTGGCTTTTATTGAAATTCTACAAATACTGTTTAGATTTTGATGATTTGTGTGTGATATGATTTAACGGATGTTTATATAAAAATTAAAAAAACCACCTTTAGAGGCCATTTTTTCCCCGCAAAGCGGGGGTTGGCCTTTTTCGGGCACCGTGGTTGTTGTTGTTGTTTTTGTTGGTCCCCTTTTTGAAGCAATGTTTTACGACCGGACGCCCTTCCTGCCGCCAACCCTTTTTGTCGCCTTTTACGACCGGACGCCCTTCCTGCCGCCAACCCTTTTTGTCGCCTTTTACGACAAACAGGGAATTACCAGTGAACTGGTACTCAATTAGCCGACCTCGGAAGGATGACAGGTTGAGTCAGCCCCCCTGGCGTTAATTCAGCGATCGACCGGCATTCGAACCCAGGATCCTAGGATCCCAAGCCGGCACCCTAACCGCTAAGCCAACACCAGGCTAAATCAATTAAAATAAAAAAAGCCTTCAATTTCTGATATTTTGCCTTTTCATTTGTGCCTCCCAATTGAAGCCCCGCCCAAAGGGCGGGTACCATTGCTCGTAATTATAATGAGGCGTCAGGGGCGACCTTTTGAGTTTTGACCTTTTGATAATTAGCGGGGAATTCCCGGGGATGGAGGCAGAAGTTTTCCGTGACAATTTTTTTTTCAGCAGTTTTTTTATCCAGCCCAGCGGCCCATTTATTACCCAGCAGTCCCTGCCCACCGGGCATTGCCCAAATGCCCGTATGGCCAGTCCACCCATGCTTTCCCCCTCTCCCCATCTTGTCTCTCGCTCCCTTTATTGTATGTTTTGTTTGTCCGATTGTTTTTTTTGTGATTGATGTTAGCTCTTACACGAGCCTCGATCTTGTATACAAACAAGTACAAAAAGTTTTAATTAAAACAAAAGCCGCGTCGATGTTACACAATGCCTAGATGCAGCTGTGCCTATAACGTCGATGTTATAGGCACAGGACATTCCTATTGATTCGATTACTTGATGTTATTTTTGTGCAAAGTGAAAATATATCTCGGCAATTTCCCGTGTGTGGCGACGAATTTTTAATATATCTCGGCATTTTCCCGTCTGTTATTTCAGGCGGTGTATGACTGACCATGCCGCGATTAAAAAAAAAAAATCTCGGCAATTTCCCGTGTGTGGCGACACGTGAACGAAGCTATGCTCCTCTCTCCACATTATTGTGACGACGTATAAATTAAATATTTCATCGTGACGATTGTCATCAAATGGACGAATTTTTAATATATCTCGGCATTTTCCCGTCTGTTATTTCGGGCGGTGTATGACTGACCATGCCGCAATTTAAAAAAAATATATCTCAATGGACTTAAAGTTACAGGCCTTTGAGAATTCATTTCGTTCTATAAAGGGCAACTTTCATCGGATTTTCTTCCCGTTTTTTTTCAACCGAGTCTAAAACTATGTTAGCGACTGTGAAAAATGAAATGATATATCGAATTTGATTTGAAAGAAAACTGTGTGAGAGAGGAAGACACCACGGGCCTACAAAACAGGCCTCAAAGCTATGCGAGTTAATAAAATGGTGGATATTTGTTTATATGAAGCCTCTCCCAAAATGGGTGGAGCTATGGTTCCCAGAATGGGTGGAGCTTTGAGGTTTTGTCTTCTCTGCAAGAACAAGAACAAGAAGAAGAAGAACAAGAAGAACAACAACAACAGCAGAGGGCACTCTATGACCAGCGTCTTGCGACGCGGCTAAAAAAAACTTGTTCGGTTTTCATAAGTATTTGAACACTTTAAATTTTAATCACTTTTAATGAGAATGCAACCAACAGAACAAAAGGAACTGTATAAAGGAAGAAAATAATCTTTATGAAGAAAACGTAGAGGTGAGATCGTGGTGAAGAAGAACCCCGTGTTCATTTTGTTCTGTTCCATCAGGGTTTTATTGTCCCCTGTCGCACAGCGGAGCGAAAGGGGGACTATGGTTTTCCCCCTCTGTCTGTGTGTCCGTCCGTCCGTCCGTGCGTGCGTGTGTGCGTGCGGGCGTGCATGTTTGCGTGCGTGCGTGCGTAAGCGAAGGACAGCATTTGAATTTGGTGTGTGGGTGCAACCCACGTCAAAATCCAAGATGGCCGCCGCCATGTATGTCTGAACCTTGTGAGATGAATATCTTGAAAAATAAGTGAAGTACCAACTTCTAATTTGGTGTGTGGATGTATCTCGGCATCAGGAAGAACGCTATTGAAAATTGGGTCGCCACGTCAAAATCCAAGATGGCCGCCGCCATGTATGTCTGAAACTTGTGAGATGAATATCTTGAAAAATAAGCGAAGTAGCAACTTCTAATTTGGTGTGTGGGTGTATCTAGGCATAAGGAAGAAAGCTATTGAAAATTGGGTCGCCACGTCAAAATCTAAGATGGCCGCCGCCATGTATGTCTGAAATTGTGAGATGAATATCTTGAAAAATAAGCGAAGTACCAACTGCTAATCTGGTGTGTGGGTTTATCTAGGCAGAAGGAAGAATGCTGTTTAAAATTGGGTCACGACGTCAAAATCCAAGATGGCCGCCACCATATCGATGTCTGAACCTTGTGAGCGAAATATCTTGAAAAATAAGCGAAGTACCAACTTCTAATCTGGTGTGTGGGTGTACCTCGGCACAAGGAAGAACGCTGTTTAAAATTGGGTCGCCACGTCAAAATCCAAGATGGCCGCCGCCATGTATGTCTGAACCTTGTGAGATGAATATCTTGAAAAATAAGCGAAGTACCAACTTCTAATTTGGTGTGTGGGTGTATGTCGGCATTAGGACGAACGCTATTGTAAATTGGGTCGCCACGTCAAAATCCAAGATGGCCGCCACCATATATATGTCTGAACTTTGTGAGTGAAATATCTTGAAAAATAAGCGAAGTACTGAAGGAGCTGCGCTCCAACGCGAGTCGAAAGAATTGACGCGACCAAAGACGGAATTCGTCCGAGTTGCTTTATTGAAACTAAACAGCTCAGGTATTCTGACAAAAGCCCGTTTATCGGGCAGCAATATCTATATAATTATAAAATTGAAATCTTGCGTGTTTGTGTGTAACATTCGATCGGTCCGGGGGCGTGGCTTACCCCTTTGAGAGAGTAGTAATATCCACCATTTTATTAACTCGCATAGCTTTGAGGCCTGTTTTGTAGGCCCGTGGTGTCTTGCTCTCTCTCCCAGCTTTATTTCGAATCAAATTCGATATATCGTTTCATTTTTCACAGTCGCTAACATAGTTTTAGACTCGGTTGAAAAAAAACGGGAAGAAAATCGCACCACGTTGATATGCGAAAATACACCGCCTAAAATAACAGGCATACAGTATATATCTTCGTTATTTCATTCAACATTATAACCCGGAAGTAAAATATGTTTCAGGAAATTACCGAGAGATATTTCTTCGATTTCTTTTATTATTTATATGCGCATACACTTTAAATAGGTTTATTTGAAATCTTTAATTGTCACAATGTAATTTATTTGTCATTTGATGATCGGCAAAAATATGTTTCAGGAAATTACCGAGAGATATTTCTTCGATTTTTTTTATTATTACCGCTTCCATCTGATTTCATTTTTATCGATGATTTTAGACTCGGTAAAAGAAATAATTGAGAACATTCACGCACACACGGGAAATTGCAGAGATATATTTTAAAAATCGCGCCACGTTGATATACGAAAATACACCGCCTAAAATAACAGGCATACAGTATATATCTTCGTTATTTCATTCAACATTATTACCTGGAAGTAAAATGTTTCAGGAAATTACCGAGAGATATTTCTTCGATTTTTTTTATTATTTATATGCGCATACACTTTAAATAGGTTTATTTGAAATCTTTAATTGTCACAATGTAATTTATTTGTCATTTGATGATCGGCAAAACGATAGCACAAAAACAATACTATTTGCAGGAAGAATGTCGTATCAACCCTCCGACGGCGCTACGGACGCGGACAACGAATCACACCTCACGTCTATGGACGCGAATAGCAACATTCCTTCAAGTTCTCGTGCGGAAGCAGTATCTCCGAGGGGTGCTGAAACAGACGATGGGAGATCACGACGTCTTCAGCAGCAACGAGAAAGCCAAAGGAAGAGATGACATGCTGAAACGCCTGAGCAAAGGTCACAGCGCCTCCAGCTGCAAAGACAAAGGGCAAGGATGATAAGGAGTGCTGAGACGGAGGAGGTGAGAGCGCAGCGTCTTCAGGAGGAACGAGAGAGAGTCAGCTTGCGAAGGGATGCGGAATCTGCAGAGGAGGCATCACAGCGCCATCAAGAGCAGCAAGAAAGAGATCGTATGAGGAGAGATGCGGAATCTGCAGAGGAGACGGCACAGCATCTTCAGGAGCAGCGAGAAAGAGATAGGATAAGGGAAGTTCTTGAGACAAGGCAGAGAAACGCGCAGAATGCAAGAAATTTCACTTCTGCTGACGTCGGTGCGATGGACAAGATTTGTCCACATTGTAGAGCGCTTCTTTTCCAAGGTGAAACAGCTCATTTTTGCTGCACGAATGGAAAGGTGTCCTTGGGAAATCTGGGACCTTTACCCCATCAATTACACAATCTGTTTGCCGGCGATGGACCCACAGCGAACGAATTCTGCAGGAACATCAGACAATACAACTGTCTATTTCAAATGACATCATTTGGAGGAAGCCAAGTTTCTCCTCGGCATGGTGCATGGAGCCCATCGGTCATAATTCAGGGTCAAATACATCATCGTATCGGTTCCTTCTTGCCAAATGCGGATGAACAACCGAAATTCCTCCAAATTTATTTCTTAGATCCACATGACAGCGTACAGTTGAGGATGCGGATACTCACCAATGCTGGTATTCACCGTGATGTAGTTGGAGCATTAGAGACCGTGCTGAGACAAGTGAATCCTTACGTTCACTCGTTCCGCATGGCACGCGAGGAAATAGGCAATTTGCCAGAGGCGTTCGTTCTTATTGATCCCAACAGGAGACCAGCTGGTGAACATGAGAGGAGGTTCAATGGTCAAATCGCTGATGAAGTGGGTGTCGTTGTGAAGAATACTGTCGATCCTCAAGCTACAGCGCGTCACATTGTATTGAAAGCAAGAGGAGGAGCGCTGCAAAGTATTTCTGAGTTGCACCGTTCTTACGACGCACTCCAGTATGTTCTCTTCTTCCCATTCGGAGATGACGGATGGCAGCCCGAAATGAACATGACCAATGGCAGGAGATTGACTGCCATGAAATACTACTCCTACCGAATAATGAACCACGAGGATGAGTTCAACTACCTCCTCAGAGGGGGGCGTCTGTTCCAGCAGTATCTTGTTGATATGGCAGCCAAAATGGAAGGCACAAGATTGGCGTTTATAAGACTGAACCAGGCATCGCTGAGGTCTGCTACATACAGTGGCTTCACTGATGCTCTCAATGACAATGACGATTTGTCCAACATCGGACGCCGCGTACTACTGTCATCGACATTTGTAGGGGGGCCGAGGTATATGATGGAGCGATGTCAAGATGCCATGATGTACGTAAGAAAATATGGTAACGCGACCTACTTCATCACTATGACGTGTAATCCAAAGTGGCCTGAAATCTCCAATAACCTGTTTCCTCACCAAAGTGAGAACGACAGACCGGATCTCATTGCGAGAGTGTTCGAGTTGAAGAAAACGGTGTTCATTAAATACCTCACTGGATCAGAAGGCTTCTTCGGGAACTGTATCGCTCACGTTGTGTGTGTGGAGTACCAAAAGCGAGGTCTCCCTCACATACACTGTTTGCTGTGGCTCGATGAAGCTTCAAAGCCGAGACCACAAGACTATGATCGATTTGTACAAGCTGAAATACCAGATCCCAATGAAGATCCAGAGGGACACAGACTGGTGTTGAAGCACATGATCCATGGTCCATATTGTTCCACAGCAACTGGATGCTGGAAGAATGGAGCATGCAGACACAGGTACCCGCGGTCATATGCTCCGTACACACGGTGCGGAGACGATTCGTACCTCATGTATAGAAGAAGATCCCCAGAAATGGGAGGATTTGAAGGGCACCAAGAAGGGAGGCAACGACGACCTGTTACAAATCAGTGGGTTGTTCCCCATAATCTCTATCTCCTGAAAACGTTTGATTGCCACATCAACGTTGAAATATGCTGCTCTATAAAGTCGATCAAGTATGTTATTAAGTATGCCATGAAAGGTAGCGATCAAGCTACGTATGCACTGCGCACAAACGACGAGATAACGGAGTACTTGACGGGTAGATACATTGGACCTTCAGAGGCTGTTGCCTCCATTCTTGGATTCTCAGTCCATGACAGGAAGCCGGCCGTTATCCGTTTAGGAGTACATCTGCCAAATGAACAACAGGTATTTTTTGCTGGGAACGTTCGTGAACAAAGAAATAATCCCAATATGGCCGAAACCACGTTGACAGAGTTTATGGATCTTTGCAGACGTGACCATTTCGCTAAGACACTGTTGTACGTGGATGTTCCGAGATTCTATACATGGACCAAGAAGAGATGGCAACGAAGAAAACAGGGCAGACCGGTGGAGGGCAACCCTGGAATGTTTGAGGATGACATATTGGGACGAGTTTACACTGTTTCGCCGCGTACTGGTGACCTGTACTATTTCCGACTACTCCTCCACCACGTGAGAGGGCCGACTTCGTTCGAAGTCCTGAGAACGTGTGATAATGTCATTCTACCCACATTCAAAGACGCTTGCAGAGAAATGGGTTTGCTGCAAGGAGACGCTGTCTGGCGCGAGACTCTGGAGGATGCTGAGAGGACACGCCTTCCCAGACCCATGAGGAATTTGTTCATTGTGCTCCTCACACAAAGTGAAGTCGACAATCCATTGGATCTATGGGAACGTTTCAAGGACGCTATGGCTGAAGATTATCTTCTAGCTCATCGACGATCTGCAAATGATCCCAATATTGCCATCAACGAGCGCCATCATGACTTGGCTCTATCGTATTTGCAGCAGAAACTGCAATTGTTGAACAGAACTGTTGCACATTTTCACTTGCCGACTCCAACGACTGTTCTTCGTCATGAAGGGATTGCCAACATTCACCTACTGAGAGAACTCCAATACGACACGGAGGAACAACAGCGAATCGTAGACGAAAGGCAGCTTCTGCTCAATGATGAGCAGAGAGTTGTCTATGACTTTGCATGCGGTTGCATCCGCACGAATCAGTCATCAATGATTTTCATTGACGTGCCTGGAGGCACAGGGAAGACGTTTCTTATTAACCTGATTCTCTCTAAAGTGAGAGCGAGTGGAGAAGTTGCCCTTGCGGTGGCCTCATCTGGCATAGCTGCTACCCTCATGCCTGGTGGAAGAACAGCGCACTCAAGGTTCCAAATCCCTCTGACACCGAGGGAAGATGGCGTATGCAACATCGATAAAAATTCCACTATCGCAGACCTCTTTCGAAGTACAAAACTCATCGTGTGGGATGAGTGTCCTATGATCAAGAGAGAGAGTTTCGAGGCTGTGGATCGCACGTTGCGTGATGTATGTGACAAAGACGAGCCTTTTGGAGGGATCTTGACGATATGCTGTGGTGATTTCCGTCAACTTCTGCCCGTGGTGAAAAGAGGGTGTGATGCTGCCGTTGAGAATGCGTGCATAAAGAAGTCCTACTTATGGCAGAGCTTTGGAATGTTTCACTTGAGAACTAATATGCGACTGACCGACGGAAGTGGGCAGTTTTCAAGATTTTTGCTCGACATCGGCGAGGATAGAATCGAGAAAAATGCGGATGATGAGATAGATTTGCCAGAGGATATACTGCTGACAGCGAGTGGGCTCGATGAGTGCATCGATACCATATATCCATCATTCGCCAATCCGATGGAGGTTTTTTCAGCAAGGTCTATATTAGTGCCCCTCAACGATATGATGCGAAACATCAATTCAAGATGCATCACAAGGTTCCCTGGTGCGAGCAAGGAGTATGCTGCGTTCAACAGTGTGACTGAGGGTACTGATGCGACGCACTTCCCAACGGAATTCCTAGATTCCGTTGAAGTCTCGGGATTGCCGCCGCACAACCTCGAGCTCAAAAAAGGATCCCCTATCATTTTGATGCGGAACTTGGACCCTCCGAAACTTTGCAACGGGACGCGCATGATTGTTGAGGACATGCTTCGAAATATTATAGTTGCGAGGATCATAAGTTCAACGTTTGAAGGCGAAACTGTAATGCTCCCTCGGATCCGACTAAATCTGTCGGAAGCTGAGGATATCCCTTTGCAGCGCTGCCAGTTCCCCATACAATCCTGCTTCGCAATGACGATCCATAAGGCGCAAGGACAAACTATGGAGAATGTGCTGGTCTACCTGGAGAAACCGGTCTTCCAGCATGGTCAGCTGTATGTGGCGCTCAGTCGAGGGAAGAGGAAAGAGAACGTGCGAGTTTATGTAAATGGAGGATCGTCGACAAAGAACATCGTCATCAGAAGTGTCCTCTGACAACAAAATCGTGGTAGTCCACGGGTCGTGTGTTTTTTCTAAAAACAAACAAACAAAAAAAAAAAACACATGATCGGAGATAAGGGCCGAAATCACGTGTCACAGATAAGTGATTTAGTACACTGGAGAGGTGAGCCTTATGGCTTGCTGGCCCAAATAATCTCCCTGATGATGTCCAGCGTTCGCTTTAGTTCTATTCTCATATCTATTCAAACTGACTGACCCAACGGGTCATGGGTCGTCTAGTATATACACATTTATGTCGGGAAGTTTGCCCGGCAAAAGCTATACCGGGCATGCCCGGGTGTCAAGGGCGAGCCTTGGAAAGGCGAGTCTGGACCTGCCCGGGCGTGTTTGGCTGCGGCCTGACAAGTCGAGGCTGGGCGTGCCCGGGCGCTCTGGACGAGCACTGGAAAGGCGAGAGCGGGCATGCCCGGACGCTCTGGGCGAGCCCTGGAAAGGCGATAGCGGGCATGCCCGGACGCTCTGGGCGAGCCCTGGAAAGGCGATAGCGGGCATGCCCGGACGCTCTGGGCGAGCCCTGGAAAGGCGATAGCGGGCATGCCCGGACGCTCTGGGCGAGCCCTGGAAAGGCGAGAGCGGGCATGCCCGGGAAAGACAAGACCGGGCGTGCCCGGGAGGTTCGGGCGTGCCCGGGAACAGTGAGTCCGGGCATGCCCGGGAGAGGCGCGTCTGGCAGTGTTCTGGCCGGTGCAAGGCGATTGTGTGCATCCAGCGGTAACCGCTACACACGCCCCTCCAGAATCGACCTGCACCGGCAGGATCAATTTAAGGGGGGTCCGGATGACCCGGCCGAAGCGACCCCTGGAGGGTCGTGGGGAGGGGTCTGATGTGGTGGTGGGTGGTCGAGCGGGGGGAACTGTGGACGGGGGGCGGCCTCGCCGCGGAGGAAGGGCCAACCGTGGTGGTCGGTCGACGTCCATGTGCGCCGGTTTGAGGCGGTCCACAGAGATCCGGTCCGACCGGCCGCCAACGTCGACGACAAAGGACTTGTCGGCCCGTCGCAGGACCCGGAAGGGCCCGTCGTACGGCGGCCGGAGTGGCCCCCGGTGCGCGTCATGACGCACAAAGACGTACTCCGCTGTGCGAAGCGCCGGGGGGACGTAGGACTGCGGGCCACCATGGCGGGACGTTGGCACGGGGGCAAATCGGCGGGCGGCCTCCTGGAGGTCCGAGCGCTGGTGTGCGGCGGACCAGGGACTGGTAGCGTCGGGCACGAACTCGCCCGGGACGCGGACCGGCTGGCCGTAGACGAGCTCGGTGGCGGACGCCCGGAGGTCCTCCTTGGGGGCCGTGCAGAGGCCCAAAAGGACCCACGGCAGCCGGTCGGTCCAACCGTCATCCTGAAGGCCGGCCATGAGTGCGGCCTTCATGGAGCGGTGAAACCGCTCGCACAACCCGTTGGCTTGGGGGTGGTAGGCCGTGGTGCGGTGCAGCGTGACCCCCAACGAGCGGGCGACCATGCCCCAAAGTTCGGACGTGAACTGTGGGCCGCGGTCGGATGAGATGTTCGCCGGTGCGCCGAAGCGCGCGACCCAGGTGGCGATGAACGCCTGCGCCACGTCGGCGGTGGTGGTGGAGGTGAGGGGCACGGCCTCCGGCCACCTGGTGGTCCTGTCCACCATGGTGAGCAGGTGGGTGAACCCCCGCGATGGGGGCAGGGGACCCACCAGGTCCACGTGGACGTGGTCGAAACGCCGTGCAGGCACGGTGAAAGGTGCCAGTGGGGCCTGGGTGTGGCGGTGGACCTTGGCCCGCTGGCAGGCCGTGCAGGCGTTGGCCCA
Organism: Myxine glutinosa; assembly: GCF_964187855.1. Lineage (NCBI taxonomy): Eukaryota > Metazoa > Chordata > Myxini > Myxiniformes > Myxinidae > Myxine > Myxine glutinosa. The sequence continues at coordinate 11,153,016 of NC_136272.1, read as the reverse complement.
GTCGCGGACGTTCCGTCGAAGGCCGTGCCAGATGAAACGCGCCGACACCAGCTTCTGGGAAGCTTTCCGGCCCGGGTGAGAAAGGCCGTGGATGGAGGCGAAGATGCGGCGCTGCCAGGAAACGGGCACGATGGGGCGAGGCTGGCCCTGGGAGACGTCGCAGAGCAGGACGGTGCCCGCGAAGGGGATGTCGGCCAGGCGGAGGCCCGTGTCCGCCGCCCGGAGGGCCTGCACCGAGGTGTCGGTGGTCTGGTCGGCCGCCATGAGCGCGAAGTCCACGCCGAGGTGGACCGCGTTCGCGCTGGCCTGAGAAAGACAGTCGGCCACAGCGTTGTCTTTGCCGGCGACGTGCCGGATGTCCGTGGTGAATTCCGACACGGCGGAGAGGTGGCGCTGCTGGCGGGCCGAACACGGCTCCGTGACTTTGGCCATTGCGTAGACCAACGGCTTGTGGTCGACGAAAGCCGTGAACGGGCGGCCCTCCAGGAGGTGTCGGAAATGGCGAACGGCCAGGAATAGACCGAGCAGCTCGCGGTCGAACGTGCTGTATTTTAACTCGTTCGGCCAGAGCTGCCGGCTGAAAAAAGCGAGTGGCTGCCAAACCCCGTCCACCCATTGTTCCGCGTAGTTGGAGGCGTCCGTAGTGAGGGCGATGGGCGCGTTGAGCACTGGGTGAGCCAGCAGCGTTGCATCGGCGAGGGCCCGTTTTGCGCTCGCGAAGGCCGCGTCCATGGCCACGGACCAAACGATGTCATGCTTGGCCGGCTTGCCCCGGAGGGCCTCGTAAAGGGGCCGCATGAGCTGAGCAGCGCGGGGCACGAATCGGTGATAAAAATTCACCATGCCGAGGAACTCTTGTAGGGCCTTGATGGAACGGGGACGCGGGAACGTGGTGATGGCCTCGACCTTGGTCGGCAGCGGCACGGCCCCGGTCTTGGTGAAGCGGTGGCCCAAAAAGTCAACGGTCGTCGTGCCGAAGTGGCATTTGGCCGGGTTGACAATTAAGCCATGCTCGCTGAGGTGACCGAACAGTGTTCGGAGGTGGAGGAGGTGCTCGGCGCGGGACGTGCTGGCGACGAGGATGTCGTCCAGATAGACGAAAAGAAATGGCAGGTCGCGCAGCACGCCATCCATTAAGCGCTGGAACGCCTGGGCTGCGTCCTTGAGGCCAAACGGCATCCTCAAAAATTCGAACAGGCCGAACGGCGTGATGACGGCCGTCTTCGGGACGTCGGCCGCCCGGACAGGTACCTGGTGGTATCCCCGTATCAGGTCAATTTTGGAAAATATGACCCGTCCCGCCAAACGGGCGGAAAAGTCCTGGATGTGCGGGATCGGGTACCTGTCGGGGGTGGTAGCGTCGTTGAGGCGGTGGTAGTCGCCACACGGGCGCCATCCGCCCCCCGGCTTTGGCACGATGTGCAGTGGTGAGGCCCACGTGCTATTGGAGCGCCACACGATGCCGAGGTGCTCCAACGCGTCGAACTCGGCCTTTGCCACGGCGAGCTTGGCCGGGTCGAGGCGGCGGGCCCTGGCGTAGACCGGCGGGCCCGTAGTGGGTATGTGGTGCTCGATCCCATGCCGCACTGCGACGGCCGAAAACGTCGGCCGTGTGAGGGCCGGGAATTCCGCGAGCAGGCGAGCGAACTCGTTCGCCGTCGGGAGGGCGCACGCCAGTTCGGTCGGCGCGGAGCTGCTCATCGTGCACGCCAGGGAGCTGAAGGTCTCGGCGTTGACAAGGCGACGACGTTTGACGTCGACCAGCAGCCCGTGCGCGCAGAGGAAGTCGGCGCCCAGCAAAGCCATGGGGACGCAGGCGGTCACAAAGGTCCACTGAAAGCGCTGGCTGCCGAAGCAGAGGGTGACATTGTGCGGGCCGAAAGTGCGTATGGCCGAGCCATTAGCAGCGACCAAAGAGGGGCCGCAAACGGCGTCCCGCCTGTCCTGCTCGGAGGCGGGTATGATGCTCAGTTGGGCGCCGGCGTCACAAAGGAAACGCCGCCCGGACGCTTTGTCCCGAATAAAAAGCAAGTTGCCCGAGTGGCCGGCGCTCATGGCTGGGAATGAACGCCGGCCCGGCCGTTTCCCGACTTGCCCAAAGTGCACGGGGGTCGGCACGTCCGAGCCTTGTGTCCGAACCTGGCGTGGTAATAACACCACGCCTGGTCAGGTGGAGGCCCTGGCCGTCGTGTCGGAAGCGGTCGGTGCGGCGTGGCGGCCGCCAGTTTCACCGGCAGTTCGGCCTCCAACCGCGCAGGGTGCTCGGGCGTCGTGGGTGTCGCCTCGGACGGCGGCAGGCTCCAGGTAGCCGTGCCGATGTGTTGGCCCGCCGAGGAGATCTTATCGGCTTCCCTGGCGAGGGCGCGGGGATCGGTGATCGATGTGCCAGCCAGGGCGAGGCGTACCGGGTGAGGCAGCTGGCGAAGGAACAACTCGCGGAACAGAAAATCCGGAGAGTGCTCACCGAGCAACGAGAGCATATAGTCCATGCGCTCGGACGGGTGCGTGTCGCCGAGCTCGGGCAGGTCGAGCAGGCGCCGTGCGCGTGCCGCCGGTGAGAGGGCGAAAGCGTCGAGGAGGAGTGTCTTCAGCGCGTCATACTTGTCGGCAGCCGGCGGGTGCTCGAGGAGGCTCAGGGCGCAGGCCGCGGTGGCGGAACCGAGCGCTGCCACGACGTGGTGGAAGCGGGTGTCGTCCGCGGTGATGCCTCGCAGGGCGAACTGGGAGTCCGCCTGGGCGAACCAAACAGCCGCGTGAGCCTCCCAGAAGGTAGGCAGTTTAAGAGTCACTGCCGTGTCCATGTCGGTAGGTCACCAGTGAAGGAGCTGCGCTCCAACGCGAGTCGAAAGAATTGACGCGACCAAAGACGGAATTCGTCCGAGTTGCTTTATTGAAACAAAACAGCTCAGGTATTCTGACAAAAGCCCGTTTATCGGGCAGCAATATATATACACATTTATGTCGGGAAGTTTGCCCGGCAAAAGCTATACCGGGCATGCCCGGGTGTCAAGGGCGAGCCTTGGAAAGGCGAGTCTGGACCTGCCCGGGCGTGTTTGGCTGCGGCCTGGCAAGTCGAGGCTGGGCGTGCCCGGGCGCTCTGGACGAGCACTGGAAAGGCGAGAGCGGGCATGCCCGGACGCTCTGGGCGAGCCCTGGAAAGGCGATAGCAGGCATGCCCGGACGCTCTGGGCGAGCCCTGGAAAGGTGATAGCGGGCGTGCCCAGGAGGTTCGGGCGTGCCCGGGAACAGTGAGTCTGGGCATGCCCGGGAGAGGCGCGTCTGGCCGTGTTCTGGCCGGTGCAAGGCGATTGTGTGCATCCAGCGGTAACCACTACAGTACCAACTTTTAATCTGGTGTTTGGGTGTATCTAGGAACAAGGAAGAAGGCTATTGAAAATTGGGTCGCCACGTCAAAATCCAAGATGGCCGCCTCCATGTATGTCTGAACCTTGTGAGCGAAATATCATATCATAGCATGTTTTCTGCGTCTTCCACTTTGTCAACTCACATCACTTCACCGAAGGGGGACCGAGGCGTAACGCTTGTTTCTATTGGAGATGCCACCGACGATCCGACTCGTGCAAACTCTTCCAGACCGTTTCACACATGACAAAACAGATTGTGGAAGACTGTGCGGTCCTGTCTCCACTAAGGCAAGGGCACATCACAATAGACATGAGGCAACTGCAGGTTGGGCCTGGGAGATTGATTACTACTGTACTGCACTGTACTGTACTGCACCGTACTATACAGGTACTCTAACAATAAAAGCTTTCTTATTGATTTCTTAATGTTACTCATTTCATCTTATTTTACTCAATTGTTCTTATTTTGTTATTTAAATGTCTTATTTTAAAATATATATTAATGATTTTTCGATCTAACTTTTTTGAGGCTGGAACGTATCTCATTGACTTATATGTTGGAAACTGTTCGCCGTTTGCGATTTGCCATTCGCTGAGGTTTATAGGAACGTAACCTCCACGGAATTTACTGTGCTGTACTGTACTGTATTTCTACAAAATAATGGAGATTAAGAAGTACCTTTCCATCTCGAATCTTGGTCCTGATCAACTGCTTCCTTTCCTGAATGATTTCCAAAAGCTTGTCACACTCCTCTTCCAGCTTCTTCTCTTGCATTGAAGCATTAATCTGTTGCAAAGACAAATGTATATATCAAACTAGAAGGTCACTCGGTAGAGCGCACACCTCCGCCAGGCTCACCACTTTACGTTTTCTATCCCACTGATAGGCCGGATCTGGATTCAGACCTGAACCAAAATCGAATCGGCTTATTCTTGTCACCGAACCAACTCGTCCACCAAGTTTAGTCATAACTCATCCACAACTTTTAAAATAACATGATATATATATATATATATATCGCTTTTCACCTGATCTCTCAATGGTGAAGAATCACATAAAAATTAAATAATTCTCAAATCCGAATCCATATTCAGATCTTCACCAAAATCGAATCGATTAGTCCTCGTCACACACCCAACCTCTCCACAAGGTTTCATCCAAATCCGTCCATAACTTTTTGAGATATCCTGCTATGTATCGTTTTTGGCCGCATCTCCCAATGGTGAAGAATCACATAAAAATTAAATAATTCTCAAATCCGAATCCATATTCAGATCTTCACCAAAATCGAATCGATTAGTCCTCGTCACACACCGAACCTCTCTACAAGGTTTCATCCAAATCCGTCCATAACCTTTTGAGATATCCTGCTATGTATCGTTTTTGGCCCTATCTCCCAATTATGAAGAATCACTTAAAGAATTCTACTATCCGGATCCAAATCGGGATCTTCACCAAAATCGAATCGATTAGTCCTTGTCACACACAACCTCTCCACAAGGTTTCATCCAAATCCGTCCATAACTTTTTGAGATATCCTGCTATGTATCGTTTTTGGCCCGATCTCCCAACGGTGAAGAATCACTTTTAAAATTCTACGATCTGGATCCAAATCGGGATCTTCACCAAAATCTAATCATTTCGTCCTTGTCACACACGCTACATCTCTGCCAAGTTTTGTCCAAATCCGTCTACATATTTTTGATATATCTTGTTCAAAGACAGACAGACAAACAGGGGTGAAAACAACCTCCATCCACCTTCGGTGGCCGAGGTGACAAGTCTATTCAATTTACCATACTGCTCATAAAACACCAATTTCCTTCCTTGGCTGTACCTGTTTTAAGATAACAAACAAGACTTACATTTACTGTGAGGGGTAGCATATTTCTGTCAAATCAAACTTATAGGGGTGTGTCAGCAGAGTAAACAGCCAGATTTTGCCCTCCCCTCTACCACCTGCCCCTTCTACCCCTAATTACAAAAAAAATCAACAGAACAAGTACATTGTACAAAGGTGTGCTGCTCAACGCTTGCAATGACCAGAATCATTTTAAACACCTGAATGTATAATCCAAAACTGAGAAGTCAGTTTAGTTTTGTAGAAAGTTCAGTTGGATGTTGAGATGTCACGCAAAACGAAGCCAAAGAGCTTTGAGGCTTCAAGAAGAAGAGTAGAGTCAGAAAAAGAAAGAAGTTTTGCCATTTCTGGCAAGTTAAAGAAACTTGTTTTGGGGAAAGTTAGGATGTCACAATCACCTCCACCTGCTGCTTTATCTGCAATAGTCTGGCCAGCAGAAGCTCCATCTCACAGTTACTCCTCAATAAATGTCCCAGGGCCGACTGCAGAGCGAGCTGAAAAACAACAATAATTCCACTGTTACTCTTCATTGACCGAGGATAACTATCGTGACGTGTGTGCGACGGATGATCAAAGCAAGGATATCAAAAGCATACGTCATCAGTGGAATAATGGTCGACCCAAGTGAAGCAACACTCAATGCCATCTCGACTTTGCTGTCTATTCAAGTGCAACTGCAGAATTTAAAATCTCTACTGCATAAAATCTACATTGTGAGTTCATATTTCTTTGTTCTGCTCTCATCGAGGCTGCGTCAAGTACATTTGTTCTGATTTGTACAACCAGCATGTCCAAGCCAGAAGGAGAAGCATGAATGATGCTGTGGGATACTGCAGGCCAGATGGCTCGATCCCGAAATTTGGTTCAGATGCCGTTTTTTTTTTGTTTTTTTTTTTGTTTTTTTTTGTATACTGAATCGAGGCTCGTGAAAGAGCTAACATTTACTTCACAAACAAATCGACCAGACAAACAAAATACACAAAAAGAGGGAGCGGAAGACAAGATGGGGAGAAATGGGGAAGCACACAAACACAACATCCGAGAGCAGGGAGATGTGTGGAAGGGAGAGCGCCCGGGGGGAGGAGGCATGGGAAGGGGGGGGGGGGGTGGGGGGAGGGAGAAGTATAAAGCACAAGGACACCAAGGACTTCCAGGACAGAAGTTGGTATTTCAAAAAGGGGAATTGGGGTGAAATTAGCAGGGGTAGAAAAGATCAAGGTTTTGGATGGGGGAAGATAAGAGATGGTGGTGAACAGCTGTTTTAAAGACTTGGAGGGTGGAGTGGGATTGAAGAGAGTGAGGGAGTTTGTTCCAGAGGCAGGAGAAAAGAGGAATGAAGGAGTGAAGGTGAGCAGAGAGTCTTGATTTTGGCAGTTTAACCAAAAGAGGGTTGCAGGCAGATCTTGTGCGACCTGTAGGAATATTTGCGGGACAGAGCCCAGAGAGAGCTGGGGGGGCAAGGCCAGAGAGGAGTCGGTAGAAGACGGAAAGACCACCAACCTGCCTGCGGTGAGTGAGTGAGAGGCCCTTGGAGTTAGCTTCATCGCGGGAGATTCCAATGATTCTGAATGCTTTGGTTTCAACAGCGCGAAGGCGAGCTAGGTGTGAGGCAGGAGCACCAGCCCAGAGGGGAGAGCAGTATTCCATTGAGCTGCGGATGAAAGCCTTGTATGTGGTGAGGAGCTCAGGTGTGCCAAGGAAGGACTTCGCACGACGGAGGATGCCCAGTCGGCGACTGGCTTTGGAGGCCAGATTTGAAATGTGGTTTTTCCAGGAAAGATCATGGCAGATAGTGAGACCCAAAAGCTTGAGTGACAGAACTTCTTGGAGAGGATTATTCAGAAAGTGGATGGGAGGGTTGTCCAGTCGGTCTTTTCGGAGAGACATCGTAAGAGTGTGAGATTTGTCAGGATTGAAAGACATGTTCCACTTGTTTGCCCAGTCTGTGATTTTGTCAAGGTCTGCAGAGAATGAGGAGGCTGCAGACTGCCGATCTGAGGGATGAAGAATGGAGCGACAGAGAGTAGAGTCGTCAGCAAAGAGAAAGAGAGGATTTTCAAGAGAGTCAGAGAGATCATTGATGAAGACCAGAAAAAGCACAGGGCCCAGAACACTGCCTTGGGGAACTCCAGCCTGAACAGGAAGAGGAGATGAGAGAAACCCATTCAGGGCCACACGTTGACTACGACGAGAGAGGAAGTCCGCCAGCCATGCGTGGAGATTTCCATGGATACCAAAAGAGGAGAGTTTGGTGAGCAGAGCAGGATGCCAGACTGTATCGAAGGCACGTGATATGTCAAGGGAGACTGCTCTAATTTCCTGTTTGGCATTGCGGACCTCCATCCATTGTTGAGAAAGCAGAAGCAGCATGTCCAGAGTGGAGTGTCCAGGTCTGAAACCAAATTGATGATCAGAGATCAAGCCATTGGAGAAGAGGAAAGATTTCATATCTGAAGCAATGATGGATTCCATGACCTTGCTGATAATTGGGAGAAGGCTGATTGGTCTGTAGTTGCTGGGATCTGTTTTTGCACCTTTTTTGTGCAAAGCGGTGATGTTGGCAGATTTCCAAGCAGATGGAAGATGACCTTGAGCAAAAGAGAGGGTGAAGAGAACAGAGAGAGGGAGTGAAAGAGCGGAAGAACATGATTTTAGGACCCGTGGGCTGATGCCGTCAGGTCCAGTTGCAGAATCAGAGTCGAGGGTTGACAGACCCTTTTCCACCTTGTCAGGAGGAAAGGACACAGAGTCCAGGAGCAGCTGGGTACGACTGGGTACGGTGGGTACAGAGAGGGATGGGTTTGGGACACAAGATTTAGAGGCAAACACAGAGTTGAGGCATTCGGCTTTTTCACGTGCGGAGTCAGCCGTGTGGCCATTTAAGGTGAGGGAGGGGATGGAGGGGGAACAAACACCAGAAACAGATTTTACCAGACGCCACCAGGATTTGGAAGAGGGAGACAGATAAGAGAGTTCGGTCCTGAGGACGGAGAGATATTGTTTCCTGGCTCTCCTGAGGGTGGACACACACTTGTTTCGGGCTTTGTGAAAGGAAATGAGATTTCCTTCCGTTGGATTTGCTTTCCAGGAGACGAAAGCAAGTTGTTTCTGGGCAATAGCCTCACCACAAGATTCCGTGTACCATGGACGGGAGGAAGGGTATGACAACTGAAGACGAGAAGGGATAAAACTGTGCATGAGAGAGAGCAATTTACTTTGGAAGAATTCCCAGGATGAGTTGATGTCAGAGGCAGTAGAGATGGGAGACCAGTCCAGATGATTGATGGCTGCTTGAAGACCGTGCCAGTTGGCCTGAGTGAAATGCCAGACTCGTCGACGCTGAGGAGGCTCTCTGAAAATGGTCAGAGAGATGTCCACTTTAACAAGCACATGATCAGAAGAGCCGATTGGAGCAGAAGAAGAGCAGCAGAAATTTTCAGGGAAGTTAGTCATAACCAAGTCCAGAAGAGAAGATTCTTCTTCTACAGAAGAAGTGAACTCTATTTTCATGCTTGAGCTGGAAAACAAGTTTTTTGTATACAATGTTGGGGCTCTTGGAGGAGCTTGAACACAGAGGGACTAGGAACCAACATCATACTAAAATACGCAATTTGGTGTCTGTCTGTCTGACTGATGATTTTTTGACCGCGATACATTCTGTCATTACTTATCCAATCTCAACCAAACTTGACAGGATGACGAAGGGTTACATAATAAAGAACCGCCTTTAGAGGCCATTTTTCCCTGCAGAGCAGGGGTTGGCCTTTTTTCGGGCACCGTTGTCCCCTTTTTGAAGCAATGTTTTATGGCCAGACTAGCAGAAGTACCCGGCGTTGCCGGGAGGGGGGGAGGGGGAGGCGAGGGGTGGAAGGGGAGGGGAGGGGAGGGAAGGCGACGTGAGGTGAGGGGGGGAGGAGGGGAGGGGGGAAGGGGAGGAGAGGAGGGGGAAGGGGAGGGGGAGGTGGGGGAGGGGGAAGGGGACGGGAGGGGGGAGGGAAGGGGAAGGAGAGGGATGGGGGGAGGGGGTGCGGTGAGGGAGGGACGTGAGCGAGTCTGGCGGCAAGGATGGATCATCACGTGATCGCTCTGAGCGAATCAGCGAGCTGTTCTGGCACAGGCTGAGATTCAGTGTATAATGTTCCTCGCTGAAATGCGCTAAGTTAAATATGAAGAAAAAATATGGATCTCGTCATCGGAGGTCATTTTTAGGGAGGCCATGTCCTTCCCGGGCCCAATGGCCATGTCTATGCCAAAAAGCAAGTACGCGAGCGAGTCTGGCGGCGAGGGTAGAACATCACGTGATCGCTCTGAGCGAATCAGCGAGCTGCTCTAGCACAGGCTGAGATTCAGTGTATAATGTTCTTCGCTGAAATGCGCTAAGTTAAACATGTATAGAAAATATGGATCTCGTCATCGGAGGTCGTTTTTAGGTAGGCCATGTCCTTCCCGGGCCCAATGGCCATGTCTATGCCAAAAATCAAGTACGTGAGCGAGTCTGGCGTCGAGGATGGAACATCACGTGATCGCTCTGAGCGAATCAGCGAGCTGCTCTGGCACAGGCTGCGATTCAGTGTATAATGTTCCTCGCTGAAATGCGCTACGTTAACTATGAATAAAAAATATGGATCTCGTCATCGGAGGTCATTTTTAGGTAGGCCATGCCCTTCCCAGGCCCAATGGCCATGTCTATGCCAAAAATCAAGTACGTGAGCCTCTCCGTTTAGGAGTCCATAGGTAACACACACACAAACTGTGTTTTATTTATATAGATGTCCTTCCTGCCGCCAACCCTGTTAGTCGCCCTTTGCGACACACAGGGAATTGCCAGTGAGTGGGTACTCAATTTGCCGACCTTGGAAGGATGACAGGCTGAGTCACCACCACCTTGGTGTTAATTCAACGATCGACCGGGATTCAAACCCAGGATCCTAGGATCCCAAGCCGGCACCCTAACCGCTAAGCCAACACCAGGCTGGGTTACATAATGAAGGTTGTAGCGCATTCATTTGCCCCCTCCCCAAGCGGGTTTTCTCCCCCGAGCAGGTTTTCCCTGCCATTGCCGTCAATGGGGTTGCGTGTTGAGGTGTATATCAATGTTAAATTAGCTTTATCGTGGTGTTTTCCAAGGTGGCTTCTAATAACAAAACTAACGATAATAGCATAATAATAATGTTATTACAAAACAATATTAATACCAATAATAACTCACCTCCCCAAGGGGTTTTCCTCCTTGAACGAACGTCGAGTCAACGTTTATAAATAGCTTATCATGGCGTTTTCGTGGGAGCAATGGGCTAACGGCCTCTACCAGAGGTAAAAATATTATAAACCACAAACACATGTGATTAGCTTTTTAAACAGTTGCTAATGCTGTTCATAACACTAAATAAAGAAATATGGAGGAATCCCGACATTCGTGAGCTAAGTTTCACTTACAGAACTGAGCGAAGTTCTACTGTACTCTAGGTACCCAATAAGTGTTGGGTTATTAACATGACCCTTCCTGGCGCTAATGTGACGTTTTTCGTCGTGATCTTTTGAAACTTGCTCCTGCTGTTTAACACGAAACTGAAAGTGAGGAAGCCCGGGATGAGCAGCTAGCTATCGCTTGCCAAGTCAGTCGTTCCTTAACGGTTTTGAATGGAGTGCTTGCTCAAATGCTTAAACCACTTGGCGATCTCTCCACAAGAAACTTGGTAAATGAAAACACACCCAATGTTCTTGAGACCAGACCATAGGTCGACTGTAATCTATATACCCCAAAGAGGAATGACCCTTCCTGCTGATCCCGTAGTGAGCGGGTGTACGAATAAATAAAACTAGAGCGTTCAAAGAACACTTTACCATGAGAAAATGAAGTCTTGAGAAAATAGATATATAAAGGGTCTTTTAAACTTTTGCTTTACATTTCCGAACATGATCTATGTTTCCTACAAGATGCCATTTTGGCTGAATCTTGATATTCCCCAACGCTGAGAGCACGTGCGACAAATTTGATTGGTCAAGATGACGTAAAATGGTATGCATAATATTTTGTCCAAGTGCTGATAAATTGAAGGTTTTGGAAGTGACACCATCTGTGTTCTACCGTGGTCCAAATATATGATTCGATCGTCATACTAAAATACACAATTTGTTGTCTGTGTCTGTCAGTCTGATGATGTTTGACCGCGATACATTCGGTCTTTCTTATCCAATCTCAACCAAACTTGACAGTAGGACTAAGGGTCACACAATGAATGTTGTAGCAAATTATTTTGCCCCCTCCCCATCCCAAGAGGGTTTTTCCCGCCAATGGGGTTGTGTGTTGAGGTGTATATCCGTGTTAAGATAGCTTTATCGTAGCATTTTTCCAAGTTCGCTGCTAATAACAAAATCATTATATTAATGTTAACAAAACCAAATTAATACTAATAATATCCCATCTCCCCAAGGGGTGTTTCCTCCTTGGCCAAACACCGTGTTGACATGAATAAATAGCTCATCATGCCATTTTTGTGGGAGCACTCCGTACCAGAAGTAAAAATATTATAAACCACAAACACATATTATTACCTTTTTAAAAAGTCGCTAATGCTGTTTAACACTAAACTGAAATATATTTGGAGGAATCCGGGCATCAGTCAATGCTTATCACATCGACGAACGCATCTGATCGTAGATCTACTGTAGTCTATATACCCCACAAGGATTAATAACACGACCCTTCCTGCCGTGAACGTGTTCTTCCAAGGAGTTTTTCGTGACGTTTTTCCAAAGCCACTTCTCATTACACAACTAACAGCACCTATGATAATAGCATAATATTATTGATATTATGAAACAATCTCCCCACTCCCCAAATAGTTTTATGACTTACGATGCTGTCTCCGCCCCTCCCACGCCCCCTTCCCCCACCTCTGACACACTCAAGGAAGTGAATTTTATTGTTTGGAATTTAGAAATGTGAGGCACGGTCTGATATTTTCAATGACCCGATCTAACATAAGTAATAGTAATAATAATTGGCAATAATAATAATGATAATAGCATGACCCCCTGCCGCTCCCGTAGTGATCAGGTGTATTCGTTTAAATAAAATAAAGATTTTAAAGGCTGTACATTTTTTCAGAAGTTTACCGCCATTGATGCACCGTCTTTTACACTACCTTATTTAACACATTTAACTAGTTATTCAATCAGAGGTTTTGCTTTTATGTTCTAATTGTGTCGCAAATGAGTCTGAGGTCATAAAAACGCAATCTTCAAGTGTGAAAACAAAGACTCAAACAGTTCAATATTGGTTATACTGACAAGCAGAATGAAGCAGTAAGCTCGACCGGCATCTGAAAAAATTCGGTGTTCGGCAAAATATCCTATCGGACAATCAGAGAAGCCTGTCTGACAACATGGTGGATGTTAGTTGTGATCTTCTGTGCTACAGACATGTAGTATGGCATAAGACTACACAGAAGAAATGGTGCCATTACTAGCCCACAGAAGGCTCTCATATGCTTATCATCATCATCATTATCATCGTTTTACAGCAATTTCCATGCTTGCATGTGTAAGCCATGATTAACCTAATGGCTGCTTCGCCAAAAGGCATATTTCAGGCATGTTTATTGTGGCCGGCTGGGCCTTCCTGATGCCACCACAGAATCGGCCATGGACGTAGCCTTTGTCTAAAGAGACAAACCCTGCAAGGTGGCAGGGGGATCTGAAATCAGAGTTTCCTTCTCCTAGGTGGATTGCCTACCAAGGCTGAAGCGCGTCACCTACCCTGGTTGGATTAGTGAGTGTCACAACAAGTCCTCACAATGGAGTACCATGTAGACTACACCTCTAGGGTACCAACCTACTCTGAGATCCTCCAGATATTTACCCAGTGCCCTCGAGAGCACTGTTACCATGTTGCACCACCAGGAGGTAGTCTGAAAGTCTTGGCAATGGTAGAGACTATGTACCAGAAGGAAGGGCTTACACACTTGGCCTTCTTTCGCTCGCAGAGCTGTCCGGCAGCCATAGCTAAAAGCAACGAGTGGTAAACCACATCACACCTTACTACAGCATTAGACGCGTACACCTGCCCTGTGGAAGAAAAAAACCCCACAAGCACCACTAAACAGAAGGTTTTATAGGTTTATACAATTGCATTTCATTGTAGCTAACATGACTGTACATCCGTAGGGCAGTGGGTATTGAGGGTTGCCCACTGACCCATCAAGAGGTCATTATTATGGTTATTATATTTACATTATTAAAATTATTGTTATTAAATATATTATATTATATTTAATTAATTAATTATTAGAATATTATTAAATAATTAATAGTGAATAATTATTTAATAATAATAATTAATTATTATTAATAAAAATAATATAATTATTATTAATATTATTATATTAATAATAATTATATATAAAAATATATAATAGTAATAATAATATATTATATTATTATTAATTATTATTATAATAATAATTATTAATAATAATAATAAATAATTTAATTAATTATTATTAATATTAATTAATTATTTATTATATTAATTATTATAATAATATTATTCTATTTTTATTATTATTATTATTATTAGAGGTCATTATTATGGTTAGCTCATTGTTATGCAAAGAACCTGAATCATGTCGATACTTATGCACCCACATTTATAACTATTATATTTACAATTATCATGCCTACGTGAGACCTCACCTTCTGGTCACCGAGCAGCTGGGTCGAGGAAGATTTGTCGCAGTCATTCTCACCGTACTGGAATCTCTTGGCACCTGTACCGCCCAGTACTATCATGTGGTGAGCGGAGAACGGTGCTTTGTTGGGGTGCGTTGTGCTCAGGCACTCGGTGCAGTAGGACGCGGAGCAAGTGGTGCAGGTCTTGACGGCGAACCGTGGCGGTTCACGGTCGCAGAACTGGCAGGTCGCCGAGTGGAGGTCTCCAGCACCGGCCGAAGATCCAGAATCTGAGCCACTCATTGGGAATTCTTTCGTGATGACGAGTAAAAGTTGTTGTACAGAATATGTTGATACGGGTCCAGAAATGGAAATACGGGTCTAGAAATACGGGTCCAGAAATACGGGTCCAGAAATACGGGTCCAGAAATACGGGTCCAGAAATACGGGTCCAGAAATACGGGTCCAGAAATACGGGTCCAGAAATACTGGTCCAGAAATACGGGTCCAGAAATACGGGTCCAGAATGTTGTCCAGAAATTATTTTTTGCTGAAGAATGCCCTTTTCCCCTTGTTTGCTTTATGTCGTCACGTGACTCGGTGACGTTGGGATTTTAGGAAGTTTATCTGTTTCAAAGGAACTATTATTAAAGATACCTGTCATTTATAATTCCCTTTTTGGAGCTGTGCTTGCAGTTTACCTGAGAATTTTTTCTCGAGATCTGACGAGCTTCCCATCAGATGTCATGAGAAATCAGAGGAGACTTTTCCAATCATTCCGATGGAAGTCTCAGTCCGTCTGGTTGGGATGAGGGCCATACATGTGCTGCACGTTGGATGGTTCAGACATCAGACGTTCAGATGTTGTTTCACCACACATTTCCGCACTCGTCCGGTGCACTGTTTGCACCTGCTGCATTGTTGAGAGCCATGGAACACCTGCAAACAGGTTGAAAGTCGGAAGGAAATTCTCCTGCATCTTTCCATCTGAAAAGCACGACAATGTCGATGAGTTTATTTTTAAGACAAGTTTCCAAGGTAAATACCTTCTTCAGTCATCTTAGATTTACGGAGGAGCTTGTACACATATGTATCACTTGTTTGGCGAGTAAATTACGAGACCATTGACATGGTATGTGGGATTCAAACCTGGGACCCTCGCATCTAGAGATACGTATTTCTTATTTTGTGTGCAGCACAAGACTGCGAATTCGCGAATGACACCATGGTCCCTTTAATGTCCACCAACTAATGTAGGCAGACAGGACGTCTGTTTAACGTCCATCTGAAGGACGACATACACGATGAATATCCCTGCCTGTGAAACACCGGGGTGACAGTTTATATAGCTGGGACTGGATTCAAACCCAGGTTAGACAGCTTAGAGGCGAGTGTGGGTACTTCTAGGGCCAAGACCATACTGTCAGCCCAACACTCTGATATATCGCCAGGATAACCTGATGACCCTGATATACCACCCTGATAACCTGAAGATCTTGATATACCAACATGATAACCTGAAGACCCTGATGTATCACCCTGATAACATGAACACACTGATTTACAACACTGATTTACCACCATGATAACTTCAAGACCCTGATATATGACCATGATAACCTGAACACTCAGATATATTACCCCAATAACCTGAAGACCCCGATATATCACCCCGATAACCTGAAGACCCTGATATATCATGGTGATAAGCTGAAGACCCTGATATATCAGGCTGATAACATGGAGACCCTGATATATCACCCTGACATTGTGAAAACCCTGATATATCACCCTGATAAAAAGAACACACTGATTTACCACCCTCATAACCTAAAGACCCTGATATATCACCCTGACAACTTGAAGACCCTGATATATCACCGTGATAACCTGAACACCATGATATACCACCCTGATAAGCTGAGGACCCTGGTATACCACCATGATAACCTGAAGACCCTTATATATCACCCTGATAACATGAACACTCTGATATACCACCCTGATAATCTGAACACACTGGTATATCACCCTGATAACCTGAACACACTGATATATTGTCGCGCGAATCCCTCGGTTAATACCATGGGCTCGCGGATAGCTGAACGAGCTTTAATGGAGGCGACAATCAATTCGGATTCGGCTATAAAAGCGTGGGGGGGGGGAGGGGAGAATGAAGAGGAAGAAGCATCAAGCGCATACCAGTAGCCCCGACGGCAGCTCCGAACCTGGAGGGAATAAACTCAAAACGAAACCCGAATTCAATGTACAAAAATAAACGATTTATTGGACAGAACCCGATACAAATAAATGTGGCGATAAAACCTAATTCTAAATTGGGACGTACCCACACAGACTTCAAATACGAGACAAAGGAAATGAATAAATAAAATAAAACGTTTGTCATGTATTTGTGTGAGATGTGGTGCGTCTTAACTGTCCACAGTGGTGCGTCCGTCGTCCAACGCGGCCCCGACGCCGACGCGAAGAAGCCTCAGTCCGCCTCGCTCCCGTGCTCCGCCAGGCCCCGAGCGACCAGCTCAGCGGCACGCCCCGCTCCAAGCTCCTCGTCGGTCGCACACGAGGTCCGTTCGCTCACAGCACCAAGAGCACCAAGAAGGACCAAAAGCATCATGAAGATTCAGGGAAGATGCCAACGACCATGCAGAGAAGAAGAACCAAGAGATCTCCAAGAGTCCAGCACAGAGCAGAGCCAAGCATGAAGGGTCCAGTGCAGAGCCACACAAGCCTGAAGGGGCGATCTCCAACACGAAGGGGGAAATGCCCGCGAACGAGCCGTTTTGCCACACGCGGTGTCACGTCAGCCCCGGTGCGCCACCAATCAGAGCCTCGATTCTTCGTGATCTTTTTGCGCCTTCCGACGTCACCCCCGCTCTTCCTCCAACTACCGACCCCCTTCTAAATTGTGTGTTCGCGCCTTCCACACTGATTGGCCAAATGTTCGTGCCTTCCGCACCAACCATTGCGCCTTCCGCCTCAACCAATCACACGTTCCTTGGGCATGGCTATAGCTTGCCTTGCACGATATTTGACACCCATGCCAGCGTTGTACACGGCCGCTTCCTGCTTGTCTTTCCGGTGCGTCTTTTTGTAAGGGAGGGGATTTAATTAATGTTGTGCACTAAGGACCTATCTAAGTGTCTTCAAGAATGCGTTGCCATAAGGGACACAGGTATGATCACCAGGTCTAACACACAGGGGTCTTATCTTAGTGTTACGTGCTCCTCCCCCACCCCGGTCACGGTGTACCTCTGAGCCCCGAAAGGAGTCACGGCAGAAAGATGTGCTATTATGTGCGCCAATGACCAATGGTGAAACCACACCAATCAATCGATACAAAACCCAAGTATTGTATTAAAATCACACAATAATAATAACTTGCGCAAGTACAAGAAAACCTCAATTGCACAGCAAACACCATATAATTCCTATGATGGTACCACCAGTTTCTTAACTCAATAACTCACGGTACTCCACGTGAGCGAACTGTAACACCCCCAAAGTCACTGTCACGACACCAGGCCAAAGTCGATCCACGCTCCGGTGATCACAAGAAAAAGTCGTACTGAGACCTGAACCCAGGACGGCTGACAGTCGACATTGCAGAAGAGCCGCTGGGTGAGAGGTTGGGCCGACGTCGGTCAGGTAAAAGTTCACCCAAAAGGTGACTGGAAATTCACACCTTCGGTTCACCAGACAATGACTCTGACATGAACGAGCAGCAGTTCCCAAGCGGAGAACCGCGAAGAACCGCGAGTTTCCAAGCGAAATCCACGACACACACGGGAACCAGGCGAATGGCTGGTGCGCGGTAAAATGGCTGGTGTGAGGTAAAATGGTGGACGGGCCCGTAATGGAAGCGTACCTGCTCTCCAGCGATGATTCACTTTCGGAACCAACAGCAAAACCTGTCTCGCAGGTTTATTTGCCACAGCAATAACGACACTGTCACAGGAATCCCTTCCCGGGGAAACCAATATTCGCTCATGACCAATGTCCCCCAGCGTCCGCTCGACACCTCGAAGCAGATAGGCCTTCCTTTTCCGATCTCACTCGATCCGCTCCCGCCTCTTCTTCTTCCTCTTCCGGTTTCTCCCGATCCATTTCGTTTTTCTTTTGAAGCACTAATTTTACTTTTGAAGACAGGTATCCCCATTTCACACTCAAACTGTAACAATAATAGGATATGAAACAAAAAATGCTTCCAGTGGATGAAAACCACAAAGACGGAAGTGACGAATCCGTAACATTAGTCCCAACCACTATTTAACACACGAACATCCTTGTATGTTCACAGGTGTACACTTACCCTGACAAACAGCCTAACACACAGGACTTATTACAGGTAGATTCGCTATCACGGCAGTCGGATACCTACCTATGCAGATCTACCTGGCTCTAGATATTCCTCTACCCAAATTCATAACAATATCATTCTCATAACCTGAAAACCCTGATATATCATCCTGATAATCTGAAAACCCTGATATATCATCCTGATAATCTGAAAACCCTGATATATCATCCTGATAATCTGAAAACCCTGATATATCACCATGATAACAAGAACACACTGATTTACCACCCTCATAACCTAAAGACCCCAATATATCACCCTGATGACCTGAACACCCTGATGACCTGAACACCCTGATATATCACCCTGATAACCTGAAGACCCTGATAACCTGGAGACACTGATATCACCCTGATAATCTGAAGACCCTGATATATCACCCTGATAACCTGAAGACCCTGATATATCACCCTGATAACCTGAAGACCCTGATATATCACCCTGATAACCTGAAGACCCCAATATATCACCCGGATAACCTGAAGACCCTTATATATCACCCTGATAACATGAACACTCTGATATACCACCCTGATAACCTGAACACCCTGATATATCACCCTGATAACCTGAACACCCTGATATATCACCCTGATAACCTGAACAACTTATATTAACATTTCCCCCTAGTTTTCTGACCAAGGTTTGCTGGAGTTGAAGGAGCTGAACGTCTGATTATCAAGGGCTTTTCCAAATCACAAAGGAATACCGGAGATGGAATGTTGCCTTCACCAGGTGTTCCTGCAGCGAAACAATTTGAATGAGCAAACAAGTCGAAGAAGTAGGTAATCGAACAGTCAAGGAAAACACGGGAAAGTTCTGACAATCAAATCTCTGTAACATCCATGCGAAATAAGTTACAAAAAGTTTTCAAAAGTATGAATAGCAAAAAGTTTCCTCCATTTTACTCCATAATGCAGATATGTTATCCTTCGTGGGATAATGTACCTGCATTTGGGGAACAATGTTGAAGTGTTAACAAATCAAAGGTGTCCAGAGATGCACGAGATGTCACATGACCAGCTCGAACTACCACCCACAATAAATCATGTTATTGGAATGTACAAGTACCCTGCCCAGTTGGAAACACACCATATAATTAAATACCTACAAACTTGTACAATAAAGTTATCAAAGCTATATCACGTGTTGTGGCGACAAAATGTAACGACTCACGAAGACGTTTCGCTCCTCGCAGACCGTCCATCCCACGAACACAACCCAAGTCTTACATTATCAACTCATTTTCCACTTCCTCTCCACACAAACACAGGAAAATGACGTCACGCTTTGGCAACAAATCCATCCTCCCAGTCGGCAGGCGATGCTTGTACAACAACGAGGGAATAATCACGGGAATGTTGAAAACGAACTATTTCATGATGGAAAAGGAAGTCAGAAAAATCATTAACTAACTCGTCCATGCTAAACACCATTAAATGGCCGTCTACATATTACGTCCGCAGCACTTTCGGGGAGAGCGTAATTTGAATAATAAATAAATGGTCTCTTTAGATTTTTAAAGAGTATTAAATAATATCACAGGGATATATATATATACCTTACAAGGGATTTGGACACCCGAGGAGGCCATTTTGTACCATTATGTGGGATATAACATCCCATAAAGTGCAATGCAGCCACTACAACAATATGGCCATTATGTCAATATAGTTACTATAACAATATGGCCATTATGTCAACATAGTTACGATAACAATACGGCCATGAGGTCAATATAGTTACTATAACAATATGGCCATTATGTCAATATAGTTACGATAACAATATGGCCATTATGTCAATATAGTTACTATAACAATATGGCCATTATGTCAATATAGTTACTATAACAATATGGCCATTATGTCAATATAGTTACTATAACAATATGGCCATTATGTCAATATAGTTACTATAACAATATGGTCATTATGTCAATATAGTTACGATAACAATATGGCCATTATGTCAATATAGTTACTATAACAATATGGCCATTATGTCAATATAGTTACTATAACAATATGGCCATTATGTCAATATAGTTACTATAACAATATGGCCATTATGTCAATAAAGTTACTATAACAATATGGCCATTATGTCAATATAGTTACGATAACAATATGGCCATTATGTCAATATAGTTACTATAACAATATGGCCATTATGTCAATATAGTTACTATAACAATATGGCCATTATGTCAATATAGTTACTATAACAATATGGCCATTATGTCAATATAGTTACTATAACAATATGGCCATTATGTCAATATAGTTACTATAACAATATGGCCATTATGTCAATATAGTTACTATAACAATATGGCCATTATGTCAATATAGTTACGATAACAATATGGCCATTATGTCAATATAGTTACTATAACAATATGGCCATTATGTCAATATAGTTACTATAACAATATGGCCATTATGTCAATATAGTTACTATAACAATATGGCCATTATGTCAATATAGTTACTATAACAATATGGTCATTATGTCAATATAGTTACGATAACAATATGGCCATTATGTCAATATAGTTACTATAACAATATGGCCATTATGTCAATATAGTTACTATAACAATATGGCCATTATGTCAATATAGTTACGATAACAATATGGCCATTATGTCAATATAGTTACTATAACAATATGGCCATTATGTCAATATAGTTACTATAACAATACGGCCATTATGTCAATATAGTTACGATAACAATACGGCCATTATGTCAATATAGTTACGATAACAATACGGCCATTATGTCAATATAGTTACGATAACAATATGGCCATTATGTCAATATAGTTACTATAACAATATGGCCATTATGTCAATATAGTTACTATAACAATATGGCCATTATGTCAATAAAGTTACTATAACAATATGGCCATTATGTCAATATAGTTACTATAACAATACGGCCATTATGTCAATATAGTTACTATAACAATATGGCCATTATGTCAATATAGTTACGATAACAATACGACCATTAGGTCAATATAGTTACTATAACAATATGGCCATTATGTCAATATAGTTACTATAACAATATGGCCATTATGTCAATATAGTTACTATAACAATATGGCCATTATGTCAATATAGTTACTATAACAATATGGCCATTATGTCAATAAAGTTACTATAACAATATGGCCATTATGTCAATATAGTTACTATAACAATACGGCCATTATGTCAATATAGTTACTATAACAATATGGCCATTATGTCAATATAGTTACGATAACAATACGACCATTAGGTCAATATAGTTACTATAACAATATGGCCATTATGTCAATATAGTTACTATAACAATATGGCCATTATGTCAATATAGTTACGATAACAATACGGCCATTATGTCAAAAAAGTTACGATAACAATACGGCCATTATGTCAATATAGTTACTATAACAATATGGCCATTATGTCAATATAGTTACTATAACAATATGGCCATTATGTCAATATAGTTACTATAACAATATGGCCATTATGTCAATATAGTTACTATAACAATATGGCCATTATGTCAATATCGTTACTATAACAATATGGCCATTATGTCAATATAGTTACTATAACAATATGGCCATTATGTCAATATAGTTACTATAACAATATGGCCATTATGTCAATATAGTTACGACAACAATATGGCCATTATGTCAATGTAGTTACTATAACAATATGGCCATTATGTCAATATAGTTACTGTAACAATATGGCCATTATGTCAATATAGTTACTATAACAATATGGCCATTATGTCAATATAGTTACTATAACAATATGGCCATTATGTCAATATAGTTACTATAACAATATGGCCATTATGTCAATATAGTTACTATAACAATATGGCCATTATGTCAATATAGTTACGACAACAATATGGCCATTATGTCAATGTAGTTACTATAACAATATGGCCATTATGTCAATATAGTTACTGTAACAATATGGCCATTATGTCAATATAGTTACTATAACAATATGGCCATTATGTCAATATAGTTATGACAACAATATGGCCATTATGTCAATATAGTTACGATAACAATATGGCCATTATGTCAATATAGTTACAATAACAATATGGCCATTATGTCAATATAGTTACGATAACAATACGGCTATTATGTCAATATAGTTACTATAACAATATGGCCATTATGTCAATATACAGTCACGTGAAAAAGTAAGTACACCCCATGTAAAGTTTTGACTTTTTCAACATATTTCAACATACAGCTATTTGATCTTCATTTCAACAATATTGAGAGATAAAGGTGATATAATATAACAAATATCATGAAACATTTACATTTTGTCGTCCATTGTATAATTTAAGCAAACATAAATGCAAATTTCGCATGTGGAAAAACTAAGTACCCCCTTGGCTCTAATAGGTGGTATTGCCCCCTTTGGCAGAAACAACCTCAAGTAGGCGTTTCTTATAACTGTCTACCAGTCTCTGACATCGACTGGGAGAAATTTTTGCCCACTCCTCCATGCAGAATTCTTTCAGCTGTGCGATGTTTGAAGGGTTTCTTGCATGCACAGCTCGTTTCAAATCCCCCCACAACATCTCGATAGGATTTAGATCCGGGCTTTGACTTGGCCATTCCAGAACCCTCCATTTCTTTCTTTTCAGCCATTCCTTGGTGGATTTACTGGTATGTTTAGGGTCATTGTCAAGTTGCAAGGTTCACCTTCGGTTGAGCTTCAACTTTCCGACAGATGGTCTCACATTACCCTCAAGCACCCTCTGGTACAATGAAGAATTCATAGTGGATTCTATGATGGTGAACTGCCCAGGCCCTGATGCAGCAAAGCTGCCCCAAACCATAATATTTCCACCACCATGCTTTACAATTGGTATCAGGTTCTTGTGGTCAAATGCTGTCTTTGGTTTTTGCCAAACATGTCTTCTGGTACTGTGGCCAAATAGCTCTACCTTTGACTCAGCTGTCCAGAGCACATTGTTCCAGAAGTGCTGGTCTTTGCCTCGGTGTTCATTGGCAAACTTTAGTCTTGCCCTGATGTTCTTTCTGGACAGCAAAGGTTTCCTCCTGGCACACCTCCCATGTAGATCAAATTTGTGCAGCCTCTTTCTAATGGTAGTCTCGTGCACTTTGACATCAACAGTGGCAAGAGCTACCTGTAGGTCCCATGATGACATTCTGGGGTTCTCAGAGACTTCTTTCAGGATCTTGCGGTCTGCTCTCAGGCTGAACTTGCTGGGATGGCCTGGCCTGAACAAGTTGGCAGTTGTTTGGAATCTTCTCCACTTGTAGATGATCTTCCGGACAATCGAATGATTGATTTCCAATTGTTTGGAGATCTTCTCAAATCCCTTCCCAGACTCGTAGGCATCTACAACCTTCTTTCTGACGGCCTCAGAGAGCTCTTTTGATCGAGGCATGGTGACGCCGCACACTTCAACAACAAAGAGCAAACCAAACTAAATGTCTGAGGTTTAAATAAGACAGGTTCCTCCAAGATCCTCTCTAACGATGTTCCAATCATTTGCACCTGAGCTGGTGCACCTGATTCTAATTTTAGGTATTTGAAGTAGTGATAAATGTAGGGGTGTACTTACTTTTTCCACATGCGAAATTTGCATTTATGTTTATTTAAATTATACAATGGACTACAAAATGTAAATGTTTCATGATATTTGTCATATTATATCACCTTTATCTATCAATATTGTTGAAATGAAGATCAAATAGCTGTATGTTGAAATATGTTGAAAAAGTCAAAACTTTACATGGGATGTACTTACTTTTTCACGTGACTGTAGTTACTTTAACAATATGGCCATTATGTCAATGTAGTTACTTTAACAATATGGCCATTATGTCAATATAGTTACTATAACAATATGGCCATTATGTCAATATAGTTACTATAACAATATGGCCATTATGTCAATATAGTTACTATAACAATATGGCCATTATGTCAATATAGTTACGACAACAATATGGCCATTATATCAATATAGTTACTATAACAATATGGCCATTATGTCAATATAGTTACTATAACAATATGGCCATTATGTCAATATAGTTACTATAACAATATGGCCATTATGTCAATATAGTTACGATAACAATACGGCCATTATGTCAATATAGTTACTATAACAATATGGCCATTATGTCAATATAGTTACTATAACAATATGGCCATTATGTCAATATAGTTACTATAACAATATGGCCATTATGTCAATATAGTTACGATAACAATACGGCCATTATGTCAATATAGTTACTATAACAATATGGCCATTATGTCAATATAGTTACGACAACAATATGGCCATTATATCAATATAGTTACTATAACAATATGGCCATTATGTCAATATAGTTACTATAACAATATGGCCATTATGTCAATATAGTTACTATAACAATATGGCCATTATGTCAATATAGTTACGATAACAATACGGCCATTATGTCAATATAGTTACTATAACAATATGGCCATTATGTCAATATAGTTACGACAACAATATGGCCATTATATCAATATAGTTACTATAACAATATGGCCATTATGTCAATATAGTTACTATAACAATATGGCCATTATGTCAATATAGTTACGATAACAATATGGCCATTATGTCAACATAGTTACGATAACAATACGGCCATGAGGTCAATATAGTTACTATAACAATATGGCCATTATGTCAATATAGTTACGATAACAATATGGCCATTATGTCAATATAGTTACTATAACAATATGGCCATTATGTCAATATAGTTACTATAACAATATGGCCATTATGTCAATATAGTTACTATAACAATATGGCCATTATGTCAATATAGTTACTATAACAATATGGCCATTATGTCAATATAGTTACGATAACAATACGACCATTAGGTCAATATAGTTACTATAACAATATGGCCATTATGTCAATATAGTTACTATAACAATATGGCCATTATGTCAATATAGTTACGATAACAATACGGCCATTATGTCAAAAAAGTTACGATAACAATACGGCCATTATGTCAATATAGTTACTATAACAATATGGCCATTATGTCAATATAGTTACTATAACAATATGGCCATTATGTCAATATAGTTACTATAACAATATGGCCATTATGTCAATATCGTTACTATAACAATATGGCCATTATGTCAATATAGTTACTATAACAATATGGCCATTATGTCAATATAGTTACTATAACAATATGGCCATTATGTCAATATAGTTACGACAACAATATGGCCATTATGTCAATGTAGTTACTATAACAATATGGCCATTATGTCAATATAGTTACTGTAACAATATGGCCATTATGTCAATATAGTTACTATAACAATATGGCCATTATGTCAATATAGTTACTATAACAATATGGCCATTATGTCAATATAGTTACTATAACAATATGGCCATTATGTCAATATAGTTACGATAACAATATGGCCATTATGTCAATATAGTTACGACAACAATATGGCCATTATGTCAATGTAGTTACTATAACAATATGGCCATTATGTCAATATAGTTACTGTAACAATATGGCCATTATGTCAATATAGTTATGACAACAATATGGCCATTATGTCAATGTAGTTACTATAACAATATGGCCATTATGTCAATATAGTTACTGTAACAATATGGCCATTATGTCAATATAGTTACGATAACAATATGGCCATTATGTCAATATAGTTACGACAACAATATGGCCATTATGTCAATGTAGTTACTATAACAATATGGCCATTATGTCAATATAGTTACTGTAACAATATGGCCATTATGTCAATATAGTTATGACAACAATATGGCCATTATGTCAATATAGTTACGATAACAATATGGCCATTATGTCAATATAGTTACAATAACAATATGGCCATTATGTCAATATAGTTACGATAACAATACGGCTATTATGTCAATATAGTTACTATAACAATATGGCCATTATGTCAATATACAGTCACGTGAAAAAGTAAGTACACCCCATGTAAAGTTTTGACTTTTTCAACATATTTCAACATACAGCTATTTGATCTTCATTTCAACAATATTGAGAGATAAAGGTGATATAATATAACAAATATCATGAAACATTTACATTTTGTCGTCCATTGTATAATTTAAGCAAACATAAATGCAAATTTCGCATGTGGAAAAACTAAGTACCCCCTTGGCTCTAATAGGTGGTATTGCCCCCTTTGGCAGAAACAACCTCAAGTAGGCGTTTCTTATAACTGTCTACCAGTCTCTGACATCGACTGGGAGAAATTTTTGCCCACTCCTCCATGCAGAATTCTTTCAGCTGTGCGATGTTTGAAGGGTTTCTTGCATGCACAGCTCGTTTCAAATCCCCCCACAACATCTCGATAGGATTTAGATCCGGGCTTTGACTTGGCCATTCCAGAACCCTCCATTTCTTTCTTTTCAGCCATTCCTTGGTGGATTTACTGGTATGTTTTGGGTCATTGTCAAGTTGCAAGGTTCACCTTCGGTTGAGCTTCAACTTTCCGACAGATGGTCTCACATTACCCTCAAGCACCCTCTGGTACAATGAAGAATTCATAGTGGATTCTATGATGGTGAACTGCCCAGGCCCTGATGCAGCAAAGCTGCCCCAAACCATAATATTTCCACCACCATGCTTTACAATTGGTATCAGGTTCTTGTGGTCAAATGCTGTCTTTGGTTTTTGCCAAACATGTCTTCTGGTACTGTGGCCAAATAGCTCTACCTTTGACTCAGCTGTCCAGAGCACATTGTTCCAGAAGTGCTGGTCTTTGCCTCGGTGTTCATTGGCAAACTTTAGTCTTGCCCTGATGTTCTTTCTGGACAGCAAAGGTTTCCTCCTGGCACACCTCCCATGTAGATCAAATTTGTGCAGCCTCTTTCTAATGGTAGTCTCGTGCACTTTGACATCAACAGTGGCAAGAGCTACCTGTAGGTCCCATGATGACATTCTGGGGTTCTCAGAGACTTCTTTCAGGATCTTGCGGTCTGCTCTCAGGCTGAACTTGCTGGGATGGCCTGGCCTGAACAAGTTGGCAGTTGTTTGGAATCTTCTCCACTTGTAGATGATCTTCCGGACAATCGAATGATTGATTTCCAATTGTTTGGAGATCTTCTCAAATCCCTTCCCAGACTCGTAGGCATCTACAACCTTCTTTCTGACGGCCTCAGAGAGCTCTTTTGATCGAGGCATGGTGACGCCGCACACTTCAACAACAAAGAGCAAACCAAACTAAATGTCTGAGGTTTAAATAAGACAGGTTCCTCCAAGATCCTCTCTAACGATGTTCCAATCATTTGCACCTGAGCTGGTGCACCTGATTCTAATTTTAGGTATTTGAAGTAGTGATAAATGTAGGGGTGTACTTACTTTTTCCACATGCGAAATTTGCATTTATGTTTATTTAAATTATACAATGGACTACAAAATGTAAATGTTTCATGATATTTGTCATATTATATCACCTTTATCTATCAATATTGTTGAAATGAAGATCAAATAGCTGTATGTTGAAATATGTTGAAAAAGTCAAAACTTTACATGGGATGTACTTACTTTTTCACGTGACTGTAGTTACTTTAACAATATGGCCATTATGTCAATGTAGTTACTTTAACAATATGGCCATTATGTCAATATAGTTACTATAACAATATGGCCATTATGTCAATATAGTTACTATAACAATATGGCCATTATGTCAATATAGTTACTATAACAATATGGCCATTATGTCAATATAGTTACGATAACAATACGGCCATTATGTCAATATAGTTACTATAACAATATGGCCATTATGTCAATATAGTTACGACAACAATATGGCCATTATATCAATATAGTTACTATAACAATATGGCCATTATGTCAATATAATTACGATAACAATATTGCCATTATGTCAATATAGTTACGATAACAATATGGCCATTAAGTCAATATAGTTACTATAACAAGATGGCCATTATGTCAATATAGTTACGATAACAATACGGCCATTATGTCAATATAGTTACGATAACAATACGGCCATTATGTCAATATAGTTACTATAACAATATGGCCATTATGTCAATATAGTTACGACAACAATATGGCCATTATATCAATATAGTTACTATAACAATATGGCCATTATGTCAATATAGTTACAACAACAATATGGCCATTATATCAATATAGCTACGATAACAATATTGCCATTATGTCAATATAGTTACGATAACAATATGGCCATTAAGTCAATATAGTTACTATAACAAGATGGCCATTATGTCAATATAGTTACGACAACAATATGGCCATTATGTCAATATAGTTACGACAACAATATGGCCATTATGTCAATATAGTTACTATAACAATATGGCCATTATGTCAATATAGTTACTATAACAATATGGCCATTATGTCAATATAGTTACTATATCAATATGGCCATTACGTCAACATAGTTACGACAACAATATAGTCTTCTCCTCCCTTCCCCTCTCCTCAGTCGACCTTACTTTATTTTTTTATTTTTGGTATTCAAGATTGAGGCTCGTGTAAGAGCTCTCACAAAAAGACAAACTGACACATAAAACATATGATGAAGGGAGCAGGAGACAAGATGGAGAGCAGGGACATCGGGAGATCTGTGCGAGGGAGAGGACTTGGGTGGAGGAGGCATGGAAAGGCCGGGGGGGGGGGGAGGGGAAGAGGTAAAAAAAACAAAAAACACTTGGACCCTGCTCGGACTTGCAGGAAAGAAGTCGGTATTTCCATGCCATGAGTGGAGATTTCCATGGATACCATAGGAGGAGAGTTTGGTGAGCAGAGCGGGGTCCCAGACGGTATCGAAGGCACGTGATATGTTGAGGGAGACAGCTCTGATTTCCTGTTTGGCATTGAGGACCTCCATCCATTGTTGAGACAGCAGAAGCAGCATGTCCAGAGTAGAATGACCAGGTCTGAATCCAAATTGATGATCAGAGATCAAGCCATTGGAGAAGAGCAAAGATTTGATATCCGAAGCAATGATGGATTCCATGACTTTGCTGATAATTGGGAGCAGGCTGATTGGTCTGTAGTTGCAAAGATCTGTTTTTGCACATTTTTTGTGTAAAGCGGTGATGTCTGCTAATTTCCAAGATGCTGGCAGATGACCTTGAGCTAAACAGAGGGTGAAGAGAACAGAGAGAGGGTGTGAAAGAGTGGAAGAGCAGGATTTTAGGACCCGTGGGCTGATGCCGTCTGGTCCAGTTGCAGAATCAGAGTCGAGGATTGACAGAAACTTCTCCACCTTGTCAGGAGAGAATGACACTGCGTCCAGGAGCAGTTGGGTACGACTGGGTAAGGTGGGTACAGAGAGGGATGGGTTTGGGACACAAGATTTTGAGGCAAACACAGAGTTGAGGCATTCAGCTTTTACACATTACTTTCACATTACATTCATCACATTACTTTCCCCTCTCTTCAGTCTGCCTTCCCTCCTCCTCTCCTCAGGCTAACTTCCCTTCCCCTCTCGGTCTGCCTTCCCTCCCCCTCTCCTTGGGCTAACTTCCCCTCCCCTCTCAGGCTACCTTCCCTTCGCCTCTCGGTCTGCCTTCCCTCCCCCTCTCCTCAGGCTAACTTCCCTTCCCCTCTCCTCAGGCTAACTTCCCTTCCCCTCTCAGTCTGCCTCCCTTCCCCTCTCAGGCTAACTTCCCTTCCCCTCTCAGTCTGCCTTCCCTCCCCCTCTCCTCAGGCTAACTTTCCTTCCCCTCTCAGTCTGCCTTCCCTTCCCCTCTCAGTCTGCCTCCCCTTCCCCTCTCAGTCTGCCTTCCCTTCCCCTCTCAGTCTGCCTCCCTTCCCCTCTCAGTCTGCCTCTCTTCCCCTCTCAGTCTGCCTTCCCTTCCCCTCTCAGTCTGCCTCCCTTCCCCTCTCAGGCTAACTTCCCTTCCCCTCTCAGTCTGCCTCCCTTCCCCTCTCAGTCTGCCTCCCTTCCCCTCAGGCTAACTTCCCTTCCCCTTTCAGTCTGCCTTCCCTCCCCCTCTCCTCAGGCTAACTTTCCTTCCCCTCTCAGTCTGCCTTCCCTTTCCTTCTCAGTCTGCCTCCCTTCCCCTCTCAGTCTGCCTCCCTTTTTTTTTTTTTTTTTGTATACTGAATCGAGGCTCGTGAAAGAGCTAACATTTACTTCACAAACAAATCAACCAGACAAACAAAATATGTAAAAAGAGGGAGCGGAAGACAAGATGGGGAGAGAAGGGGAAGCACACAAACACAACATTTGAGAGCAGGGAGATGTGTGGAAGGGAGAGGGCTTGGGAGGAGGCGTGGGAAGGGGGAGGGGGGGGGGGGGGAGGGAGAAGTATAAAACACAAGGACACCAAGGACTTCCAGGACAGAAGTTGGTATTTCAAAAAAGTGGAATTGGGGTGAAATTAGCAGGGATAGAAAAGATCAAGGTTTTGGATGGGGGAAGATAAGAGATGGTGGTGAACAGCTGTTTTAAAGACTTGGAGGGTGGATTGGGATTGAAGAGAGTGAGGGAGTTTGTTCCAGAGGCGGGAGAAAAGAGGAATGAAGGAGTGAAGGTGAGCAGAGAGTCTTGATTTTGGCAGTTTAACCATAAGAGGGTTGCAGTCAGATCTTGTGCGACCTGTAGGAATATTTGCGGGACAGAGCCCAGAGAGAGCTGGGGGGGGGGGGGGGGAAGGCCAGAGAGGAGTCGGTAGAAGACGGAAAGACCACCAACCTGCCTGCGGTGAGTGAGTGAGAGGCCCTTGGAGTTAGCTTCATCGCGGGAGATTCCAATGATTCTGAATGCTTTGGTTTCAACAGCGTGAAGACGAGCTAGGTGTGAGGCAGGAGCACCAGCCCAGAGGGGAGAGCAGTATTCCATTGAGCTGTGGATGAAAGCCTTGTATGTGGTGAGGAGCTCAGGTGTGCCAAGGAAGGACTTCGCACGACGGAGGATGCCCAGTCGGCGACTGGCTTTGGAGGCCAGATTTGAAATGTGGTTTTCCCAGGAAAGATCATGGCAGATAGTGAGACCCAAAAGCTTGAGTGACAGAACTTCTTGGAGAGGATTATTCAGAAAGTGGATGGGAGGGTTGTCCAGTCGGTCTTTTCGGAGAGACATCGTAAGAGTGTGAGATTTGTCAGGATTGAAAGATATGTTCCACTTGTTTGCCCAGTCTGTGATTTTGTCCAGGTCTGCAGAGAGTGAGGAGGCTGCAGACTGCCGATCTGAGGGATGAAGAATAGAGCGACAGAGAGTAGAGTCATCAGCAAAGAGATAGAGAGGATTTTCAAGAGAGACAGAAAGATCATTGATGAAGACCAGAAAAAGCACAGGGCCCAGAACACTGCCTTGGGGTACTCCAGCCTGAACAGGAAGAGGAGATGAGAGAAATCCATTCAGGGCCACACGTTGACTACGACCAGAGAGGACATCCGCCAGCCATGCATGGAGATTTCCATGGATACCAAAAGAGGAGAGTTTAGTGAGCAGAGCGGGGTGCCAGACAGTATCGAAGGCACGTGATATGTCAAGGGAGACTGCTATAATTTCCTGTTTGGCATTGAGGATCTCCATCCATTGTTGTGAAAACAGAAGCAGCATGTCCAGAGTAGAGTGTCCAGGTCTGAAACCAAATTGATGATCAGAGATCAAGCCATTGGAGAAGAGGAAAGATTTCATATCTGAAGCAATGATGGATTCCATGACTTTGCTGATAATTGGGAGAAGGCTAATTGATCTGTAGTTGCTGGGATCTGTTTTTGCACCTTTTTTGTGCAAAGCGGTGATGTTGGCAGATTTCCAAGCAGATGGAAGATGACCTTGAGCAAAAGAGAGGGTGAAGGGAACAGAGAGAGGGAGTGAAAGAGCGGAAGAACAGGATTTTAGGACCCGTGGGCTGATGCCGTCAGGTCCAGTTGCAGAATCCGAGTCGAGGGTTGACAGAAACTTTTCCACCTTGTCAGGAGGAAAGGACACAGAGTCCAGGAGCAGCTGGGTACGACTGGGTAAGGTGGGTACAGAGAGGGATGGGTTTGAGACACAAGATTTAGAGGCAAACACAGAGTTGAGGCATTCAGCTTTTTCACGTGCGAAGTCAGCCGTGTGGCCATTTGAGGTGAGGGAGGGGATGGAGGGGGAACAAACACCAGAAACAGATTTGACCAGATGCCACCAGGATTTGGAAGAGAGAGACAGATAAGAGAGTTCGGTCCTGAGAACGGAGAGATATTGTTTCCTGGCTCTCCTGAGGGTGGACACACACTTGTTTCGGGCTTTGTGAAAGGAAATGAGATTTCCTTCCGTTGGATTTGCTTTCCAGGAGACGAAAGCAAGTTGTTTCTGGGCAATAGCCTCACCACAAGATTCCGTGTACCATGGACGGGAGGAAGGGTATGACAACTGAAGACGAGATGGGATAAATCTGTGTATGAGAGAGAGCAATTTACTTTGGAAGAATTCCCAGGATGAGTTGATGTCAGAGGCGGTAGAGATGGGAGACCAGTCCAGATGATTGATGGCTGCTTGAAGACCGTGCCAGTTGGCCTGAGTGAAATGCCAGACTCGTCGATGCTGAAGGGGCTCTCTGAGAATGGTCAGAGAGATGTCCACTTTAACAAGCACATGATCAGAAGAGCCGATTGGAGCAGAAGAGCAGCAGACATTTTCAGGGAAGTTAGTCATAACCAAGTCCAGAAGGGAAGATGCTCCGTTGACTGAAATCCGGGTCGGGAAATTGACAGATTGTGTCAGTCCCAGTGAGTCACAGAAGTCCTTTGCTGAAGAGCCATGGCTGGTGAGAGAGGTACCCACACCCAGCCAACTGGCATGGTGACAATTGAAATCACCACATATGAGGAAGAGAGAGTTGGGATGGGTAGATAGAAGTTGGTCCATATTCTCAGACAGCGAGATGTAGATGGAGTCATCACTGTTTGGTGGACGGTACAACACACATATGAACAAAAGGTGGGAGCGAAGGGGAAGCCGTAGCCAAAGGTATTCCTGGGGGTGAGGTGGAGAGAGGGCAGTGCAGGGCGAGTGAGGAAGATAGTTTTTTATAAAGATAGCAACCCCACCTCCAGGACGAGGCTCAGGTCTATCATACCGGAGGAGGGAGTAACCTGGGAGAGATTCCAAGGAATCAGAGACATCATGAAGGAGGAAAGTTTCTGTTCAGCAGATCACGTCTGGTTTGTCAGAAGCAACCTGTATGGAGAGATCAGACAAGTTTGAGCGAAGGCCCCGGATGTTTGAGGTCCACACTGTTAAGGAAGAGGAAGGGGGAGCATCGGATACAGAACAGGAGGGGGGGGGGGGTGAGCGGTAGGGTAAGATGTGGAAGAGGAGGAAGAGGTAGGGAGAGCTGTTGAAGGTGTGTCAGAGATTACAGAATAGCTTGGAGAAAGGGAAGAATGGGGCGAACAAAAAGTTTGATGGTGATTGGGTGAGGCATAGTGAGGTGTTATTTGACGAGGGGGAAGAGTGAGGCAGAAGGTTGAGGGAGATGAAGGTGAAAGTTGGAAGGGGGAAGAAGCGGGGAGGACGCTTTGAGGAGGGATGAGAGGGGAGTCTAGGAGGGGAGGAGCGAGGGAGAGTCTCGGAGGGGAGGGGTGTGGGGGGAGATTTGAAAGGAATGGGTGATTGGGAAGATTTGGAGGGGAGGGGCAAGGGGGAAGATTTGAAAGAGATGGGTGATGGGGATGATTTGGAGGGGAGGGGCAAGGGGGTAGATTTAGAGGGGAGGGGTGATGGGGAAGTTTTGGAGGGGAGGGGTGATGGGGAAGTTTTGGAGGGAAGGGGTGATGGGGAAGATTTGGAGGGGAGGGGCAAGGGGAAAGATTTGAAAGGGATGGGTGATGGGGAAGATTTGGAGGGGAGGGGCAAGGGGGAAAATTTGAAAGAGATGGGTGATGGGGAAGATTTGGAGGGGAGGGGCAAAGGGGTAGATTTGGAGGGGAGGGGTGATGGGGAAGATTTGGAGGGAAGGGGTGATGGGGAAGTTTTGGAGGGAAGGGGTGATGGGGAAGATTTGGAGGGGAGGGGTGATGGGGAAGATTTGGAGGGGAGGGGTGAGATTGGATTTTGAAAAGTGTACGATTAATGGGAAACGAACATTTATTGCAAAATGAGTTTCTTGAGACATTCGAGTCAAAAATACGTTTGAGGACGCTGAAGGATGGGTGGAGTGCTGGAGAGTTTAGGGAATGAATGAAAGATGCACTATAAGAGATGGAATTTTTTTTTGGAATGAATAGATTTGGTGAGCAAGTCGAAAGCATCCTTTTATAGAAGAAGAAGAAAAAGGTGTTCTAGAATATGACAGAATACAGTTCTTCAGGGGACAGATTAGACATTTATAAACAACGTGATCAGGTGATCACAAACAACGTGGTCGACGAACGAACGAACAAATAAGAACGACGAATAAACGAATAAGAACAGAGAAGGAAATATTTTTTTGGTTTTTTTTTTGAGGAGATTTTAAAACAAGGAAGTATGGGGTGAAAAGACCGGGAAAACCAGAGACCAGAAAGTAATTGCAGCGCGATCGAAGAACCGCTGAGACAAGAACAAAGCCTCAAGCCAAGGTCGGACACGGTAGCCTACTACACTAGGCCTCAGAATGCGCGATACGAAAGACCGACGATCCCTTCCCCTCTCAGTCTGCCTTCCCTTCCCCTCTCAGTCTGCCTCCCTTCCCCTCTCAGTCTGCCTTCCCTTCCCCTCTGTCTGCCTTTCCTTCCCCTCTCAGTCTGCCTCCCTTCCCCTCTCAGTCTGCCTTCCCTTCCCCTCTCAGTCTGCCTCCCTTCCCCTCTCAGGCTAACTTCCCTTCCCCTCTCAGACTGCCTTCCCTCCCCCTCTCCTTAAGCTTCCTTCCCTTCCCCTCTCCTCAGGTTGCCTTCCCTGCCCCTCTCCCTTTGCTGTCTTCCCTTCACCCTCTCCTCATGCTGTCTTCTCCTCACCTCTCCTCACGCTGCCTTCCCCTCACCTAATGCTCCCTTCCCTTCGCCTCCTCTCTCCCCCCTCTCTTAATATTCCCGTCACAAAGCGGTTCTGCATTGCCAAGTAACGCTAGGTACTTTTGCTGGTTATAATAAAAGGCTTCGGCCATTAAAACACCCCAATGCCCCCATGTACTGCGCAGTTGACTGCGCAGGGTAAGTATTCTATGAATACTTACTGGACGCTTCAGCTGTTCTCTTGTCTGTGCCGGGGCTTGTTGACCTGCTCGCGCTGGTAGCCATTTTGATCCGGTACCGGTATCCTTTTAATGTCCTCGCCAGGGCTGGTGAATGATTGTGTGCTCGTGGCCATTCGTTTTTATATTTCACTGTATTAAATACTTTTCCTTATAATCGGGTGTGTGCATTTATTAGAAAAGCAGGGTTAGGCATTCGGTTGTGTACGTGTCTGCATTTTAAAAATTAATTTTCTCGGCCACCGTTGGTCCGATTGACACGAAATTTTACCATAGGAGAGCCTCCACCTGTCGAATTTTTGTATTCATAATTATGACGTCATAGGTCACGTGATACGGACGCCATCTTGGAAAAACGTTACACCTCTATATCTCCCAAAAACTGCTCAATGGAAAAAATTGAAACATGGCTCATTGTCAAGTACTCCGCATGGGGAATAAGGTATGTTGATGTCATCGCTGCCTTCATTATGACGTCATAATTCGACAACTACAATGCCTGATCTGATCAGTATGAAAAAAAATTCCACTGCAACTGTTAATCCGATGGACACAAAATTTTCAGAATATGAGCGGCTCTTCCTGTGGAATTTTTAAAATTATAATTATGACGTCATATGTCACGTGGTACAGGCGCCATCTTGGAAAAATCGAAAAGTTGCACCTCGATATCTCCGAAACTGCTGCATGAAAAAATTTGAAACATGGCTCATTGTCAAGTACTCGCCTTGGGGAATAACATATGTTAATGATGATGTCATAATTAAGGTAATGATGACGTCATAATTCGACAAGTACAACGCTTGATTGATCAGTAAGAATTTTTTTTCACTGCAA
Organism: Myxine glutinosa; assembly: GCF_964187855.1. Taxonomy (NCBI): domain Eukaryota; kingdom Metazoa; phylum Chordata; class Myxini; order Myxiniformes; family Myxinidae; genus Myxine; species Myxine glutinosa. The sequence continues at coordinate 11,116,607 of NC_136272.1, read as the reverse complement.
TTCGTGGTCCGATTGACACAAAATTTTCACCATGGGGCGCCTCCTCCTGTAGAATGTTGTAATGATAATTATGATGTCATAGGTCATGTGGTACAGGCGCCATCTTGGAAAAACCGAAAAACGTTGCACCTCATATCTCCAAAACCGCTCTATGGAAAAAATGGAAACATGGCTCATTGTAAAGAACTCCATATGGGGAATAGGTGTTAACGATGACGTCATTGGTGCCATAATTATGATGTCATAATTCGACAGGGAGAACGCTTCGTCTGATCAGTTTGATATTTATTGAGTGTGATCTATGCAACAATTATATTAGAGAATATAAATTTATGATGTCATCGCTTACGTGCTCTGGCAGCCATATTGTATCAAAGAAGAAAAAAGACGTTGAAAAACAGAAGAGTTCGCTCAGTTGACTGTGCATAGTAAGTATTCTTTGAATACCATGTAATTATTTATTTGTCTCTATCCATGTCCATCCAGCTTTTGTTTCGGGATTCTCTGTTTTCATCATGCTGTGCCTTCTACAAATAAATGGTTATTTTGTAGGAACACGTTTGTTTCATGTGGTGGTCCGCCGTTACAAACCTCGCATGAGAAACCATTCCGATGTAGGTTTGGATGAATTCCCTGGGGGCGGGGAATGGGGGGGGGGGGGGTGGGGGGGGGTGGTTAAATTTGGGTAACATTCACTTCAGGAGACCGGCGGGATTAACAATTCTGACCGAGACGCACAATTAACTAATTCCACTTGGGTCCCTCATGTGATTTGGCCCATCCTGTGAGAATCTTTATATAATTCACCAAATGTCCCTCTGTCTGTCCATCTGGCCGTCTGTTCCTAGGTACCGCAAAAACGGCGGAGCCAATCGCAACGGTATTTTGGGTGGGTAATCCTGGGACACCCTGCAGTAAAATAGGATATATTGTTTTTCCAATTTCAGCTTTTGTCTCCAGCATTTTCAGATTTGGACTCCCGCATAACGCTATTGTCCCGGGTACTGCAAAATGGCTGCACCAATCTCTACGATTTCCTGGAACCCCTGCAGTAAAATCCTACGATAATTCACCAAAATAACATGACATGAAAATAAAAAATGGCTGAACAGTATTTCATGCACATTTCATTGCGGAATTGAGGAAAATCCTGATGAATTAACGAACCTACCACGAATGTGGAAGTGGACAGATTACGGCAATGAGCGGGTTTGATAATATCCCAATACAACCGTCATTTAAAACTATTTTGTTAAAGTATCAATTGATGATTGGAATTAAGTGAATGCAATTACGATTTTGAATTCGTAATTGTGTTCACCCAACCGTACTGAACTTCACATCAGGATTTAAATATTTGTTTATGTCACGAATGTTGTTAAAAGTTTATTGGCGCTGAGGAAGCGCCTTTAGCGATTGACTTCCAGCCAGTGTAACGCTAATTCCTGTCACAGGAATTCGGAGATCATATAAGTGGGCGTGGCAGTTCCTGATTGGTTCGTGTTGGGGAACGCCTTCTCGCTGCCGACGTGACGTAAATTCGCGCACGCGCACTGGTGATTGGCGCTGAGGAAGCGCCTTTAGCGATTGACTTCCAGCCAGTGTAACGCTAATTCCTGTCACAGGAATTCGGAGATCATATAAGTGGGCGTGGCAGTTCCTGATTGGTTCGTGTTGGGGAACGCCTTCTCGCTGCCGACGTGACGTAAATTCGCGCACGCGCACTGGTGAAGCTTACTCGATCTTACTCGATCCCATATTACATGTACTTTCATTGCATACAAATTATACTTCCTCCTAGAAATTCCATGCCCGAACCTCAGCGCAATCCAAGAGGATTCACTTGTTTTTTATATTAATGTTATTTAATTTGTGATTGGAGTTATGCTGTTTGGAATTAAAAAGAGATACCGAGTTCAAGTGAATGACGAAATGTCGTGACGGTTTATACTTTCTAAACGTGAATTCGCGGATCGCCATATGCAGATTCGCCATTGACTGGGTATGGAACAAACGTACCCGTGTGTTTGCGAACGGGTACGTTTTTCATGGAAGTCCTTCACTAACTTGCTGTCCATGTCTGACGTGCGACTGAAGGTGCTACAGGAATGTGGAATTTATTGGTTTCATGCTTTAGCATTCGCCGTTTCTGCATTGTCTGTTTGCTTCTGGCCTCCCACCCGTGCGTAGCACGGGTACCTCACTAGTTTATATAATATACTTGTTTGTCTGCCTGTCTGCAACGTTCCGTTCCACCCATTGATTGGACTGTTAACGTGACTCCTCCCACAATTTCCACTTGGAAAAAAGAAATCATGCTATCGCCATGATGGAGCTCACTGCAAAGCAAAGTGAAAGGCATCTTTGGAGCTGTCACATTCACAAACACAATAATCACCATGACCAAAGCAACAGTTAAAAACGATGTCGATAGGTGTAACGAGCCTTGTTGCGATAGGCCTCAGCCATCGAGGCAGCGGTCTGTTGCCTTATACACTGCCCAAATAACTGTGGCATTCTCTTAAACTGGGCTGAAACCGATGTTATCATATCCTTTCAGCATATCTCGAAGGATCGTGTATTGGACAGATGACAGTGGTAGGCCACGACCTGTTCATGGTCACATATCTCACAGGATTGTGAGTTGGGCAGGTGACCGTGAGGTGTGGGGAGGGGGTTTGAAAGCTTGAAATTGGGATTGATACCTTCGAGTTGGGAGAGGAAAGGTTGAGGACCTGAGGTTGTGCGGTTGTGGGGGGAGGAAGGGGAGAGCAAAGATGTGGGACAGAATTGGGAGGTGAGGTTTCGGATTTGAGGGGGGGAGGGGGGGTCACGGACCCTCAGCAGGTGGGGGGTGGGGGGTGGCAGAAGGAGGGTTGAGGAATTGAAGTGATATTTTATGTTATTTTACATCGCACAGAAATTCCATGGGTCCCTCCCTGCTAATTAATAACACACCGCCGATAGACCAGTGTAACAATACATCAATACGACAATATTATTCTTTTAAATTCAATTTTATTTTTAAATGTAGCAGGTGGTTCAATGTCGTGCAGGTGGTTCAATCCCACCCATTCTTCCACAGTTTAAAATAGGCAGTGCACCACCATCCCATGCCATCCTCCATCCCTACCCATGATCTTTTCTACCCCCTTCAACCACAACTAAATCAGGCGTCCTTGCAGGTCTCCATTTCCTGTCCTCCCCTTGCTTGTTCTCTCCAACTATCAGTACGTTGCCTTTTCATCCTCCGTTACCTCGCTCATCCATGAACCTCTACCTTGTAAATCCATGAGCCTCAATAAAGGTAGATCCAGCTGGAACCGAGTAGCATCATTAGCTCACCTGGAACGAAGTTCAAGGGAGCTTATGCGATGGCACGTTGTCCGTCAGTCCGTCCGTAAACACTTGAAACTTCTTCTCCGAAACCGCTGATGGGATTGTGACCACATTTGGTACAAATTATACTTGTTCTGTTGTGACTAAAGTTTGTTCGCGGCATTAAAAAAATCGGGGCCTAAAGGGGTCTACCGGGGGTCAAAGTAGGTGCAGGTTTGACCCCCCAAAATAGATATTTCCTTTCTCCTCTGAAACTACACACACGATTTCGATGAAACTTCACCACAACCTTCACCACCCGTGATGTACCAATGTTTGTTCAAGGCATTAGAAAAATTGGGGTCTGAGGAGGTATACAGGGTGGGGGGGGGGGGGGGAGGGGTAGGGGTTGCCCCCCAAAATAGGTATTTTTTTGTTTGTTTGTTTAAAGTCTTATGATTATGTTAGTACGATTCCACATGCTGCCGTCTTCTAGAAAACATTCAAATTGGTTTAAAATAACTTTAGTCAGTGCAGTATGTTTATTCTACCAGGTGAGCACCAGGTGTATTTCCCCTATGTTTTTTCATTTGTGTGCGCTTTACAGCATGAAAGATGGTGCAGTGTGTTATCCTCATTAGTCAAGAGATCTTTTGATACAAAATGGGGAGGCAGGAAATTCAAAGTTGTTCGGAGTACCGGAAGATGGTAGATTTATCGAAAGTGCAGGATTATTTATTCCAAAGTATTGTACAAAAGTCATGACTTGTGAGGAAACAGAACAGCCAGCTTAACACCTCGAGCTAACTATACCACACTCGTATAACACAACAATCCCTGTAAAGCAGCAATGTGATCTTTTTTAGTCGGATCCTGTTCCATCAAGAATCAGACTTGGCCTGCTTCAGTCCATTTTCTCAATGTGGAACCATCTCCCCATGTCCCCCCAATGTTATTCTTCCCTGCGGTACTCACCCACCGACTCACATTAACACCACTGCCTCACCACACTGTTTAGATTTGTCATGTTTGATTACCCCATCACCTGAACATCACAGTGTAGATTCCCCTCTCTATTTGTCTTTTTTTAAAATTTGTACACCAAGTCGAGGCTCATCTAAGAGCTAACCTTCCATGAGTCTTGCTCTTCCATGAGGTTCAATCTGAATTGAAGATAAAGTAAATATCCCTTCCTTACCCCGACTGGACAGCTATAGCTCTGGTACCTTCACTGGTGCTAAAAAGTCTTTAGAAATTCCACCTTTCTCAAAGGAGACTCACAGATCAAGTGTGTATTATATCCCTTCACAGCAACTACTCAGGTTGTTGCATCTGAGAATTTTTAACATTTCGATATCGCAGGTGAAATAACTTGTTTTCATAAACACGTACTCAATTGGGTGTCTTTAGGTCTCCTTTGGGTACTCTTTTCTGCACAAGGTCCAGAGCGACAACAACCGTAAGCTTTGTGCCTAGAGGATTTTTTTTGGTGGAGCTGCCTTCCTGGAATTGTGTTTTTTTATTTTTCTTCCTGGATAAGTGATTTTTTTTTATTTGCACAAAGTTACCAACTGTCCGGTCTGAGCATGCAGCGCTGGGTGAAAGAGTTCCATCGTGGCATCCACACCGTCGGATACGGAGAAGAAAATCAGTTCATCGGGTCCAATCGCTCAACCTTCCTCAGTCACCGATTGCTCTGCGAACCTTTACTGAAATGTCAAATGGAAATAGAGATCATATTAGCTGATATATATATCTTTACATATATATATACATATATATATATATATATATATATATATATATATATATATATATATATATGATCATATACACTGGACGAAGCGAAATATGTGGTCACGGTTATGGGTGGAGGGGTGAGGGGTATGGGGAGGTGTCGACTCTTCTTATGGATAGGGGTGAGGAAGATTCTGGGCCTGCTGAGGCTCCATCACAAACAACGCACAAACCTAAAAAAAAGAAAAAAAAAAGGGAGGTTGGTGCATAGTCTAGGCCAGACCCTCAGCAGGTATGGATTCCACCTCTACCCCAAAAGGTAGATCTCATTCAACACAATTCCGAAGGGGAGGATTCCCCACTGGGCCAAATTTACCACAATAATTTAAAAGGACCTTTGCGTTAAGATAAGCTTCTCGGACAAGGTGGCTGGCTTAAGATCTTCGGGTCCTGAGTTCAAGTCCCTGTCGAGCCATTAAAATAACACCAGGTGGGTTAACTCAGCCTGTCATCCTTCCAATGTCGGCAAAATGAGTACCAGCCTACTGGGAAGAACGAGCCATGAGTATCCTGCCGGGTCGGAGCTGAGACCAGTCCATGATCGTGTCCCCGTACCAAGGTAAAACTGCATCGGTAGCTGTATGCCTCTGGAGACGTGAATGGAGTGCTTCTTCTTCCTCTTTGCATTAATCATGACAGGATAATCTGTAAAGACGTCAGGTACGTGCTTTGATTCTCACTTTAATGGAACGATCCAAGCAAATAGCAACGACATTACTAGATCATGCCCGCCCTTCATGCAGTAATTGTTTTACAGTCAACATTTTTGAACTAGTCATCAAGTATGCCACAGGTAAAACACATCGAGCTTCAGCGCACCTGTCGGGATATCAAGAACACGTGATGGAATGCAGACGAGGAGGATATTACTTATGCCAAACAAACAAAAGACTAATTCAGTGCAGATCTCACACTTGGGCCCATCGGGTACCCTCTCCAGAAACCAAAATGCATACCCAAAGCTTCAAGTAGACTCGTCAAGCTCCCTCTGCCAAATGGTATACCCAAAGCTTCAAGTAGACAAGTCAAGCTCCCTCCGCCAAATGGTATACCCAAAGCTTCAAGTAGACTAGTCAAGCTCCCTCTGCCAAATGGTATACCCAAAGCTTCAAGTAGACTCGTCAAGCTCCCTCCACCAAATCGTATACCCAAAGCTTCAAGTAGACTAGTCAAGCTCCCTCTGCCAAATGGTATACCCAAAGCTTCAAGTAGACTAGTCAAGCTCCCTCTGCCAAATGGTATACCCAAAGCTTCAAGTAGACTAGTCAAGCTCCCTCCACCAAATGGTATACCCAAAGCTTCAAGCAGACTCGTCAAGCTCCCTCCACCAAATGGTATACCCAAAGACTCAAGCAGACTCGTCAAACTCCCTCTGCCAAATGGTATACCCAAAGACTCAAGCAGACTAGTCAAGCTCCCTCCACCAAATGGTATACCCAAAGCTTCAAGCAGACTAGTCAAGCTCCCTCTGCCAAATGGTATACCCAAAGACTCAAGCAGACTAGTCAAGCTCCCTCTGCCAAATGGTATACCCAAAGCTTCAAGTAGACTAGTCAAGCTCCCTCTGCCAAATGGTATACCCAAAGCTTCAAGTAGACTAGTCAAGCTCCCTCCACCAAATGGTATACCCAAAGCTTCAAGCAGACTCGTCAAGCTCCCTCCACCAAATGGTATACCCAAAGACTCAAGCAGACTCGTCAAACTCCCTCCACCAAATGGTATACCCAAAGATTCAAGCAGACTAGTCAAGCTCCCTCCGATACCACCTGACCAACAAGCCAAATGACTGATGCTGCTGGGATAGCGAGCAAGAACGGTATTGAAGAATGGAGGCACCACCGACTGCAAGATCAATACGAGTTCCCTTACAATGAACTTCTGATGGAGGAGGCGGCCATTCGGCCTATAAAACCTGAGCTACTATTACCAACCTATGGTGGGTTGTCCGTGCTCTGGCGTTTATAAATATTGAGCATCAAGCAACGAAGGAGCATGTACCATTTTTGGTCTTTCTTACGACTCGGCCGGGATTCGAACCACCGACCTCCCAGAGTCTGAGCAGGTGCTCTCACCATTCCATCACCAAGTCTGGTGGTCTTAAAATTTCCCAGCAACACAAGACCCTCATCCAGACAGTTCTTGTAGTTGGTGGTGACTCCATTTTGAAATATTGAACTTAGTCATTTTGTTTTTACAAAGGAGTTGTTTTTTGTGAGCATAATGGTCTAGTGACTAGTCAATGGACAACAGAGGGTCTCTGGTGTCACACGGTCATTTAATGGTCCTACCTATAGGTCATATATGGAGTCAATAGAGTGGCACTCGTCTAGCAGGGAAAGCGGTCCAAGACCATTTTGTACCTAATGACATTCGTTCTCTAGTGGGGAAAGAGGTCCAAGACCATTTTGTTCCTAATGGACTCGTTCTCTAGCAGGGAAAAAGGTACAACACCATTTTGTACCTAATAACACTCGTTCTCTAGTGGGGAAAGAGGTCCAAGACCATTTTGTTCCTGATGGACTCGTTCTCTCGCGGGGAAAGAGGTCCAAGACCATTTTGTTCCTGATGGACTCGTTCTCTAGCGGGGAAAGAGGTCCAAGACCATTTTGTTCCTAATGGACTCGTTCTCTAGCGGGGAAAGAGGTCCAAGACCATTTTGTTCCTCGTGACACTCGTTCTCGAGCAGGGAAAGAGGTCCAAGACCATTTTGTTCCTCATGACACTCGTTCTCGAGCAGGGAAAGAGGTCCAAGACCATTTTGTTCCTCGTGACACTCGTTCTCGAGCAGGGAAAGAGGTCCAAGACCATTTTGTTCCTCGTGACACTCGTTCTCGAGCAGGGAAAGAGGTCCAAGACCATTTTGTTCCTGATGGACTCGTTCTCCAGCGGGGAAAGAGGTCCAAGACCATTTTGTTCCTAGTGACACTCGTTCTCCCGTTGCAAGCTGAGGTTTGTGAACCCAGCTAAGAGGTCCGAAATGGCGTCCACTTCGCCCCTGGTGGTGGTCAGATGGAGCCGGGACACCAGCTCCCCCAAGACCTCGCAGTCGCTTTGGCGACCCATCTTTTCGGCGTATGCTCGCAGCAGAGACAGGATCTGCTGCACCTCGGCTCGAAGTCCCACCAGAGACCGCTCCGAGCCGGGGGGTCTTTGAAGCAGCGCGAGCTTTCCGCGGGCCAGCTGCAGCGGGGTCCTCCCGGCCCCGTCCGCCGCGTCCGGTCGCGCTCCCGCGCGCAACAGCGCGGTCACCACGGCCGAGCGGTGAGAGCACGCGGCCAGGTGCAGAGGGGTGTTCCCCAAGGAGTCCCGGCGATTGGCGTCCGCGCCCCGCTCGACCAGCAGTCGAACCGTCGCCTCGTCCCCGGCGCAGGCGGCGAAGTGCAAGGCGGTGCGACCCTTGGAGTCGGCGGCCCCGGGTTCGGCGCCGTGCTCGTCGAGCAACGAACGCACCCGGGCCGCGTCCCCGGCGCTCGCCGCGTCCCGCAGACGCCTCTGCCCGCGCAGCGAGGCCGCCAGGGGAGAGGGTCGGAGAGTGCGGCGGCAAGGAGGAGGTCGCGCCTTCCCCGGGGCCGCGCTTTGCTGCACCAATCCCGACTCGACCTTCGCATCTTCCTCCCCCGAACTCATGGACAATGAAAACAAAATTACGCTCGTGATTCTCACAATATTATTACAGAAATTGTCACAAAAAACACCATAATACCTCAACTTTCCGCTAGCTGGCGTCACACACTTCCCGAAAAGATTGGAGTATCAGCAAATCAGCAACCGCCGCACATTGACGTTTAAATATATATATATATATATTTTAACGATAAACGACATTTTGTAATTACTACATATCATATATTTCATTAGCATTAAGGTGATTAATTATATCTTCACAATTTCATTATAACCTTTCAAACGTGACGCCCGAGTTACCGTTCGCTTGCCACAGCGAATGAGGTACACGTCATTCTCTTTCTAAATCAATCGTAGTTATTCATTCACACTATTACCACTGGAGGGAGTTGGGGGAAGGAAAGAATTTGTTATTACAAATTAATAAACCATAAACAAATCAACGATTTTAATTCCGTTTTAAATTTCGGATTAAAGATCATAAACGTGGATTGTGATCGAAACCAAATTTAAATGAAGTAAAAACTATTGTTATACTTGTGGGTTATTGATTTACCCCCTTTCCTTCTTCTTCTTCTTATACTTCTTCTTCTTCTGCATATTCGTCTTCTTTTCCTCCCTCTTCTTCTTCTTCTTCTTCTTCTTGTTCTTCTTCTTCTTCTGCACATTGATACTTAATCGTGTGAACAGACCATTAACATCCTTACTTTAATTCACGGATGGTGGTTGGTTGGCGCGCTACTTCTACAGTTCTGGCCCGATTACATCCAGATTTGTTATATAGGATCAGCATGATCCCAATTAGTATTAGTGTACAGGTGTGTTTTTACCTTTGCCGGTGGTCAGATAAGGGCCGACTTCACAATGGCTCCAACGGTGCCTCGGCACCAGACCCACAATCAGAAGGGGCCCATAATGACGGAGATATATATATATTTCCGGCGTAGCCCATTGGACAAAGCCGTCGAGAACAGTTTGTCCATCTGTCTGTATGTATGTGTGTCCCCTCAAACGTATTCCAATCAGAGCTGAGAATGTGGTCACATGACAGGGTGATGTGATTACGTCTGATGTCATTACGGCGGTGCAGCAACTGACTCTCCACACACCGCCATTTTGATTTATATTTTGCCGTTCAGGCTGAACATGTGGTCGAACCTGTCATATATCACAATCGCCATGCTCTACCTTTACATTTTTCATTCAGTGTGAAACACAAACAAACCGATTGTTAAAATGACCATCAAATATCGAAAGCATCGGCGTTACGTCTCTTCCAACAAAACGGTACGTACCCAACCATTGTGGGGTACATAGATTACAGTAGATCTTCCCTCCGTTCTGTAAGTAAAACTTACCTCACGGATGTCTGGATTCCTCCAAATTTCTTTTTTAATGTTATAAACAGCATTAGCGACTGTTTAAAAAGTTAATCATGTGTGCTTGTGGTTTATAATATTTTGCAAGCCCGGCTTCGCCGCTGTTGGACTTCCGGTCTTGTTTAAAGTGTACGCATTGAGATACGTTTAAATAAAGAATATGTATCAAGTTTAATGCTACTTTAAAAAATAACATTAATGAACAGCTCAGATAGCAGAGCACTGGCACAACCAGAGGACCTGGGTTCGATTCCTGGTCTGGGCGTGTAATTTTCCCACGTATGTCAATTGAGATGGTAAATATAATCGTATGGTCTACTACCTGGAAGAAAAACAACCTCCTGCATAAATTTGAGTGTGGGTTTAGAAAGGGAAGGCCTGCTGTTGACCAGAATCACTTCTCTGGCAAACGAGGCCAGGAAATCGCTAAATAGTCAGGACTCGCTTCTGGGAATGTTCCTTGATATTCACAAGGCATATAACTCTGTGTGGGAAGGGGGCCTTCTTTATAAGTTACACAACCTTTGGATTAATGGATGAATATTTTGGTGGATTAGGGACTTCGTATATAATAGAACCTTCCAGGTCTTTTTCGGGGCTTTTATAAGCTTCCGGTGGCAGCTCTTCCTATGGAAGTGGGAGAAATGCCCTTGTCTCTGCGTTGGGAATTTTTTAGAATGAAATACTAGACTAAAACCATCTTGTTTGGGGATAGCCCCCGTGGTAAAGCCTTACTTCCTGACTGTTGGGAACACCAAAAGTTTGGTAAGAACTTCACACTTCTCCTTCAGGACTAGCATGTAAGAAGGCCACTAAGGATATGGGGCTGGATGCCCTGGGCTCTTGAAACCCTCCTCCCCATCTCCACCCGGTTCCCTCGGGAAAAAACTGATTGGGATAATCCTGTGGGAAAAATACAATCAGGCAATTGAATTAGTCAACTCGTATTGGAGTCAATCCATACATGTTTACACGGACGGGTCTAAATGAGGCCTCTGATCAGGCAGCAAAGCAAGCCCTTAAAATCGATAATGTGACCCAAATCCCTCTTAGTCCGTCGGAAATTGTTAGTTAAGTAAAAGAACAAATTATGAAAAAATGGCAATTTCAGTGGGACACCGGCACGAAGGCAAGATTTTGTTACAAGGTGCACCCAGGTGTGGTACCTCCAATTAAGCTTCCTAGGCTTGCCCAGAGCGATCAGGTAGATCTGTAGGTTGAGACTCGGACACTGTCGCCTAAATTCCTACCTTCATGGAATAGGATGTCACCCTATAGGGTATTGTGAACATGGCAGGGATCGCGAAGGTCCGACTCACCTATTTGTAAATTGCCCACAAATGAGGAATCCGGAAGGTGCCCTTTTCAGAATATTAGAGAGATGGGGATGGAAGTGTCGGGTCTGTTGGGAATCTTGGGTTTGTTGAACCAGAAGCATTCCGACTGCTGAGCTGTACCCTTTGCTACATTCATTGCTACATTCAAGGACGACGACGCCAATTCTCTATGTAAATGTGTATCGTGTAGCGCCGCCTCCAGGTGTGAGAGGGTACTACAAGTCCCCAGCCTTTACAGTACAGTATACCTGTCCCCACGTTTTCCAGTCCAGTGAGGTTTTTTTATTATTATAATCAGTGGTCATGTCTTGCTTCGTGCACGTAACCATGGTTATTTCCCTCGCTAGAGGAAAAGGTATTGCATTTGGGTCCGTTTGTCTGTCTGTCTGTTTGCCCGCACAGATTAAGTATGCTTTTCTCTGTGACCGTTGGTCCGATTGACAGGAAAATTTCACCATAGGTGCACCTCCTCCTGTAGAATGTTTCAATGATAATTATAACGTCATAGGTCACGTGGTATGGGTGCCATCTTGGAAAAACCAAAAAACTTTGCACCTTTATATCTCCAAGTGCGGCATATAAAATAAATAGCACCGCAAAGCGGGCGTAACCCCTCAGCCCATGCATGGTGGAAACCAATTTCAAGATGACTGCCATGGCGGCCATATTGAAAATTGCAGCACGCCCATTTTCGAAAGGCACCTTCCTCTACTCAACCCCAACACACACTGCAAACATGGATTTAATCGGACAAGCCCTTCTGCTCGAAATTGATGGAAACCAATTTAAAGATGGCTACCGTGGCGGCCATATTGAAAACGCAGCGCGCCCATTTTCGAAAAGAACCTTCCTCTACGCAACCCCAACACACACTGCAAAAATGAATTTAATCGGACAAGCCATTCTGCTCGAAATTGACGTAAACCAATTTCAAGATGGCTGCAGTGGCGGCCATATTGAAAATCGCAGCGCGCCCATTTTCGAAAGCAACCTTCCTCTACTCAACCCCAACACACACTGCAAAAATGAATTTAATCGGACAAGCCGTTCTCCTTGAAATTGACGGAAACCAAAAGTTGACGGACGCCCGGAGGACACCCGTTACGACAATACCCCTTAGCCCAATTTGGGCTGACGGGTGAAAATGAGACATGGCTCATTGTAAAGAAATCTCCACGGGGAATAACATGCGTTAATTATGTCTTAGACGTCATAATTTGACATGTACAAAACTTTATCCGATCAGGATGAAATTTCTTGAGCCACATCTAGGGATAAATTGGTGGAGAATTTTTTTTAATGACGTCATCAGTCACGTGGTTCGGCCGCCATATTTTTTCAAAAGCCTTAAAAAACACAAAAAACACTTTTTCTCCAAAAAACGCTGAACAGATCGAGGCAAAACTTTACATGCATGATCGCATACCCATGACAAACCAAAAGTTCCACGACCATGATGTCATAGGTCACATGGTTTGGCAGTTATGATTTTTTGAAGAATTAACCTTTAAAAAGTCACTCCTTCAGAACAGATGAACAGATCAAATAGAAACTTCACACATATGTTCCCCATGCCTCGGGGGATACCATGGTGTCCTTGAATAAGTCATACGTCACATGGTTTGGTGGCTATATTGCATTGAACTAAAATCTTTTTAAAATTCTATCTCTTGAACCGCTTCATTGATCGATGTGAAATTTCAAAGTAATGTAATAGTCGTAAAGTTCAACACGTGATTAGAATTCCAACATCATTAGTCTTACTGTCTGGCAGCCAAAAGTTGTTATTGTTTGAAGAAGAAAAAACTATACTTTCTTCTCCAGCCATGTGAGTTTTCAACATATCTATTAATTATGTACTGTTTGAAGTCAGTGGCATCCTGTCTATTAATTATGTACTATTGGAATGTACCTTTGAATGTACCTTTGTATGGAATGTATCTTCTACAAATTAATTGTATATTTTCAGAATGTCAGCATGTCCCAGTTTCTTTAAATACGTCACCGATTAAACTTCGATTTGGAGTGAAACTTGTTATGTGAAAACGGTTTCGGTTTCGGAGTGAAACGGTTTCTCTCTCTTCTGTTCAATATTGCAGCTCATGGAGGAGAAACCAGGTGATGGAGGGTATGAACTGATCGTGGAGAAGCAGGCCAACAGGTGGACCACAAGCAAGGGAATGAACGAACAGGGAAAAAGTGGAGGAGGAGGGAGGATACTTCAACCTACAAGTAAGATGGTGGTGCTCGGCAAGGTCAATAGGTTAAAAAAGCTATAGTGCATAAAGATTGGGATGACGTCACATGTTGGTGCACTACCTGCTTGAAGCCTTAACTATCATTGGAACGTAAGAACAACCAAATTCAACATGGAAACGTAGGCCGGCTTTGCGATGTGGTTGGTCCAAGGGAATTCATGGCTGATGGTGAGGCCTAGAAGTTCAAGAGAATTAACCTCTTCCTGTTGTCTGACCATGGAAATACATAGATGGGTTCATTTGATGATATTTATCAGGAGCGAGAGGGTGAGACTTGGATTTTTCAGGATGTTGCGTGATTACGCACCTCTACGTGATTACGCATCTCGACGTGATTACGCATCTCGACATGATTACGCACCTCGACGTGATTACGCATCTCGACGTGATTACGCAACTCTACGTGATTACGCACCTCGACGTGATTACGCACCTCTACGTGATTACGCATCTCGACGTGATTACGCATCTCGACGTGATTACGCAACTCTACGTGATTACGCACCTCGACGTGATTACGCACCTCTACGTGATTACGCATCTCGACGTGATTACGCATCTCGACGTGATTACGCATCTCGACGTGATTACGCATCTCGACGTGATTACGCATCTCGACGTGATTACGCATCTCGACGTGATTACGCACCTCGACGTGATTACGCACCTCGACGTGATTACGCATCTCGACGTGATTACGCATCTCGACGTGATTACGCATCTCGACGTGATTACGCACCTCTACGTGATTACGCACCTCGACGTGATTACGCATCTCGACGTGATTACGCACCTCTACGTGATTACGCACCTCGACGTGATTACGCATCTCGACGTGATTACGCAACTCTACGTGATTACGCATCTCGACGTGATTACGCACCTCTACGTGATTATGCACCTCGACGTGATTACGCATCTCGACGTGATTACGCAACTCTACGTGATTACGCACCTCGACGTGATTACGCACCTCTACGTGATTACGCATCTCGACGTGATTACGCACCTCTACTTGATTACGCACCTCGACGTGATTACGCACCTCGACGTGATTACGCATCTCGACGTGATTACGCAACTCTACGTGATTACGCATCTCGACGTGATTACGCACCTCTACGTGATTACGCACCTCGACGTGATTACGCATCTCGACGTGATTACGCATCTCGACGTGATTACGCATCTCGACGTGATTACGCATCTCGACGTGATTACGCATCTCGACGTGATTACGCACCTCTACGTGATTACGCACCTCGACGTGATTACGCATCTCGACGTGATTACGCACCTCTACGTGATTACGCACCTCGACGTGATTACGCATCTCGACGTGATTACGCAACTCTACGTGATTACGCATCTCGACGTGATTACGCACCTCTACGTGATTATGCACCTCGACGTGATTACGCATCTCGACGTGATTACGCAACTCTACGTGATTACGCACCTCGACGTGATTACGCACCTCTACGTGATTACGCATCTCGACGTGATTACGCACCTCTACGTGATTACGCACCTCGACGTGATTACGCACCTCGACGTGATTACGCATCTCGACGTGATTACGCAACTCTACGTGATTACGCATCTCGACGTGATTACGCACCTCTACGTGATTACGCACCTCGACGTGATTACGCATCTCGACGTGATTACGCAACTCTACGTGATTACGCACCTCGACGTGATTACGCACCTCTACGTGATTATGCATCTCGACGTGATTACGCATGTCGACGTGATTACGCAACTCTACGTGATTACGCACCTCGACGTGATTACGCACCTCTACGTGATTACGCATCTCGACGTGATTACGCATCTCGACGTGATTACGCATCTCGACGTGATTACGCATCTCGACGTGATTACGCACCTCTACGTGATTACGCACCTCTACGGAAAATACTCCAGTGCTGCAGCTTAATGAGTCATGTTTAAGACAAATTAAATAAATAAATAAAATAATTCAAGTTCTCCCAAGGATATTCTCCCATAATATTCCCCAACAACAACAAACACCTGATTCTGTAATTCAACACCTTTACAATAGGTGGCAGCAACACTCCATTTCTGCAAACCTGGATCTGCGTTCGGGCTGAAACCGTTTCCACGTTCCTCGGGATGTATTCCGAAGCCTTGTTGGTGTGGTTCCAACAAGCCCATGGAGATGATGTTTGTGTTGTTGTTGTTGTTGTTGTTGTTGTTGTTGTTGTGTTGCCCCAAGCTAAGGTAAATCATTATCAAGGTGTGAGACCGTATGGTCACTCACAGTCCTCAAACAAATTGATCCCCAACTCTGTGGCCAAGCTGGGCTCGCAGAAGCGGTCGTACCGGAAGCCTTTTCCAGGTTCTTTCCAATGAATCTTGATGATAGTTTATCCCAGTTGATCTGAAACGACAATGTGCTCGACACTGCTACAAGGAACATGAATTCTTCAAACCGTAACTCCATCGATGACTTGTCAGGCTTTTAAGGATGTCCTTTTCCTGCATTGCAGGTGCGCTGCGATTGAGTCCAAGATCCTTTACATATAGTGATGTCGGAGTATGTATCTTATTACTGTAATTCACCAAATCTCCGTCTGTCTGTCTGCCTGTCTGTCCGTCTGTCTGCCTGTCTGTCTGTCCGTCTGTTCCCAGGTACCGCAAAAACGGCTGAACCGATCACAACGAAATTTTGGGTGGGTGATCCTGGGACCCCCTGAAGTAAAATAGGCCATATTGTTTTTCCAATTTTCCCCAATTTTTCCAATTTTTCCAATTTTCCAGTTTTTCCAAACACGATGGAATAATATTCACCGATATGAACAGTGACGTGGCTTTTATTGAAATTCTACAAATACTGTTTAGATTTTGATGATTTGCGTGTGATGTGATTTAACGGATGTTTATATAAATCGTTTAAAATAAAAAAAAGCCTTCAATTTCTGATATTTTGCCCTTTCATTTGGGCCTCCCAATTGAAGCCCATAGGGTGGGTACCGTTGCTAGTTTTTAAAATGCCATAACATGATCGATTCCTTCTAACTATGGTTAAAGAACGCCATGTTTGTAGTGTTCTGAAGACTTCACCAATGGATGATGATGTTCATCGAAGGACTGTGTTGGTTGCAGCGCTCCGGTTGAGTTGAGAATTCGGACGTGACTGACTACACGGGCCGTGATTGCGCGGGTATGGGAGACTCGTGTTATTACAGCAAATGGCCAACATTCCGCTCAAATTAACTCATTATCTGGCCGTGGAGAGGAAAAGGAACTGCCCTTGGGTGGCCCCTGTCCGAACGCCATGCTCCCGGGAATTATGTTCCTTCCGAACTTCACGTCGCGGAGTCTTCTTGTTCTAAGCTTTCTTGCATCCTTGATAATTTAATGGGGGGGGGGGGGGAGATGGCAGTGCTGTAGAGTACTTTAGAAGGTAGAGGAGTAGAAGTGTAAACACAAATCCTATCCAGGTTCCTCCTGATAACTCCATCTTTGTCTTTTTGGGTTCTTCCTGATACTCCAGTGCTGTATTTGGTCAGTTATTTGATTATTCATGTTCATCCAAGACAACTTCTGGACCCAATCTATCTGTGGCAAAGACTAGATTGAGGAAATCTTAGAATCCAGAAGGGCATGTGGTAAGGGACGAGTATTGATTATGGCGGATTTTAACTTGCCAAGGATAAATTGGGTCCAGGAACAGGGAAAGGGTAGATCAGATGAGAATTCCCTAGATGTAGTCCAGGATTGCTTTTTAACCCATTTTGTAGATTTTAACCCATGAGGAGGAAGGGGCATTCAGCATTAAACCTCCACCATAATTATTAGGGTTAGGGTTAGGGTTGTTAAACCTCCACCATAACCCTAACAACTCAGTGTTTAGGATCAACTGACCATAACATCGTGTGTGCCAGGATTCTGTTAAGAGTTCGAGTTCAGAAAAAGGAGAGTAAGGCTATTACATTTAAGGAAAGAAAACCTTGAGGGTACAAGGAGAGAGTTGTATGATGTAGATTGGAAGAGGATAACAAGAGGATAATCAGTATCAGAGAAATGGGAAACCACAAGGAGCAAATGTGTAGAATGTAGAGAAAGGGTAGGTGTGGGCCCATTGAGGAATAGTACAGGGAGAGTGGTTAGTGATGAAAGAGAGATGGCCTTATTAAACAGGTATCTATTAACCAGGTATTTATTAAAGAGGCATTTATTAAGCAGGTATTTATAAAAAAGTATTATTAAGCATGTATTTATTAAAGAGGTATTTATAAAGAGGCATTTATTAGAGGTACTTATTAAAGAGGTATTTATTAAAGAGGTATTTATTAATGAGGTATTTATTATAGAAGTATTTACTAAACATGTATTTATTAAACAGGTATTTATGAAGAGGAATTTATTAGAGGTACTTATTAAAGAGGTATTTATTAAAGAGGTATTTATTAATGAGGTATTTATTATAGAAGTATTTACTAAACATGTATTTATTAAACAGGTATTTATGAAGAGGAATTTATTAGAGGTACTTATTAAAGAGGTATTTATTAAAGAGGTATTTATTAATGAGGTATTTATTATAGAAGTATTTACTAAACATGTATTTATTAAACAGGTATTTATGAAGAGGAATTTATTAGAGGTACTTATTAAAGAGGTATTTATTAAAGAGGTATTTATTAATGAGGCATTTATTAAAGAGGCATTTATTAAGCAGGTATTTATTTTAAAAAGTATTATTAAACATGTATTTATTAAAGAGGTATTTATAAAGAGGAATTTATTAGAGGTACTTATTAAAGAGGTATTTATTAAAGAGGTATTTATTAATGAGGTATTTATTATAGAAGTATTTACTAAACATGTATTTATTAAACAGGTATTTTTTGAAGAGGTATTTATTCAACAGGTATTTATTTAAAAAACATATTTATTAAAGAGGTATTTACCAAACAGGTATTTATTTTTAAAAAACGTATTTATTAAGGAGGTATTTATAAAGAGGAATTTCTTAGAAGTTTTTTTTTTTTGTATACAACATCGAGGCTCATGTAAGAGCAAAGAGCAATTAATGACAAAAAAACAAACAGACACATATGACAAAATAAAGGGAGCGGGAAACAAGATGGGGAGAGAGGGGGAAGCACACAAGTACAACATATGAGAGCAGGGACATCGGGAGATCTGTGGAAGGGAGAGGGTTTGGGTGAGGAGACGTGGGAAGGGGGAGTGGGGTGGGAGAGGCAAAAAACACATGGACACTGCTAGGAGTTCCAGGAAAGAAGTCGGTATTTCAGAAAAGTGGATCTGGGGTGAATTAACAGGGGTAGAAAAGATCAAGGTTTTGGATGAAGATAACAGATGGTGGTGAACAAAGACCTGGAGGGAGGAGTGGGATTGAAGAGAGTGAGGGAGTTTGTTCCAGAGGTGGGAGAAAAGAGGAATGAAGGAGTGAAGGTGAGCAGAGAGCCGAGATTTTGGCAGTTTAACCATAAGAGGGTTGCAGGCAGATCTTGTGCGACCTGTAGGAATATTTGGGGGACAGAGCCCAGAGAGAGCTGGGGGAGCAAGGCCGGAGAGGAGTCGGTAGAAGACACTTATTAAAGAGGTATTTATTAAAGAGGTATTTATTAAAGAGGGATTTATTAAACAGGGATTTATTAAAGAGGTACTTATTAAAGAGGTATTTATTAAAGAGGGATTTATTAAACAGGGATTTATTAAAGAGGTACTTATTAAAGAGGTATTTATTAAAGAGGGATTTATTAAACAGGGATTTATTAAAGAGGTACTTATTAAAGAGGTATTTATTAAAGAGGGATTTATTAAACAGGGATTTATTAAAGAGGTACTTATTAAAGAGGTATTTATTAAAGAGGGATTTATTAAACAGGGATTTATTAAAGAGGTACTTATTAAAGAGGTATTTATTAAAGAGGGATTTATTAAACAGGGATTTATTAAAGAGGTACTTATTAAAGAGGTATTTATTATAGAAGTATTTACTAAACATGTATTTATTAAATAGATATTTATGAAAGAGGTGTTTATTAAACAGGTATTTATTAAAGAGGTACTTATTAAACCAGCATTTAAGATGTACTTAATAAACATGTATTTATTAGAAAGGTATTTTCCTTCAACATTTCCACAAGAACAGTCAGGAGTATTTCCAATAGCTGGGTGTATCAATCAAGGAGGTGAGAAATGGCTTTTTGCAGATGATCCAGGTTGGAGTGGAGGAAGCAAAGGAACAGGTAGGAAATCTAAGAGTAGATAAAGCTCCGGATCAGATAATATGCACCCGAGAGTATTGAGGGAGGTGGCTGAGCAGGTAAGCAAGATATTAACAGAGCAGGTGTTAATGTTAATTTAGCGAGGTGTTAAGCGAGATGTTAATTTCAATAGCTCACCTGAATCAGGACAGGTGCTGGAGGATTGGAGAGTTGCAAATTTAACTTCATTATTTAACTAGATGGTGTTCATGGAATACTTACCCTGTGCAGTCAACTTGGTGTGAACCAACTCTTCTGTTTTTGAAGGGTTTTTTTCTCTGATCCAATATGGTTGCCAGACCACGTGATCGATTACATCATAAATTTATAATCTCTAATATAATTGTTGCATAGATCACGCTCAATACATCTCAAACTGATCAGACTAAGCTCTGTCCCTGTCGAATTATGACGTCATAATCACGGCACTAATGACGTCATTGTTAACAACACCTATTCGCCATGTGGAGTTCTATACAATGACCCACGTTTAAAAAATGTTCCATGTAGTGGTTTTGGAGATATGGAGGTGCAACGTTTTTCGGTTTTTCCAAGATGGCACCGATAACATTTGACCTATGACGTCATAATTATCAATAAAATATTCTATAGGAGGAGGCGCTCCTATGGTCAAAATTGTGTCCATCGGACCAGCAGTTGCAGAGAAAAAAAAATTCATACTGATCTGATCAAGCGTTGTACTTGTCGAATTATGACGTCATAACGAAGGCAACGATGACATCACCATTAACTTATCTTATTCCCCATGGGGAGTAGTTGACAATGAGCCATGTTTCAATTTTTTCCCGGAGTGATTTCAGAGATATGGTGGTGCAAATTTTTTCCAAGATGGCGTCCGTATCACGTTCCCATGACGTCATAATTATGAATAAAAAAATTCTGCAGGTGGTGGTGCTCCTACGGTAAAATTTCGTGTCAATCAGACCAACGGTTGCCGAGAAAATTAAGTTTTAAAATGCAGACACGCCACATGTATGCACGTATGCGACCGATTGCCTAACCCTGCTTTTTGCTTCGCGAGTGCAGGGTAATAAATGATGCAGAGAATAATTGGGGAACGATATAGTCTAGTAGGAAGACTAGGTCCCCCTGCACCCCCCGGAGATATACTTCTAATCAGTGTTTCTAGATTGGAAAAAATGTGTAGAAAATGACTAGCTATGGCCCCAAGCTGAAAAAATGTCCCACATACCATTTTTATGCAAATTACTGCTGCAAATTTTATGCAAAATTATGCAAATTTTATGCAAATTTTTGATGAGGAGTAGAGTTGAGGGGTCTTTGAGGGCTTCATCGAGGTGCTCTCGGTTGCAAGACTGGGTCATTCTGAGAAGCACAGCAGGGTCAGAGATCATGATGTTCTCCTCCTCAGTGAATCTCTCCATCAACAGCCTCTCCATTGCCTCACACACTGTTTTGAGGCAAAAGAGGGACTTTGCGTAGGCCTTTCCACTGAGACCACCTTTGAGAGATCCACTTGTTACTAGTTGTGCCTCAAAGAGAATCTCTGCATATCCAGAACCACGCATCTTGTGTCCAGTGAGCATCCCGATGTAGTTCATGGATGTGTGGAAGGGTCCAATCGTTACTACATGACTAGCAAATTCATTTGGCCAGCGCCAGATGATGGGAAGGGCTTTCATGCAGACACCCAGATCAAATGTATTCAGGACCCATCTCTGACCCACCTCAGCAGTTGCTGCCTCGGAACGCTTCAGTAGCTCACGAACAACTGCGTTGTCTGTGATCGGTCTGTGCCTGGTGCCTGCATGGCATGGCAATGGCCTGCAGCCTGTGCCTGGGCTAGGGGGTTTCACCTCTGCAACTGGTTCTCCCCCACCCAGCAAATCAACAGTCGACTACTGCACGCCTATCCACCAACCGATCACAGACAACGCAGTTGTTCGTGAGCTACTGAAGCGTTCCGAGGCAGCAACTGCTGAGGTGGGTCAGAGATGGGTCCTGAATACATTTGATCTGGGTGTCTGCATGAAAGCCCTTCCCATCATCTGGCGCTGGCCAAATGAATTTGCTAGTCATGTAGTAACGATTGGACCCTTCCACACATCCATGAACTACATCGGGATGCTCACTGGACACAAGATGCGTGGTTCTGGATATGCAGAGATTCTCTTTGAGGCACAACTAGTAACAAGTGGATCTCTCAAAGGTGTTCTCAGTGGAAAGGCCTACGCAAAGTCCCTCTTTTGCCTCAAAACAGTGTGTGAGGCAATGGAGAGGCTGTTGATGGAGAGATTCACTGAGGAGGAGAACATCATGATCTCTGACCCTGCTGTGCTTCTCAGAATGACCCAGTCTTGCAACCGAGAGCACCTCGATGAAGCCCTCAAAGACCCCTCAACTCTACTCCTCATCAAAAATTTGCATAAAATTTGCATAATTTTGCATAAAATTTGCAGCAGTAATTTGCATAAAAATGGTATGTGGGACATTTTTTCAGCTTGGGGCCATAGCTAGTCATTTTCTACACATTTTTTCCAATCTAGAAACACTGATTAGAAGTATATCTCCGGGGGGTGCAGGGGGACCTAGTCTTCCTACTAGACTAATACACCTGTTAGTTTGACTTCAGTTGTGGGGAAAGTGTTGGAGACATTAATTAGGGACCGGATGAGGAACCATTTAAATATATACATTTAATTAAAGGCAGTCAGCATGGGTTTACCAAAGGTGAAAGGTCATGTTTAGCCAACTTATTTGATTTCTATGAAAGTTAAAGGAACTCGTAATGTGCTCAGGGTGCCGGTGATAGCTCAGTTACTGTAAGTCAACTGACCGACTGACCGAACAAACCAATTCGATTTTGGTTCAGGTCCGAATCCAGATCCGGCCTATCATTGGGATACAAAACATAAACTGTTCAGCCTTGTGGAGGTGTGCGCTCCTGTATTAACTACTCGAGAAGGCTGGCATGCTTGAGCTCTCTGAGGAACCTTTTCTCATGGACATACAGCATGTTGATGTCTCCCTGTTACCATTTTTTTTTTTTAACCAAGACCTGTTTCCACCTTTCGTGTTGCACCGAAACATTTCTCACTACAATATCAGCAGTTTCCTCCATGAGGCCATCTCTTACAACGTGCTCTTTCACAAAATCCCTCCTTCACCTGTTTTCGTGCAATGTCTTTTTTTAAGTTCTGCTGTATGTACAACACAGGATCTTCGGGATAATGATGTCGGAAGATGGCACTCGGCAGGACATATTGCTACAAATTCTGGCTTGCGATCCATGAGAGCTATTTCCCAGCTTTTCCAAGAGGTTCTTCATGCTTCGAAGCCCGAGACTTCGAAATCCTCTTGATCAGCTACAGAATACTTCAGTTACATTAATAGAAACTGTGGTTTCGTCTTCCTCTCCACTTTCTGATGTAGGTGCTTGTACTACCTCAGTGTCACTATCTGCCATCCTTCCTCACACAAATATAGGTTTGAGTCTTGATGGAGAGAAATGTGCGACCTCTGGGGTCTCACTCTCACCTGCTAGGTTCTGCCATGCGTGCCCCTCCAATTTAAAAACAAAATGGTGATGTCTCTTGGAGAAGTATTTACTTGATTTCGCCGACTCATGGTTTATTGAATCGGTTTGGTGTTTCTGTTTCAGTATCATGTCCCTTTTGCTTGGTTACTGAAGATTTATATCATGCGGAGATGTGGATTGTACAACATGGACTCCATGTATTGTTTTGTGCGGTCACATGGCACGTCTTTTTTCCTTTACACACTTTTCTACTTGGGCTTTCTGTTGAATTGTCAATGGACAGTGGAATCTGCACCTATTAATCTTTTTAATAACCAAAGGGAAATTTTGAATTTATAAAACAAGAAAAGCCAAGCTTGTTGTGTACCCAGAATGCTGCGCGCAATGGATTTCTCATATTCCGGGCCTTATTACAGGCAGGCTACGTATAGAGTTTTATTATTACCAAAATTGAGATAATTTCTCATTGTTTCAACAGAAATGTGTCTTCAGAATGTGTTGTACGATTTGTTCATGGTGTTTTGTAATTCTCATTTTAATCGTGCCTTGTTTTTTTAATCTTTTGCCTTTTTACTATTTTGTCTTTTAGGTTCTACTGTATCTTATATTTTAAACTTGATTATGAAAGGTTTTCTAGAGTCAAAGTTTATCTGTTTCTCTCCTCTTTTTCTCTCTCCCTCTTCCCTCTCTCCTTTTTTCTCTCCCCACCAATCCTCCAAAAATCTCCCTCAGTTTTTCCTGGCTACGTCCCGTCCACACCAGATGCGAGTCCATGGTAACAAGAGCACATTTGGCTCGAGCATCACTTGGCAAAAATGATGAGATTACCTTTGGATGGGATAGAGCTTTGGCTCTTGCTTTACATTTTCTCTGCAGTGGTTGTAGAACAAAAAAAAAAAATCTGCAAAGTTTCGGTTGGGAATCGAACCCAGTCTTGGCACAGCATCTCGAGGAGGTTTGATGAGAAGAAACAGTGCTACACATAAAGCTTCATAGTGAACCTATGTGTTCATCAATTGTGTTAATGGGATATGCATTTGCTAACAAACTACTTTGTGCATATTTTCAAGACACCTAGTGCAGAGAACGACGTCCCGATTGAAGAAGTGGGAAAGGGACGGCATGGAGATGGGCATCGATGGACCGACCGACCCCAAGATTCAGATACCAAAGTCTCTTCCAATGAGAGTTATAAAATGAGTTCTAAATATTTATTAGAATGCTTGTTCATGCTGTAGTCTCTTGTTCGTAAAATAAAATAAAATTTCTCAAAGGTACAATAAACCTTGAAAATACACCTCCCTAGAGAGAACGCATAATAATATCTCAAGCAAAATAATACGACTTAGTAAAACGTCTTCTGAAACAAACTGATGCGATAAAACTCATGAGTTGTACAACACAGGTACAAAACATGAAAAAAAGTACAAAACAAAACATGTACATGACTACAAAATTGAAAACATAGGTCCATTGTGTCATGACAACAAAATTGAAAACAAAATTCATTGTGTCATGACAACAAAATTGAAAACAAAGGTCCATTGTGTCTTGACAACAAAAATGAAAACAAAGGTCCATTGTGTCACGACTACAAAAATTAAAACAAAGGTCCATTGTGTCACGACTACAAAAATGCAAACAAAGGTCTATTGTATCACGACTACAAAAATTAAAACAAACGTCCATTGTGTCACGACTACAAAAATTAAAACAAAGGTCCATTGTATCACGACTACAAAAATTAAAACAGAGGTCCATTGTATCACGACTACAAAAATGAAAACAAAGGTCCATTGTATCACGACTACAAAAATTAAAACAGAGGTCCATTGTGTCACGACTACAAAAATGAAAACAAAGGTCCATTGTGTCACGACTACAAAAATGAAAACAAACGTCTATTGTATCACGACTACAAAAATGAAAACAAACGTCTATTGTGTCATGACAACAAAAATGAAAACAAAGGTCCATTGTGTCATGATTACAAAAATGAAAACAAAGGTCTATTGTATCACGACTACAAAAATGAAAACAAAGGTCTATTGTGTCACGACTACAAAAATGAAAACAAAGGTCCATTGTGTCACGACTACAAAAATGAAAACAAACGTCTATTGTATCACGACTACAAAAATGAAAACAAACGTCTATTGTGTCATGACAACAAAAATGAAAACAAAGGTCCATTGTGTCATGATTACAAAAATGAAAACAAAGGTCTATTGTATCACGACTACAAAAATGAAAACAAAGTTCCTTTGTGTCACGACTACAAAAATGAAAACAAACGTCTATTGTGTCATGACAACAAAAATGAAAACAAAGGTCCATTGTGTCACCATTACAAAAATGAAAACAAAGGTCTATTGTATCACGACTACAAAAATGAAAACAAAGTTCCATTGTGTCACGACTACAAAAATGAAAACAAACATCTATTGTGTCATGACAACAAAAATGAAAACAAAGGTCCATTGTGTCACGATTACAAAAATATAAACAAAGATCCATTGTGTCACGACTACAAAAATGAAAACAAAGTTCCATTGTGTCATGACTACAAAAATGAAAACAAAGGTCCATTGTGTCATGACAACAAAGAAATATATGACGTGTGTATACACAAACACACACACACACACACACACACACACACACACACACACACACACACACCGTAGAACACAATGACAGCCTTAACAAAATACTTTTTATGTAAGACCTGTGGTGGTTTAATTTAATTATATAAGACCTAACCCTAACATCTAAAACATCTAAACGTGATTTTTGGATTTGAGGGTGAATTGCAGAAAATGCATCAAAATTGCAAACCCTCTCCCCTCCCCTTTCTTCCTCTCCATCCTCCTCCCCTCCCCCTACCCCCCCCCCACTACCCTGAACTAAACCCCGAGTGTAGCACACAATCTGTAATTGTTCTCATGTGTTCAAAGCTTTGGATCGGAGTTCTGTTTTAAACACTTCGTGTAAATATTCCCTTCATTGCTCTCACGATGTCCTGGACTATCCAAAGCAGAAAATGGATGAGCGAGTTTCCAATTCACCACGTTTAGAGTAAACAGCCTTCTGGATTCATTCGTATTGATGTCTAAATGTGATTCAGGTTGCCAATGTTACAGACATTGGTTATTGTTACATTTTATTGAACCCACGTGTGGTCGGTTGGTGCAGGTCGAAGTAGTGCACTTGCCTGTGAGCTGTGTAGTCTGGGCTCGATTCCGGACTCCACTATAAACGGGTGTATTGTGATTTACATGCAGGGCTTTGCCTGGCAAAGTGCACTGTCCCTCGGATGGACATTAAGCCGGGTGCCCTGTCTGCTAGCATTAGCTGGTGGATGTTAAAGAACCCACAGGTGTCTTTTGACAAAGGGTAGTTGAGTTATTGCCCACATTCCGAACAAATTTCAAAACGTTCTATCACAACCCATAGGGGGCACTGCATTAGCGGCATAGCCGGCCTGCCAAGCAATAATGCTTTTGTCAGCCAGCTACCATATACCACTGAAGAAGAATTGTTGTTGTGAATGCTAAGCTTTTAACAAAGACCCTGCCATGAGCCTTGTGCCTGGACCCACTGCACACCATTTCACACATCTATCAATTAAAGTCCACACACTCCAAATCAAATTACATCAATGTGCATGATCCATTCCCCCAATCCCCCATTCATCCATAAACTTGTTGGGACAAGAGAACGGAAGAGGGGGAATGGGTATCTAACCTATGTCAAGCCGATTATAGTCTAATTCAACCATATAATTTGAGCTCTTATAATAATTCTTATTATCTTATTAATAATTATTAATACTATCTTAATAATTCTTATTAGTATTAATAATAATTTTTATTATCCTGTATGTTTTTATCATCTTACATGTTTTTATCATCTTATATGTTTATATCGTCCTAATATGTTTTTAGCATTCTATGTTTTTTTTATCATCATGCATGTTTTTATTATTCTACACATTTTCATTATCCTGCATGTTTTTATCATCTTACATGTTTTTATCATCCTATACGTTTATGTCATCCTATATGTTTTTAGCATTCTATGTTTTTTTTAATCATCCTACATGTTTTTATTATTCTACACATTTTCATTATCCTGCATGTTTTTATCATCTTACATGTTTTTATCATCTTATATGTTTATATCGTCCTAATATGTTTTTAGCATTCTATGCTTTTTTAATCATCCTACATGTTTTTATTATTCTACACATTTTCATTATCCTGCATATTTTTATCATCTTACATGTTTTTATCATCTTTGTATGTTTATGTCATCCTATATATTTTTAGCATTCTATATGCTTTTTAATCATCCCACGTTTTTATCATCCTATATGTTTATATCATCCTATATGTATATATCATCCTGGCTAACCCCCGCTCTAGCAGGGAAAATGGCTTTAAAATGCCTGTTGTTGTTGTTGTTGTTGTGTATGTTTATATCATCCTATATGTTTTTAGCATTCTATATGCTTTTTAATCATCCCACGTTTTTATCATCCTATATGTTTTCATCATCCTGCATGTTTTATCATCCTATATATTTATATCATCTTACACATTTGTTATTATCCTATATGTTTATATAATCTTACACATTTTTATCATCCTGCATGTTTTTATCATCCTACACGTTTTTATTATTCGATGTTTTTATCATCCTACAAGTTTATATCATCCTATATGTTTTTATTGAACTGTATGTTTTTATTATTCGATGTTTTTATCATCCTACATGCTTTATCATCCTGTATGTTTTTATCATCCTATATGTTTTTATCATCCTATATGTTTATATCATCCTATATGTTTTATCACCCTATATGTTTATATCATCCTATATGTTTTTTATCATCTTATAGATTTATATCATCCTACACATTTTTATCATCCTACACATTTTTATCATCCTGCATGTTTTATCATCCTATATGTTTTTTTTATCATCCTACATGTTTTTATCATCCTACACATTTTTATCATCCTGCATGTTTTTATCATCCCATGTGTTTTATCATCCTACACGTTTTTATCATCCCATGTGTTTTATCATCCTGCATGTTTTTATTATTCTATATGTTTTTATCAACCTAAACGTTTATATCATCCGATATGTTTTTATCGAACTGTATGTTTTTATTATTCTATATGTTTTTATCATCCTACACGTTTATATCATCCAATATGTTTTCATCGAACTGTATATTTTTATTATTACCCTTGCCAGAGAAGAGGGTATTGCATTTGAGTCCGTTTGTTTGTCTGTTTGTTTGTCTGTTTGTTTGTTTGTCTGTTTGTCCGCACCCAATAAATATGATTTTCTCTGCAACCGTTGGTCCGATTGACAGGAAATTTTCACCATAGGTGCAACTACACCTGGAGAATTTTTAAATGATAACTATGACGTCATAGGTCACGTGGTTCGGCCGCCATCTTGGAAAAATCGAAAAACTTTGCACCTCTATATCTCGGAAAGCGATGAATAGAAAAAATTGAGACGTGGCTCATTGTAAAGACCTCTCCATGGGGATTAAAATATGTTAATGATGTTGTTATAGGTGCCTCCATTATGACGTCATAATTTGACAAGTACAAAACTTCATCCAATCAAGATTAAATTTCTTGAGCGCCATGTCGGTATAAAATGGTGGAGAAAAAATAATAATTTTGACGTCATCGGTCACGTGGTTCGGCCGCCATCTTGGAAAAACCGAAAAACTTTGCACCTCTATATCTCCGAAAGCGCTGAATAGAAAAAATTGAGACATGGCTCATTGTAAAGAACTCTCCATGGGTAATAAAATATGTTAATGATGATGTCATAGATGCCTCCATTATGACGTCATTATTCGACAAATACAAAACTTCATCCGATCAAAATGAAATTTCTTGAGCATAATCTAGGAATAAATTAGTTCAGAAAAAAATGACGTGATCGGTCATGTGTTTCGGCCGCCATATTTGTTTTAACACAAAAGCCTTAACAACCACTGAAAATATATCCTGGTGAGGGTTTGCAATCTCTGATTGCTCTTTTTCTTGTTCTATATGTTTTTATCATCCTGTTTGTTTTTATCATCCTATATTTTTTAACATCCAATATTTTTTATCTAGGTGCATCCCTACATGATTTTATCATTAAAGGAAAGTGTGAATAGAAAAATAAATTGAGGTATACACCGTAGAGTTGAGTCCGTGGCCGATGAAAACCGGCCTCAGACAGGTAGACAATCGGATAACTCCAAGGCAGCAGTTCAAAACTTGGCGGAATCTTTTTTGGCGTGTGCGGGGGACGGGAAGGAGCGGAGGTCTTACCCTTATGATGGAACCACAAGGTTTTCAGAGAGACATTTTTTTTTTGCATACAGATTACAGAATCGAGGCTCATGTAATGCCCCCATTCCACTTATGCCGATTGGCCCCGATTAGCCCCGATCTCCAGGTCGGGAGCGATCGGGACACTTTGGGAAAAAACTGGTCATCTACACTGTATCTACGTCCTAAGTACGCTCCGATTACGATCATTACGCTGTAACCACGCTCATCGTGGGTAGATCGGGTCCCTGAAGACCCGATCGAAGCCGTTTAGAGCCGCTGTGTTCCCGCTCGCGTACGCTGTAACCACGCTGCATTCGCGATTGCCGCCGCTCTGACACTGTGGCGGACACAAAAGCCCACTGGCGTGGTGACATCATTCCGCGCACCAAGTGGGCGGTGGCCACGCCCGAGGGGTAGGCGTGGCCTCATGATATACACCGGGCGCGCAGCCCGGAGCGCGCCAGTGTTACACTGAGCTCCTGAAATAAAGACGCTTATAAGTTACCGCTTGTCCGCTTCCTCCTTGCTCGCAAGCAGCGCGCGTAATGCCGCGCTTTACTGGTGACCCCGACGTGATTTGAACACGCAACGCCATTGCCATGGCCAACTTCATCAAACTTCCCGAATTTTGGGAGGCTCAGGCCGAAGTCTGGTTCGTCCAGGCCGAAGCCCAATTTCAGCTTCGGCGCCTCACCGGCGATGACACGCGCTATTGCCACGTCGTCGCCTCCCTCGGGCCCGGCACGGCCGCTCGAGTTGTGTCCGTCCTTCGCCACCCACCGGACGGCCACAAGTACGAGGCACTCAAGCGGCTACTCCTAGCCACGTTCGGCCTCACGGACGACGCACGGGCCGACCGCCTCCTGGATCTCCCCGAGCTCGGTGACACGCGCCCGTCGGTCCGAATGGACCATATGCTGTCACTGTTGGGCGACGAAGCCCCCGGTTCTCTATTCCGGGCGCTTTTCCGTCGCCAACTTCCAGCGCAGGTTCGCCTCGCGTTGGCCGGGACCGGGCTAACGGAACCCCGAGCATTGGCAGCCGAGGCGGACAGGTACTTCACCGCTTCGGACACGCGGGCGAGAGTCGTCGTGGCCGTCACGGCCCTCGAGGCTGATGCTGCTGATGCTGCTGATGCTGCTGTTCCACAGCATCAGCTTATACAGCATACGCAGCATGCTGATATGCACCTCATGACCGCCGCCACACCCCGCCCACCGCCGCGGCGAAAACCGCCGCCGCGGCGAAAACCGCCACCGCGGGGAAACCCGCCAACTCCACCGGCCTGGCGGAGCCAGCCGCGCTCCTCCAGCTCCACCACCTGGTGCTGGTTCCACACCAAGTTCGGCCACGAAGCTCGGCAGTGTCATCCGCCATGCTCCTTCAACAGGTCGGGAAACGCCCGGGCCGGCGCTCAATAGTGGCGATGAGCGCCGGCCGTTCGAGCAGCCTGCTGTTCATAACGGACACCTTCTCTGGGCGCCGTTACCTGTGCGACACGGGAGCGCAGGTTAGTGTCGTTCCCGCTGGCACGTCAGACAAGCACGCCGTGGGTGAGGGCCCCGTGCTGCATGCCGCGAACGGGACGCCCATCCGTACGTATGGAAAACGCTGCCTCTCTCTGCGGTTCGGAGGGCAGGTTTTCCGATGGACGTTCGTCACCACCGATGTGCCCATGGCACTGCTTGGCGTGGACTTCCTGTGCGCTAATGGGCTCCTGGTCGACGTCAAGCGCAGACGTCTTGTCCAGGCCGAGACGTTCAGCTCGCTCGCTTGTGCATTGCCCAGCTCAACGAGCGGCTTGCCAAGCGGCTTGCCGAACGGTTCGGTTCCGGCCACGTTGGTCTGTATGCTTCCGGCAGCGGACGCATTCACCCGCCTCCTCGCCGGCTTCCCGGCCCTCACGCGGCCCACCTTCTCGGCGGGGGCCGTCAAGCACGGGGTGGCCCATCACATCCCCACCGTCGGGCCACCGGTCTACGCCCGGGCACGCCGCCTCGAGCCGACGAAGCTGGCGGTGGCAAAAGCGGGGTTCGCTACCTTGGAGCGACTCGGCATCGTTCGGTGCTCAGAGAGCGCTTGGGCGTCGCCGCTGCACATCGTGCCGAAGCCCGGCGGGGGATGGCGACCGTGCGGGGACTATCGCCGTCTCAATGACGCCACGACTCCCGACCGCTACCCCGTCCCCCACATTCAGGACTTTTCCGCCCGTTTGGCGGGCAGGTCCTTCTTCTCGAAGGTGGACCTCATACGCGGCTACCATCAGGTCCCCGTCAGGCCGGAGGACGTCCCGAAGACGGTGGTCATCACGCCATTCGGACTCTTCGAGTTCCTGCGCATGCCCTTCGGTCTGAAGAATGCGGCTCAGGCGTTCCAGCGACTGATGGACAGCGTCCTTTGGATTTTGTCTACGTCTACCTGGACGATATCCTCGTCGCCAGCGCGTCCCGCGAAGAGCACCTACACCACCTCCGCATGCTTTTCGAACGCCTGGGCCAGCATGGCCTGATTGTGAACCCCGCAAAGTGCCGGTTCGGCGCCGCCATAATCGATTTTCTGGGGCACCGTGTCACCAGGCACGGAGCCGTCCCCCTGCCGGCCAAGGTGGAGGCAGTGAAGGGGTTTCCGCGCCCTCGCACGATCAGAGGGCTGCAGGAGTTCCTGGGCATGGTGAACTTTTACCATCGGTTCCTGCCCCGTATCGCCCAGCTCCTGCGCCCCCTGCACGAAGCTCTCCGAGGTAAGCCGGGCAAAGGCGACGTTACCTGGACCGAGCAGATGGACACGGCGTTCACGGGCGCGAAACTCACCTTGGCTAACGCCACCATGCTCGCGCACCCGGTGCCTGATGCACCGATCGCCCTCACCACCGATGCCTCGGACTACGCGGTGGGCGCGGTGCATGAGCAATGGGTGCGTGGAGCTTGGCAACCGCTTGCGTTCTTTAGCCGGCAGCTTCGCCCGCCCAAACGCCGTTACAGTACCTTCGACCGCGAGTTGCTCGGGCTTCACTTGGCGGTCAGGCACTTCCGCCATCTGCTCGAGGGCCATGCGTTCACTGCCTTCGTCGACCACAAGCCGCTTATCTTCGCGATGGGCAAGGTCACCGAGCCGTGGTCAGCCCGGCAGCAGCGTCACCTCTCGGCCGTGTCCGAGTACACGACGGACATCCAGCACGTCGCGGGGAAGGACAACCCGGTGGCGGATTGCCTTTCCCGGGCCGTCGCCCACGCAGTCCACCTCGGCATCGACTATGCCCGGATGGCAGCGGACCAGGCCGCTGACCCCGATGTCCAGGCCTTGCGGACCGCCGTCACGGGCCTCCGCGTCACCGAGGTGCCGTTCGATGGCGTAGGCACGGCCCTCTTGTGCGACGTCTCCCTCAGGCGTCCTCGCCCCATCGTGCCCGCGGGCTGGCAGCGCCAGGTGTTTGACGCCATCCATGGCCTGTCCCACCCGGGCGCGAGGGCCTCCCAAAGGCTGATCGCCGACAAGTTCGTCTGGCATGGCCTCCGGAAGGCCGTCCGCGGCTGGGCCAGGACGTGCCTCGCGTGCCAGCGCGCCAAGGTGCACCGGCACACCCAGGCCCCGTTGGCCCCGTTCACGGTGCCGGAACGCCGGTTTGACCACGTCCACGTGGACCTGGTGGGACCTCTGCCCCCCTCGCGGGGTTTCACCTACGTCCTCACCATGGTGGCCCGCACCACCCGGTGGCCGGAGGCCGTGCCCTTGGCGTCGACAACGGCGGCCGATGTCGCGCAGGCTTTCATCGCCACCTGGGTCGCCCGGTTCGGCGCCCCCTCAGACATCTCGTCCGACCGCGGCCCCCAGTTCACCTCGGAGCTCTGGGGGGCGGTCGCGCAGGGGCTCGGGGTCCGGCTGCACCGAACCACGGCCTACCACCCCCAGGCTAACGGCCTGTGTGAGCGATTTCACCGCTCATTGAAGGCCGCGCTCCGGGCCACCCTCCGCGACGGCGGCTGGGTCGACAGGCTCCCCTGGGTCCTGCTGGGCCTCCGGACGGCGCCCAAGGAGGACCTGCGCGCATCCGCGGCGGAGTTGGTCTTCGGGCAACTGCTGCGGGTGCCGGGCGAGTTCCTCCCCGACTCCACGGCACCATGGTCCGCAGCACAGCAGCGCTCCGCTCTGCAAGAGACCGCCCAGAGGTTCGCCCCGGTGCCAACGGCATGCCACGGGCACCCACCGACGCACGTCGCCCCGGAGCTTCGCACGGCGGAGTACGTCTTCGTCCGCCACGATGCCCACCGGACACCACTGTGGCCCCCATACGACGGGCCTTTCCGCGTGCTGGAGACCGGGGCGTAGCACTTCACCCTGGACATCGGCGGTACTCCTGACCGCGTTTCGGTAGACCGCCTCAAGCCGGCCCACCTCGACGTGGACCATCCACCGCCAGTGGCCCGACCCCCATGTCGGGGCCGCCCCCATGCGGCCGGACCCCCGGCACCGCCCAGCCCCGCCGCCACGCCGCCCCCCGGTCCTGCACCCATCCCAGGGGCAGCCAGGGGCATCCCACCTGTCATCCCTGCACCCCGGACGCCGCCGATCGCCAGGGGGCGCTTCGGCCGGGTCATTCGTCTGCCCCGCAAACTGGCCCTCCAGGTGCGCGGGAATTCTGGGGGGGCGCGTGTGGCGGACACAAAAGCCCACTGGCGTGGTGACATCATTCCGCGCACCAAGTGGGCGGTGGCCACGCCCGAGGGGTAGGCGTAGCCTCATGATATACACCGGGCGCGCAGCCCGGAGCGCGCCAGTGTTACAGTGAGCTCCTGAAATAAAGACGCTTATAACTTATAAGTTACCACTTGTCCGCTTCCTCCTTGCTCGCAAGCAGCACGCGTAACCCCGCGCTTTAACACGATGCATTCCCGATCGCCGCCGATCTAAAACTGATCCAACGCCGATGCTGCCGATCTATTGCCGTTTCAACTACGTCATTCCCGACCAAACCGATCTAACTACGCTCTATTCCCGTCTTTAAGCCGACTAAAAAGCAGATTTCAGGTCCCGATCCGTATAAATAGGGCCCGATTTGCTTGCCGATCATCAGTATCGTCGAAGACAGCCATGGATCAACATCAGAGACATGGCCGTCTGCAGCTCGCTCTACTTCTCCAACAATATGCAATTAATGAAAGAAGAACTGCTCAAGTGATAAGAAGAATGAGAAGAAGAAGAAGAGCCCCTCAGTTCTGGGTCCGGCCATGGTTGACAGAAGGGTTGAGGGGATGAAAATGCATTGCAAAATGAAAGGTCTTCAAAATAAAAGCTAAAAATTTGACAAGTTTTTGCTGGGTAGAGGGGATCAAAGTTTGCATTCACTTAATTAAAAGGTCATAAAATTAAATGCGGTAAAATTGATCATTAATAATATTTGTTTAACTTGTACCGCTTTTAATTTTAGACCATGGGGTTATTGGGCAATGCAATTTGGCTCATGCAGTTATCAATTCCACTTAACAACGTTGACAAAAATTGTCGTGTCGAAATACTCGATCGGGTGAGGCCGATGCAATCCGGACCGATTTATATACAGCGGCTTTGATCGGCATTGGAGCGGGACGGATAGGTAACGATCGTCGTCGAAACGGCACAAGATAATCCTCCCGCTGCAACGACGCTGTAATCACGATCAGGCCGTTCTAACTACGATCATTCCGATGGACTACGTTGCATTCACGCTGTAATCACGATCAGTCCCGCTATTTCAGATCGGGATGGAAATTTTAAACATGTTTAAAAAATCGCCCCGATCTATTTTTTTGTCCCGATCGACAAAGATCGAAGACGTTCCGTTTACGATCATGCCGATTGATCCCGTTCTGCACAACGGGAACGATCCTATTTGGAACGGGATCAATCGGCTTGATCGTAGTTAGAACGGCTTGATCGTGATTACAGCGTCGTTGCAGCGGGAGGATTATCTTGTGCCGTTTCGACGACGATCGTTACCTATCCGTCCCGCTCCAATGCCGATCAAAGCCGCTGTATATAAATCGGTCCGGATTGCATCGGCCTCACCCGATCAAGTATTTCGACACGACAATTTTTGTCAACGTTGTGAAGTGGAATTGATAACTGCATGAGCCAAATTGCATTGCCCAATAACCCCATGGTCTAAAATTAAAAGCGGTACAAGTTAAACAAATATTATTAATGATCAATTTTACCGCTTTTAATTTTATGACCTTTTAATTAAGTGAATGCAAACTTTGATCCCCTCTACCCAGCAAAAACTTGTCAAATTTTTACCTTTTATTTTGAAGACCTTTCATTTTGCAATGCATTTTCATCCCCTCAACCCAGCAATAATAACTTCTCCCTTTCCAACCAACACAAGGCAAACATTGAATATCAAGTTTCATAATGTTTATTGTCACATGAATATCAATAGAAATCATTATCAATGCAATACATAACAATACAACAATGTCCTCCAAAATGTCTTTGAACTCCTTCCCATAGTGTCTCTAATGATGTCTCACCATCCTCTCCTGCCATGGAACTGCACCAGCAGGGCTGTTAAAATAGAGTCTCAGTACCTCCCTCTGACGCTTGGCCTCTACACTGTCCCTGTTACCTCGAACTGCCTGCTCCACCTCTAACATGTTGGCTTGATCTCTCCATTCACCAGGGATGTTGTGTCGATAACCCTCCTCGTCCACCTCGGCATGCTGAATACCTGGGAACCGGATGCGGAGCATGTTGTGCAGACAGATAGCAGTTTCGACCAGGTCACGCACCACCTCAGGATACTGTTGCAGTGTCTTGAGCAAGCATTGCCAACGGTTTGCCAAGATGCCAAAGGCGTTCTCCACCACTCGTCGACCCCTTGAGATGCGGTAGTTGTAGACGAGTTGTTCAGGAGAGAGTCCACGTCTGGCATAGGGTTTCATCAAGTAGGTGCGGAGAGCAAAGGCATCATCTCCAAGGATGAAGAATGGCATCTCTTCATCATCGTTCCGCATGGCCAGGGGGTCGGGGAATCCAATGGTTTCATTCTCTATGCACTCTTTGAGCTCCGAAGCATTCAAAATCTGAGCATCTGACATGTGTCCCATTCCACCAACATCCACCCACAAGAACTTATAGTCGGCGTCCACCAGTGCCATCAACACGATCGAGAAGAAGCCCTTGTAGTTGTGGTAGAGGCTGTGGTAGAGGCTGCCTGAGTTGGGTGCGCATCTGAGGGCGACGTGTTTGCCATCAAGAGCTCCGAGCACATGAGGGATGTTCCATTTACTTTCGAAATCATCAGCGACTTCTGTCCATTCTTCTGGGGTGGCAGGGCACTTCACCATTTCTTCTTTGAACTCTGCAACGATGGCTTGACACACCTCCGGAATGAACTTGACGATGGTGTTTCTGCTGACCCTGAAGTCGTAGGAGAGAGTTGGGTAGAGGTCTCCTGTAGCCAGATGCCTCAGGGTGATGGCGAGCTTCATTCCAGGTTGTAGGGCCTTTCTCAGCCTGGTATCTTCTTTCTCAATCCTCGGGGTGATTCTGTGGAGGATTTCATCAAAGAGAGCAGGTGGCATCCTCACAAAGTTCTGGAAAGAGTTGATGTCCTCCAGCCTCAGTTCATTCATCAAGCGGTCGTAGTGCCCAAACTGCAATCTTCTTTCTTCTGTCAACCATGGCCGGACCCAGAACTGAGGGGCTCTTCTTCTTCTTCTCATTCTTCTTCTCACTTGAGCAGCTCTTCTTTCATTAATTGCATATTGTTGGAGAAGTAGAGCGAGCTGCAGACGGCCATTTCTCTGATGTTGATCCATGGCTGTCTTCGACGATACTGATGATCGGCAAGCAAATCGGGCCCTATTTATACGGATCGGGACCTGAAATCTGCTTTTTAGTCGGCTTAAAGACGGGAATAGAGCGTAGTTAGATCGGTTTGGTCGGGAATGACGTAGTTGAAACGGCAATAGATCGGCAGCATCGGCGTTGGATCAGTTTTAGATCGGCGGCGATCGGGAATGCAGCGTGGTTACAGCGTACGCGAGCGGGAACACAGCGGCTCTAAACGGCTTCGATCGGGTCTTCAGGGACCCGATCTACCCACGATGAGCGTGGTTACAGCGTAGTGATCGTAATCGGAGCGTACTTAGGACGTAGATACAGCGTAGATGACCAGTTTTTTCCCAAAGTGTCCCGATCGCTCCCGACCTGGAGATCGGGGCTAATCGGGGCAATCGGCATAAGTGGGATGGGGGCATAAGACCTAACACATTGAACATGAAAAACATGCACATACACATAAAACATGCAATGAAGGGAGCTGGAGACAAGAGGGGGGGGGGGGGGGGGGGAGAGAGGGAAGCACACAAGCACAACAGAAGAGAACAGGGACGCCTGTAGATCTGTGGAAGGGGGAGGGCTGGGGGAGAAGGGAGGAGTACACGGTATAAAGTAAATGAACACTTCTCGGAATCCCAGCAAAGAAGCTGGGGATTCAAAGAGGCTGATTTGGGCGTTTTAACAGGGGTAGAAAAGATCAAGGTTTTGGATGGGGGAGGATAAGAGATGGTGGTGAACAGCTGTTTTAAAGACCTGGAGGGAGGAGTGGGATTGAAGAGAGTGTGGGAGTTTGTTCCAGAGGCGGGAGAAAAGAGGAATGAAGGAGTGAAGGTGAGCAGAGGGTCTTGATTTTGGCAATTTCACCATAAGAGGGTTGCTGGCAGATCTTGTGCGACCTGTAGGAATATTTGGGGGACAGAGCACAGATAGAGCTGGGGGAGCAA
The DNA here is from genome assembly GCF_964187855.1 of Myxine glutinosa. Taxonomy (NCBI): domain Eukaryota; kingdom Metazoa; phylum Chordata; class Myxini; order Myxiniformes; family Myxinidae; genus Myxine; species Myxine glutinosa. Next base: position 11,077,984 of record NC_136272.1, on the reverse strand, counting down.
GGCCGGAGAGGAGTTGGTAGAAGACAGGAAGACCACCAACCTGCCTGCGGTGAGTGAGTGAAAGGATACTCCGGTTATGCGAACCAGACACACGTGTGGGCAAATCCCACAATTACAAAGAAGTGTCCCATGACTTGAGATGGGATATTGCAAGTCATGAAATGTCCCTTACATGACTCCCAAGGCTCTGCTATGGCTGGAAATAAGTTAAACCTCTTACAAGGTCTGAACCCCAAAAAACCGAGTTGTTCGAAGTTGTTGCCTGTGAGGAGGAAGCAGCGAATTCCCGAGCACATGAGCTCATGCAATTGCTTGTGGAAGGTTTCAAGCATCCCTCCAGATGTTGTAACCACACTTCTGATGACGCACTTGATGTTGTTTCATTTTGTGACCACAAAAACCTTTTGGTTTCCTTTGGACTTCACACAGGTTGCCATGGCACATGTGAGACAACTGAGCCCATTGTACCATGGTTTTGTTTTTGACTTTATAATTGTAAATTATTGGTGTGAACCTGGATGTCTTGTGACTACATCCTGCAACTTGGATACCTGGCTCAACTTGGATACCTGCAGAGCTAAAAAAAAAAATTCAAATTAGAAACCCTGGGATCTCTTCTTTCCGAGCTGGCCATCAGTGCCCCAAATGGACTTTTGGGGTCCATTTGAGCCTGGCCAACTAATTGCATAAAGATTTCATCACACAGCCAGATCTCATTCAATGTTGACATTGAATTAAATTTGATTTGCTTTAGCTCCAGCCCACGCGGAAGCTGCCCCATTGATGCATCGAGGTGAGAACAAGGGGCAAGATGAGCCGCTCCTCCAGGGAGGCGGAACCAGGCCAAACCTGTCCCGAAACCAGTGCGCGTCCCGGGTCATCGCCCTGATGTATGGAACAGAAACGCAGGCACCAGAAAATTAATGAGGGCAAAAGTGTGTATGTTGTTGTAAAGTCCCACATGCCAGACCTCCTGCCCCGCTCTTCTGTCCCATTAGGCACTGAATGGTTGTTACGGTTATCCAAGACGCTTGTTGAACACGTTCCCCTTAGGGTCGCATCGTGTTATAGACGAGTATGGACCGCAGAACTTAAAACCAAACTTTCATTTGGCAGCCCTTGGTGAAAAGAAAAATAATTCGACTGAAGCGATCCATTTGCTCAGGGTCAGACTGTTTTTTTTTTTTTTTAATGCCTCTGCCCCAAAGGCCGGAGGCATTATTCTTTCGGATTGTCCGTCCGCCTGTCTGTACGTATGTCCGTCCGTATCGGCAAAACCTCGTTCTTCTCGGCAACCACATGTCCGATTGAGTTTAACCTTTCAGGGTAGGATTAAAACCCGTGCAGAATGTTTTCATGATAACTGTGACGTCATATGTCACGTGGTATGGCAGCCATCTTGGATTAAATGCAACTAATTAAAAAATTATTTCTCAGAAACCGCTGAAAGGAAAAATTTGGAACTCGGCACATTTTCAAGTACTCCCAATGGGGAACAAAAGCATGATAATGATGACATCATAGATGATGTGGTATACCAGCCAAAATGTTTTAATCGCATTCCTTATCCTAAAAATCTTAAATTGCATGCACATGATCTATGACCTATTTGTATTGAAATATTAAATGTATGACATCATGGGTCACATGGTTTGGCAGCCATATTTGATTTAACCTACAACTTTAAAAAAGCATCTTCTCCCAAACCACCAAATCGATTGACCCGAAACTTTACGTGTGTCATTGACTAAGCATGGCGATTAAAAGATAATCACGAAAACATAATTAGTCACATGGTGTGGCAGCCATATTGGACTGAAGGAAAATATTAAATAATTATCTCTGAAATGGCTTACCCTATTGATGTGAAAATTTACAAATGTCATCTAACACCATTGTTGCATATAGTTTGAAAATGATGATGTTGTAGGTCACACGGTTTGGCATCCATCTTGGATAGAAAAACGAACCTCATCTGATCAACAAGAACCTTCACAAACGTGATCCCCTACCCATACATATGCAGAATGTACATTTTTAAAGGTCATATGTCACGTGGTGTGGCAGCCATATTAGCTTGAAAGCCGATATTAAAAAAAAAAATCCCTTCTCTGAAACTGCTTCACTGATCGATGTGAAACTTGTCATGGCTGGTGAAAATGTGATACCTGAGAACAGCTGAAGGGATTTAAATTCAAACTTTTTTATTTTTAGGACAGTGAACGAGGGCATCTACCCGTTGTGGGACTATGCGGAGACATATTGGTGACACAGTCACATTGCTGTAGTTTTAATGTTTTGATCCACCTAATACTTCTCTGATCTATGTTTGAATTCCTGATACCTTGTTGGATGGTCTGTTGTCGAATATGCGTTTATAATTTGTGTGCAATGATGCCTCCAAATATCCTTAATTTAATGTGTTATAAGGACAATCTCCTCGAAGAAACCTTCCTACAAATATCCTTATATTCCATGTGATATATGGACAAACTCCTAAAATAAACCTTACTCCAAATATCCTTAATTTCATGTATTATAAGGACAAACTCCTTAAATACATCTTCCTCCAAATATCGTTATATATAATGTGTTATAAGGACAATCTCCTCAAATAAATCTTCCTCCAAATATCGTTATATATAATGTGTTATAAGGACAATCTCCTCAAATAAATCTTCCTCCAAATATTGTTATATATAATGTGTTATAAGGACAATCTCCTCAAATAAACCTTCCTCCAAATATTGTTATATATAATGTGTTATAAGGACAATCTCCTCAAATAAATCTTCCTCCAAATATCGTTATACAGTCACGTGAAAAAGTAAATACACCCCATGTAAAGTTTTGACTTTTTCAACATATTTCAACAAACAGCTATTTGATCTTCATTTCAACAATATTGATAGATAAAGGTGATATAATATAACAAATATCATGAAACATTTACATTTTGTAGTCCATTGTATAATTTAAATAAACATAAATGCAAATTTCACATGTGGAAAAAGTAAGTACACCCCATGTAAAGTTTTGACTTTTTCAACATATTTCAACAAACAGCTATTTGATCTTCATTTCAACAATATTGATAGATAAAGGTAATATAATATAACAAATATCATGAAACATTTACATTTTGTAGTCCATTGTATAATTTAAATAAACATAAATGCAAATTTCACATGTGGAAAAAGTAAGTACACCCTTGGCTCTAATAGGTGGTATTGCCCCCTTTGGCAGAAACAACCTCAAGTAGGCGTTTCTTATAACTGTCTACCAGTCTCTGACATCGACTGGGAGAAATTTTTGCCCACTCCTCCATGCAGAATTCTTTAAGCTGTGCGATGTTTGAGGGGTTTCTTGCATGCACAGCTCGTTTCAAATCCCCCCACAACATCTCGATGGGATTTAGATCCGGGCTTTGACTTGGCCATTCCAGAACCCCCCATTTCTTTCTTTTCAGCAATTCCTTGGTGGATTTACTGGTATGTTTAGGGTCATTGTCATGTTGCAAGGTCCACCTTCGGTTGAGCTTCAACTTTCCGACAATGGCCTCACATTATCCTCAAGCACCCTCTGGTACAATGAAGAATTGGATTGATTGGATTCTATGATGGTGAGCTGCCCAGGCTCTGATGCAGCAAAGCTGCCCCAAACCATAATATTTCCACCACCATGCTTTACAGTTGGTATCAGGTTCTTGTGGTCAAATGCTGTCTTTGGTTTTCACCAAACATGTCTTCTGGTACTGTGGCCAAATAGCTCTACCTATGACTCATTTGTCCAGAGCACATTGTTCCAGAAGTGCTGGTCTTTGCCTGGGTGTTCATTGGCAAACGTTAGTCTTGCCCTGATGATCTTTCTGGACAGCAAAGGTTTCCTCCTGGCACACCTCCCATGTAGATCAAATTTGTGCAGCCTCTTTCCAATGGTGGACTCGTGCACTTTGACATCAACAGTGGCAAGAGCTACCTGTAGGTCCCGTGATGACATTCTGGGGTTCTTAGAGACTTCTTTCAGCATCTTGCAGTCTGCTCTCGGGCTGAACTTGCTGAGGCGGCCTGGCCTGAACAAGTTGGCAGTTGTTTGGAATCTTCTCCACTTGTAGATGATCTTCCGGACAGTCGAATGAGTGATTTCAAATTGTTTGGAGATCTTTTTAAATCCCTTCCCAGACTCGTAGGCATCTATAACCTTCTTTCTGAAGGCCTCAGAGAGCTCTTTTGATCTAAGCATGGTGACGCCGCACACTTCAACAACAAAGAGCAAACCAAACGAAATGTCTGAGGTTTAAATAAGACAGGTTCCTCCAAGATCCTCTCTAACGATGTTCTAATCATTTGCACCTGAGCTGGTGCACCTGATTCTAATTTTAGGTATTTGAAGTAGTGATAAATGTAGGGGTGTACTTACTTTTTCCACATGTGAAATTTGCATTTATGTTTATTAAAATTATACAATGGACTACACAATGTAAATGTTTCATGATATTTGTTATATTATATCACCTTTATCTATCAATATTGTTGAAATGAAGACCAAATAGCTGTATGTTGAAATATGTTGAAAAAGTCAAAACTTTACATGGGGTGTAGTTACTTTTTCATGTGACTGTACATGCTTAATGTGTATGTGCACATAACTAATAAAATAAAAACGAAGAAATATCTCTCGGTAATTTCCTGAAATTCGGGGAAATTCTATGACATTCGTTCGGTGAATTCACTCGGTTTCTCGGTGAAAATTTTCCTTTGGGCGGTGTATAATTAATCGCTCCGAACGAAATATCTCTCAGCAATTTCCCGTCTGTTAATTTATTTATTTTACATATGTGAATGACACGTCCATGCAAACGTGAAATGGAGTTTGTTTTTGCACACATGAAATGAACACGTGAACCTTGACTTCCGTATAATAATGTTGAATGAAATAAGAACGAAGAAATATATGTCGGCATCATTGTTGACGTTTTTGTGACGACTGTCATCAAACGCAAAAGTAATATATCGCAACGGAAAAGAAAAAGCGAATTTTTCAGATATGTCAACATTTTGAGGTATGATACATCGTCCCGCAATTTTTTATATATCTTGGCATTTTCCCATGTGTGCGTGAATTTTCTCAACTATTTCTGACACCGAGTCTAAAACCATCGATAAAAATGAAATCAGATGGTGAGTTAGATTGGAGATAAGGCGTGAGAGAGACTCAATGGCATTGAAATTACAGGCCTTTGAGAATTCATTTCGTTCTATAAACGGAAACTTTCATGGGATTTTATTCCCGTTTTTTTTTCAACTGAGTATACAACTATGTTAGCGACTGTGAAAAATGAAATGATATATCGAATTAGAGTTTAAATAAAACTGTGAGAGAGAGCAAGACAGCACGGGCCTAACTAAACAGGCCTCAAAGCTATGCGAGTTAATAAAATGGTGGATATTTGTTTATATGAAGCCTCTCCCAGAAATGGTGGAGCTACTCTCTAAACGGAGTAAGCCACAGCCCCGGACAGACAGACAGACAGAATACCTACGGCTAATATAATATAGATGTGTGTTGTAATATTATGCTTGTTGCATTGTTATGTTTGCTGCATTATTATGTTTGCATCTGTGTTGTTACAGGTTGTTGCTGAGTAAAGCCTACTTGAATGATCTTAAACGAGTCAAGCCTCTTCTATACTCCCTTTGGCTTATTACACCCTCCTAATAAAGTGCAGTTCTCTCTTCCCACACCCCTCTCTCTCTCTCTCTCTCTCTCTCTCTCTCTCCCCGTCCCTCTCTCTTTCTCCCGCTCCCACCCCCCGCCCCCCCACCTCCCCTCTTCGCTCCTTTTCCTCCCAGAGTGTACAGCAACATGTGTGAGGCCTCACTCTCCTCCCCTTCATTGCTTTCCGCCTACCTTCCATGCTCTCCCATCACCCTCCTCATTGCACAGTACCTTTCTCGTTCCCTCCTCTCTCTCTCTTCTTCTCTCCCCCTCCTCCCTCTCCCAATCCTCCTCTCTCCCACTTTCTTCCCTTCCCCCTCACCCTGCCCTCCCCCACCTCTGTCTCTCCCACTGTCATGTATGCAGTGCAAATGTTCACCGTTGTATCCCTACACCGGGACCGGGTTGTATCCCTACGCCAGAGCTCGGATGGCGCTGCTGTGAATCGGGCCTTGAACGGCAGAGTGAATAAACGCGTACGACAATTGATCGTAGTTTGTCGAGATACGTTACATGGCGACGAGGATAAACATCTAGACCATGACATCTTTCGGCCATATCGATGAATTCGACCCTCATGAGGGGGATTTTGACACGTATTCTGAGCGGTTGTCTTTCTACTTCGAGGTGAACGGCATCGTGACCGAAGCCCGGGTGAAGGCCGTCTTCCTGTCCGTTTGCGGAGGTGAGACGTTCACACTCGTTAAAAACCTGATTCGGCCTCGGACAATCCAGGAGCTCACGTATGCAGAGCTCAAGGCCGCTTTGAAGGAACATTGCAATCCATCTCCTTCAGTCATCCTGTGTCGGTTTAATTTTTACATGTGCAGACAGCAGCAAGGTCAGTCGATCGCAGACTTCATTGCACACCTCAAAAAACTGTCACATCTGTGTGAGTTTGGGGACACGATTGATGACATGCTTCGTGATTTGCTGGTGGTTGGCATGTCCGATGACCGCACTCGTAGACGCCTGCTTGCTGAGAGAAGACTGACGTTCCAAAATGCCAGAGAGACCGCCATTTCCATGGAAAGTGCTGAACGCAACGCTACAAGCATCGGTGCCACTCGCTCATCTGGTACCAGCCCTGCTGTGAATCGGTTGGATCATGTTCAGCCAAAACGTTGGAACAAGGCTCCTCGTCAGAAGCCAGTGCAGTCTCAAACCCACAACAACTGTTTTCGGTGCAACGGAAAGCACCCTCCGGAGACGTGTCGGCTTCACCAGGCTTCAAATGGCTTGGCCGAACGATCCGTGGGAATCATCAAATCCGGATTGCAGAAACTTCAGGAGGGAACCCTGGAAACAAAGCTGTCTCGTCTCCTGTTCAAATACCGCATCACGCCACAATCAACAACCGGTGCAGCTCCGTCTGAGTTTCGGCCATTTTGGCTGGAATGGAAGCGGCTTGGTCACATACACTGAGCGGCATCCTCGGAAGTGCTGGGCACCTCAATCTTGGATTCGCATATGTGCCGGGTGGGCCCAAATCAATACCGCCGTTAGCATATGAAGCAGCCAACGGCCATACTGGTACAGTGATTTTCTCCCTTACTCCACCCTCCGGAGACGTGTCGGTTCAAAGATGCCACCTGCCATTTCTGTTCGAAAACTGGCCATATTGCTCCAGCTTGCTTCACTCGCAAATCGGGAAAAGGAAAAGCTGCTGACAAGATTCATCAGTTTATCGGTTCGGAGGAACCCGAGCTTGACCAGGTGAGCTCTGTTTCCGACAACTCAGAATCGTATGACCTGCTTCATATTGATTCTCACCATAGGCGGGACCCTCTTCTTGCCAATGTTGTCGTCAACAATCGACCATTGCAAATGGAGGTCGACACTGGTGCGGCCGTCTCGCTCATCACTGTGAGTCATCAGCCATGCTGTTTTCACAAACCTGTGGAGTGATGCTGACCGACCCCATCTGAAACCTACTACCTATGGACTCTCCACCTATACAGGTGAGAAGATTGTTCCCTGCGGTACATGTGACGTCACGGTGGGCTACGATAACCGTGAGTTTCACCTACCCCTGATCGTCATTCCTGGAAAGGGCCCTTCCTTACTCGGCAGGAACTGGTTGAGCATAATTCGACTGAAGTGGGAAAGCATTCATCAACTCCGGGCAGCCAACGTTTCTCCTACCGCAGCATACACACTCAAAAATGTGCTGGATACGTACCCGGATGTCTTCAAGGATGAGCTTGGAACCTTGAAAGGACATACGGCTAAACTCAGGGTTGACCGGGATGCCAATCCTATATTTTGCAGAGCTCGCCCAGTCCCTTTCGCCCTGCGTGAGCGGATTGACAAGGAACTGGATCATCTTGAAAATCTGGGGATCATCGAGCAAATCCAGTATGCCGAATGGGCGGCGCCCATCGTTCCGGTCATAAAATCGGACCAGTCCATCCGCATATGTGGAGATTATAAAATGACCGTGAACAGGTGTTCTTCATTGGATAAATATCCAATCCCAAGGATCGAAGACCTCTATGCTCGTCTCACGGGAGGCAAGACTTTTACGAAACTCGATCTCAAATCCGCCTATCTACAGCTCTGCTTGGACGAGAATTTGAAACAGTATCTTACCATCAACACGCATCGTGGGTTGTACAGGTACCACCGACCCAGTTTTGGAGTGAAATCTGCACCTGGAATTTATCAGCGTGTCATGGACAGTTTGTTTGCCGCCGAACGCAACGTCGTTTGTTACCAGGATGATATTCTGGTTACTGGTTGTACGGACGCGGAACATCTACAGAACCTGGAGAGAGTTCTGAAGAAGATTTCGGACTCCGGCCTACGTTTGCGTCGAGACAAGTGCAAGTTTATAGTGCCATCAGTCACGTACATGGGTCATACGATTGATGCCGAGGGTCTACACCCGACAGATGAGAAAGTCCGAGCTATCAAGGATGCTCCTCCTCCACGAGATGTGACCGAATTGAAGTCATACCTCGGTTTGCTTCAGTTCTATGGTCGTTACATCCGGAATGTGACCGACGTTTTGGGCCCCCTTTATCGGCTTTTGAGGAAAGGAGTCTCCTGGAGCTGGGGGTCTACTGAACAATCAGCATTCCAGACCTCTAAGGATCTGCACAAATCGTCCAATGTTCTCGTTCATTTTGATCCAGAGAAGGATCTTGTGCTGACATGCGATGCCTGTCGGTATGGAGTGGGGAGTGTATTATCGCACGTGATGCCTGATGGTACGGAAAGACCGGTTGCATTTGCATCCAGAACGTTGTCCCCGGCAGAGAAAAACTATTCCCAACTTGACAAGGAAGGATTGGGAATCGTTTTCGGCGTCGGCAAATTTCGCCAGTATCTTCTTGGACATCATTTCACGATTCGCACTGATCACAAGCCGCTGATCAGTCTGTTTGGTCCAACTACGGCGCCATCTGACACACTACCGCCCAGGATCATCCGCTGGTCCCTGTTTATCGCTGCTTATGACTACACCATATGTTATAAGCCCGGTTCGTCTATCACAAATGCAGATGCCATGAGTCGGTTACCCCTTCCAGAATCCGTTGACGATTCGCCTACACCAGGATCCATTATCGCACTGATGGATCATCTGGAAGATTGTGCTGTCGATTCCGGCCAGATCCGCACTCATACTCGACGAGACCCCGTTCTGCCCAGAACTGTCCAGGCTGTACAGCTTGGATGGCATTTGCTACCTGAGGGTGACCCAGATTTTGCGGCTTTTAAAGCACGTAAAAACGAACTCAGCGTGGAAAATGGTTGCCTACTCTGGGGATGTCGTGTCGTGATCCCGAAAAATCTGCGTTCCAGGGTCATGGATGAAATCCATGACTGTCACCCCGGGATTGTGAAGATGAAGTCACTCGCCAGAAACTATGTGTGGTGGCCGAATCTTGATGCTGATATCGAACATCATGTTCGACATTGTTACCCCTGCCAGAGCACCCGGAATACACCTGCGAAAGCGCCACTGCATCCCTGGGAATGGCCCAGCGAACCGTGGCATCGCCTACATCTCGATTATGCCGGGCCTATTAATGGCAGCATGATTCTAATAATTACGGACGCGCACACAAAATGGATTGATGCCTATGTGACGCGTGGTACTACGTCAGCCATTGTCATCGAAAGACTCAGACGCTGTTTCGCCACTCATGGTCTGCCCAGGATGATCGTGAGTGATAACGGTTCGTGTTTTTCCAGTACCGAGTTTGCCGAGTTCACACGTCGGAACGGCATCAAACATAAGTTTGTCAGCCCACATCACCAGGCTTCAAATGGCTTGGCCGAACGACCCGTGGGAATCATCAAATCCGGATTGCAGAAACTTCAGGAGGGAACCCTGGAAACAAAGCTGTCTCGTCTCCTGTTCAAATACCGCATCACGCCACAATCAACAACCGGTGCAGCTCCGTCTGAGTTATTGATGAAACGACACTTGAGATCGACACTTGACAATCTCAAACCAGACATATCATCAAATGTTTATCAGAGCCAGCTTAATCAAAAGTTGGTGCACGATAAGACGTCCAACAGTCGATGTATCAACATTGGAGATCCAGTGTTTGCCCGAAATTTTGGTGCAGGTGCGACGTGGCTACCGGGGGACATCATCGAGGAGCCAGGTCCACTGTCCTGCGTGATTCGCCTGCAGGACGGCCGTGAAATTCGTCGACATCAGGACCACATAACCTACCGTCACTGTGAGTCGATGGAGCCTGCAGCATCGTCACAGTCAGGACAACAGTTCGACCCGCCACTGCCGGAGATCGTCGTGGCCGCTCCAGCCGGCTCGGATGCCCCGAAAACCTCTGCGAACGCTACACCCTTCGTGGAGACCAAAGGAATCACCTCGGACTCTGTATCCACTGGTACACCGCGACCCAACGGAATCACCTCGGACTCTGTATCCACTGGTACACCGCGACGCTCAATGCGTGAGAGAAAAGCACCCGACCGGTTGAATCTTTGAAGATGTTTTTTTTTTTCACGTTGACACATGTTCTATTTTCACGGTGACACATGTTCTATTTTCACATTGACACATGTTCTATTTTCACGGTGACACATGTTCTATTTTCACGGTGACACATGTTCTGTTTTCACGTTGACACATGTTCTATTTTCACGTATTTTCATTATTCTCATAACCGTTTGCACACATATTTTCACATGTTTTGGAAATGTTGCTTTTGAAATGTCAATTCTTGAAATCTAGCACGTATTGCTCTTGGTAATTTTGGACTGAAAGGGGAGGATGTCATGTATGCAGTGCAAATGTTCACCGTTGTATCCCTACACCGGGACCGGCTTGTATCCCTACGCCCCAGCTCGGATGGCGCGGCAGTTAATCGGGCCTTGATCGGCAGAGTGAATAAACGCGTACGACAATTGATCGTAGTTTGTGGAGATACGTTACACCCACCTCTGTCTATCACCCCTCTTTCTCTCTCCCCCTCTCTTAGTGCCTCACCCTCCACACTCCTCCACCCCTTCTCACTCCTCCTCGCTCCCCCTTTTCCTATCTTTCGCATTTCTCTTTCTCCCTCCCGTCTCTTTCTTCTCCCCTTTCGCTCCCCTCCCCCCCTCCACCCTCCCGTAGTATTCCCGCCAGGAAGTGGGTTTGCTAGTATATATACGTATATAGGTTTGTGTGCTGCAACTTGCAGAAAAAAAAAAATATTTATTTGTGTTGAAGCTCTTTGAGCAGCATGAATGATAAAGGGCAATCTATTTATTATGTACACACTGACGGATGGGTTGGGGCTATATCGGGGTCTTCAGCTTTGTTTATGGTTGTATTAACAAAATTTTAGAGATGGGGCTACATTGAAAAAATAAAATTTCGAAAAAGAATAAGGAATAGAGGAAAATCGGAACAAAAAGGAGGGTAGAAGAGTGGCATAAGCAAATTGGAGTCATGGAAAGAACAGATGTGCATAGGTGAGATAGTGAGGAGTTGGGGAGGGATGGGCTGGGTAGCGTGGAGAGAGAGAGAGAGAGAGGATGGACGGGGAGTGGTAGAGATCCTAAATGTTTCCTTTGTATGCGACCGTAATACAAGAACAAAAATCAAAAACGTTCAATCCTTAATATGATCCTTGTGAGTTGATACACTTCTGCCAGCATTTCCCACTTTTGAAACAACATCCTGGAAGTCCTTTAGACTTGAGAAGATGCCTGTGAGCGAATGTACATATCAGTGCACTATTTCTGTTAACTATCAGACCCAAAACTCTTGCCATGAAAATGCACTTTTCATTTGAGTCCAAGAAGGCGATGGAGCATCAAAGCACTGCCAAGTCCAAGAGGGATTGCGGATGGAGCATCAAAGTGAAGGACAAGCTTCTCCATGTTTGCCAGGCCAGCTTGTGAAGTCCTTTCTTTAGTGCCAACATCTTGTACCTCGAGTATTGATTTTGATCTGAGCCAATGCTCATGGTTCCTTCATGTTGTGATTTCATCGAAACCAGAATGCCATTTGTGTCGGTTTTACGTCTTTTTTGCTTTTATTACTTTTTTGTTTTCTTACTCCTCAGTCACATTTGCTCTATGGCTAGGATACGGCGGCCATACCCCCCCTAAGTTGACAGAAACGTGCGGCGGCCACAGAGTTTCTGAGGTGGCCTCAGGGTGGCCCTAGGGCGTATGGCTATCTTTTACAGGCCGTAGGGGTCGCCGTGGAATTATAGCGCGGAGTTATAACTTTTTCATTTCTAGGTCGGCCGTAGCAATTCGACAAGCCGTAGCCATGACAACTGTAAGTGCTGTTATACATATGAAAAAGAACTGGTATATATACCCACTCGTTACCGTCCGTCTGGCCGCACGTTCGCCTTAGGGCCCCCCTGCGGTCGCCTTGCGGGCACCTTGAGGCTACCTTGCGTCTGCCTTGAAAATTCTATGGCCGCCGCAGGGACGCCCTAAGGTCACCGTGCGACATCAAATCAAAGACCGTACGGCACCCCCACGTTTTCGGTCTCCACAATTTCTAAATACCCCGTGCGGCTACCCGAAAAATAAAAACATATGTGACTGCTACATAAACACAGGGCATTCCAAATTTTGCATGACTGTGGATATACAGTACCATATTCCCTCCATCATATTTACTTTTCATTTGCAAGGATTCCCATTTCATGTCAAGGGAAATGTCTGTGCAAAGAGGAAAGTGCTCCACGTATGAATTTCAAAATGCTAATTGGCCCATCAAGAATGTCCTATCCCTGCAGACTCTCCACTAAAGCATATGTATGGCATTCAGAATGTTCTCGAAAGGAAATACAACAGTCGAAGACACACCAACAGTATTTTATCAATATACTCGTGTAAGCATATAATCATTAGGTAATATATTTAACTTTTGTCATATATATAAAGCTCTTTCTAGCGAATGATTGACTGACTGATATTAATGTTCGATACCTTCAGCGTGTCGTAGAAAGCTGAAATTTGGCATGCCGACGGACATCGAAGCCGGCACACCGGAAAAATCCCAGAACTGTCAGAAAGCGTTCATAAATGAATATTTTATGTAAAAACCCGTAAACACGTATGTATAAATTAATAAATAGAGAAATAAAACTGCAATCAATATCAAGCATTGTAAAATTTTAATTTATATAACCGTAAACTGTGGAATAAAAAAATTCTCAATGAAAATTTATGTAAAAAAGGTAAATGCAACCCTAGAATAAAAATAAATAAATGAAAAAACCTAAATTCATATCTACCAGCAGGTCATTGATGCTTGCCTATAATCTTTATTTATTATGTACCGACATATGAAGCACGGTTTGTTATTGATACACAATGTGTAAGCATACCCCACTAGTATTTGTATATACACCTCGTACATTTTTTATTTAGCACGTTGTAAGTATCGCATTCGTAGAAACTTTTGAACGATCAATGTACATCCAGTGATTTATAATATAACCCGAGAAACCGCGATACTTTACAATCCGCAGAGTCTGGAAGTGCAAGCTGCCCTCTCGTGTCAAGACTGGTCCTTCATTTCCACCTTTCCTGATATTAATTCTGCCTGGGAATCTTTCCACCCAAAGCTTGCTTTCTCTTATGTACACATTTATACCATCTCGTCTGCATCTCCGAAAAGACAGTTTGGCAAACCCTCCCATCTACTTCCTAAATAAACCACTTGAAGAGGTTAAGTCACCCAAACTTTTGGGCCTCACTGTCAGCCATGACCTTTCTCGGGCAGTAAACAGCATTTCCAAGATGGCCTCCAAGGCCAGCTGTTGACTGGGTATTCTCTGTCGTCCAATGTCTTTTCTTGACCAATCTGAGCTTTTGATAATCTGCAAGCCCTTCATTCTCAGCTTGACGGAGTACTGCTCTCTCCTTTGGGCTTGCGCTCCTGCCTCTCACCTTGCCCTTCTTTTTGCCGTGTTAAGCAAGGCCCTCCAAATGAATTGGATCTGGCATGCCAAATCTGAGTGCTATGCCTCTTGTTCTCACACCGCAAGCAGGTTTATATTCTCTCTGAACTATACCACCTCCATTTTGGTCTTGCACCCTCTTCCCTCTCTTGGCTTTGTCCCTCCCAGGTTTTGGCAGGTCTGGCAGTGCTAAATTTAAAAAATTCTCGGATGCAGTTCCGGATTCGGATCGACACCAACATCTAATAATCTCTTCCGATCACACACGAAAATTGAGAGAATCAATAATTGATTGATTAATTGATTAATCGTGTAATTAAAATAATATCGACTTCCGTTTCAGGTCTTGCTGGCGATGGTTCGTTTTTTCGCAGCTCTCCACGCTCTCCATCGAAATCGAAGTTAAGTAATTGTTCCAATTCGTATTTTCGTTATAACTGTATTTCTTTTATGGTGTATGTACGTATATTGTCCCGTCAAAGATTTTCGGTGCAAATCTTTCATACCTGTATTGAAAATCGTGTTAATTCGTGTCGTCTTGAGGTCTTGTACAGTGTACACTGTACAACCTTGAGGCTTTGTTTTTCTCTCAGCGCCTGTCGTTTGTGATCCAATAACTTTCGTTCTCTGTTTTCCCAGTCTTTCCACCCCAAAGCCTACTTCCTTATGTAAATCTCAACTCAAAAAAAAAAAAAAAAAGACATTACCTTCTCTGTGCTCATTCGTTTATTCATTCTTATTCGTTCGTTCGTTCTTCGACCACGTGTTTCTCCCCCATTTCCCCAGATAGATTGTCAAATTTCAACTCGTTATTTTATCGTCCATGCGTTATCGTTTGATTGTAGTTAGTTTTGGTTTGAATTTCCTTTAACTCGTAATTAATTAATCGCGTTCTGCTCCTCGTGTGTGGCCTTGTAGTTGTACCCCCGTCGGTGTTTTGTTAACTTAAGCGTGTTTTGCTTGGCTCTTGGTTTTTTCCCTTCTACCCCGAACATAATACTGTCTAACGTTCTAAATCCCCACCCCCCCCCCCCAAAAAAAAACAAAAAAACAAAAACATTTATTTTATTTTCTCCACGTGTACTGTTGTCTCATCCTGTATTTTCTGTCCAGGTGTGCTGTTCGCCCCACCCCCATTATCTCCTTGCCATCCACCGTTTGCCCTGTTCACGTGACTCGTGGTGGTCCCTCTCGGCTCTCCCCCCATTGGTATTTTTGTGCATATAAGATTGTTTCATAGTTCTGTTTAAATATTATTTAAATATGTTTAACCTTTCCCCTTCTGTTTTTTATTCAGTGGTATATTACAACACGCTGTTTTTCTTCCTATTTAAAAGGCTTTTCTCAATTTCCTCTCCAACTCATTCCACTTCAAAAAAAAGAAATTCAATATCTTATACGTCTCCCTCACTACATGGTCTAAATTCACATTCATTCCATCCCTCCTCCATCGTTCTGAATCGGATTGCTAACTTGAAAATCACAACAAACCCAATTTGTTATCAATGTTCGTCTTTCATTAATCATCCACTTTCTAAACTCCCCTCTTGCCCCTCCCATCCAAATCCCCCCCCTTGCACCTACACTCCGAAACTTCCCCCTTGCCCCTCCACTCTTAAACTCCCCCCTTGCCCCTCCACTCCTGAACTCCCCCCTTGCCCTTCCCCTCCTAAACTTCCCCTTTGCCCCTCCCCTCCTAATCCCCCCCCCTTGCCCCTCCACTCCTGATGTCCCCCCTTTCCCCTTCCCTCCAAAACTCCCCCCTTGCCCCTCCCCTCCTAAACTCCCCCCTCACTCCTCCCCTTCAAAACTCCCCCCCAATCCCTCGCATTCAATTCTCCCCCCATACCATTCCTCTCCAATTCTCTCTCCTCCCCCCTCCTACTCCAAGCTGCCTCCTCCCCACTTCGTCTCCCTTCTATCTCATACCTCCACCCCCCCAAACCTTCTACTTTCCTCTGCCCCCCCTCAAACAACCCCTCACTGTGCCGCATCCCTTCACCATCAAACCTTTCATCCTCCTCATCCTTCCCTTTCTTGGAACTCTTCTGCAACATCTGAAACACTATCAACTGCTCTCCCTACCTCCCCCTCTCATCCTTCATCTTACCCTACTCCTCCCCTCCCCTGTCCTGTACCCGATGCTCCCCCTCTCTCTTCATTAACGGTATGGACCTCAAACATCCGGGGCCTTCGCTCAAACCTGACTGATCTCTCCATACAGGTTGCTTCTGACAATCCAGACTTGATCTGCTTAACAGAGACTTTCCTCCTTCAAGATGTCTCTGATTCCTTAATATCTCTTCCTGGTTACTCCCTCCTCCGGTATGATAGACCTGAGCCTCGGCCTGGTGGTGGGGTGGCTATCTTTGTCAAAAACTCTCTTCCTCACTCTCCTTGCACTGCTCTCTTTCCTCCTCACCCGCAGGAGTACCTCTGGTTACGGCTTCCTCTCTGCTCCCACCTTTTGTTCATATGTGTTCTGTACCGTCCCCCAAACGGTGATGACTCCATCTACATTTCAATGTCTGACAACATGGACCAACTTCTATCCACTCATCCCAACTCTCTCTTCCTCATATGTGGTGACTTCAACTGTCATCATGCCACCTGGTTGGGTGTGGGTTCCTCTCTCACTAGTCATGGCACCTCAGCAAAGGACTTCTGTGACTCACTGGGATTGACACAATCTGTCAATTTCCCGACCCGGATCTCAGCCAATGGAGTATCTTCTCTTCTAGACTTGGTTATGACAAACTTCCCTGCTAATGTCTGCTGCTCTTCTACTGCTCCAATCGGTTCTTCTGATCATGTGCTTGTCAAAGTGGACATCTCTCTGGCCATTCTCAGAGAGCCTCCTCAGCGTCGACGAGTCTGGCATTTCACTCAGGCCGACTGGGACGGTCTTCAAGCAGCCATCAATCGTCTGGATTGGTCTCCCATCTCCACTGCCTCTGACATCAATTCTTCCTGGGAATTCTTCCAAAGCAAACTGATCTCTCTCATGCACAGATTTATCCCATCTCGCCTTCAATTGTCTTACCCTTCCTCCCGTCCATGGTACACTGAATCTTGTGGTGAGGCAGTTGCCCTGAAACAACTTGCCTTTGCCTCTTGGAAGGCTAATCCAACTGAAGGAAATCTCAGTTCCTTCCACCAAGCTCGGAACAAGTGTGTGTCTACCCTCAGGAGTGCCAGGAAGCACTATCTCTCCTCACTCAAGAATGAACTCTCAAACCTGTCTCCTTCCTCCAAATCCTGGTGGCGTCTGGTCAAATCCGTTTCTGGTGTTTGTTCCCCCTCCATCCCCTCCCTTACCTCAAATGGCCACACAGTTGACATCGCGCGTGACAAAGCCGAATGCCTCAACTCTGTGTTCGCCTCGAAATCCTTAGTCCCAAACCCATCTCTCTCTGTTCCCACCTTTCCCAGTCGAACCCAACTGCTCCTGGACTCTGTGTCCTTCTCTCCTGACAAGGTGGAGGAGTTTTTGTCAAACCTCGACTCTGATTCTGCAACTGGACCAGACGGCATCAGCCCACGGGTCCTAAAATCCTGCTCTGCCGCTCTATCTCACCCTCTCTCTGTTCTTTTCACCCTATCTTTTGCTCAAGGTCATCTGCCAGCATCCTGGAAATCAGCTAACATTACCGCTTTACACAAAAAAGGTGCAAAAACAGATCCTTGCAACTACAGACCAATCAGCCTGCTCCCAATTATCAGCAAAGTCATGGAATTCATCATTGCTTCGGATATGAAATCTTTCCTCTTCTCCAATGGCTTGATCTCTGATCATCAATTTGGTTTCAGACCAGGTCATTCTACTCTGGACATGCTGCTTCTGCTGTCTCAACAATGGATGGAGGTCCTCAATGCCAAACAGGAAATCAGAGCTGTCTCCCTTGACATATCAAGGGCCTTTGATACGGTCTGGCACCCAGCTCTGCTCACCAAACTCTCCTCCTATGGTATCCATGGAAATCTCCATGCATGGCTTGTGGACTTCCTCTCTGGTTGTAGTCAACGTGTGGCCCTGAATGGATTTCTCTCATCTCCCCTTCCTGTTCAGGCTGGAGTTCCCCAAGGAAGTGTGCTGGGCCCTGTGCTTTTTCTGGTCTTTATCAATGATCTCTCTGACTCTCTGGAAAATCCTCTCTATCTCTTTGCTGATGACTCCACTCTCTGCTGCGCCATTCCTCTTCCCTCAGATCGGCAGTCTGCAGCCTCCTCACTCTCTGAAGACCTGGACAAAATCACAGACTGGTCAAACAAGTGGAACATGTCTTTCAATCCTGACAAATCTCACTCTCTTACTATGTCTCTCCGAAAAGATCGACTGGACAACCCTCCCATCTACTTTCTCAACAATCCTCTCCAAGAAGTTCTGTCACTCAAGCTTTTGGGTCTCACTATCTGCCATGATCTTTCTTGGGAAAACCACATTTCCAAGCTGGCCTCCAAAGCCAGTCGCCGACTGGGCATCCTCCGTCGTGCGAAGTCCTTCCTCGGCACACCTGAGCTCCTCACCACATACAAGGCTTTCATCCGCAGCTCAATGGAATACTGTTCTCCCCTATGGGCTGGTGCTCCTGCCTCACACCTGGCTCGGCTTCACGCTGTTGAATCCAAAGCTTTCAAAATCATTGGAATCTCCCGCGATGAAGCTATCTCTGAGGGCCTTTCACTCACTCACCGCAGGCAGGTAGGTGGCCTTTCTGTCTTCTACCGACTCCTCTCCGGCCTTGCTCCCCCAGCTCTCTCTGTGCTCTGTCCCCCAAATATTCCTACAGGTCGCACAAGATCTGCCAGCAACCCTCTGATGGTTAAACTGCCGAAATCTCGGCTCTCTGCTCACCTTCACTCTTTCATTCCTCTTTTCTCCCGCCTGTGGAACAAACTCCCACACTCCCTTCAATCCCTCTCCTCCCTCCAGGTCTTTAAAACAGCTGTTCACCACCATCTCTTATCTTCCCCCATCCATAACCTTGATCTTTTCTACCCCCACTAATTCACCCCAGATCCACCTTGTTTGAAATTCCAACTTCTTTCCTGGAAATCCTGGCAGTGTCCATATGTTTATACCTCTCCCACCCCCCCCCTTCACATGCCTCCCCCCCTTCACATGCCTCCCCCCCAAAGCCCTCTCCCTCCCACAGATCTCTCGATGTCTCCATGTCTCTCGGTCCCTGCTCTCAAATGTTGTTTGTGTCCTTCCCCCTCTCTCCCCATCTTGTCTACCGCTCCCGATGTTATTTGTTTTATGTGTCTGTTTGTCTTTCTGTGTGATTAATGTTCGCTCTTTCACGAGCCTCGATCTTGTATACAAAAAAAATATATATATATATATATATATATAAATAATAAATGTTAATTACTTAATTAATCAATTGGCTAATAACATACCTAAACCACCAGCAATCCTCTCCTGGTGAAACTGCCAAAAGCAAGGCTCTCTGCTCACCTTCACTCTTTCATTCCTTTTTTCTCCCACCTCTGGAACAAACTCCCTCACTCTCTTCAATCCCACTCCTCCCTCCAGGTCTTTACAACAGCTGTTCACCACAATCTCTTATCCCCCATCCAAAACCTTGATCTTTTCTACCCCCGTTGATACACCCCAAATCCACCTCTTTCAATCACCGACTTCATTCCTGAAATTTCTAGTAGTATCAATTTGTATAATAAATTCTCGGATGCAGTTCATAGGTACATATGTCAAAATGTGTCAATTTGTTTCATCCCATGTACCCCCCCCAACCCCCCGCACCCCAACCCTCTCCCTTCCACAGATCTCCCGATGTCCCTGTTCTCTACTGTTTTTTTGTTTTGTTTTTTTTGTATACAAGATCGAGGCTCGTGAAAGAGCTAACATTAAACACACAGAAAAACAAACCGACACATACAACATATAACATGGGGAGCGGTAGACAGGATGGGGAGAGAGGGGGAAGGACACAAACACAACATTTGAGAGCAGGGACATCGAGAGATCTGTGGGAGGGAGAGGGCTTTGGGGGGGTGAGGGCTTTGGGGGGTGGGGTGGGCGGAGGTATGGGAAGGGGGGTTGTGTGCCTCTCTCTCCCCATCTTGTCTCTCGCTCCCTTTATTATATGTTTTGTGTCCGTTTATGTTTTTTGTGTTTAACTAGGGCATGCCCGTACTATATAGATATCTAAAATTATATCCCCCCCCCTCTATTTACATGAAATGGTTTGGTCCATTCGCAAAGCCAAAGCGGACGGCTTGCGAGTACGGTGACAATCCCCCCCCCCCTCTATTTACATGAAATGGTTTGGTCCAAAGCGAACGGCTTGCGAGTACGGTGACAATCCCCCCCCCCTCTATTTACATGGAATGGTTTGGTCCAAAGCGAACGGCTTGCGAGTACGGTGACAATCCCCCCCCTCTATTTACATGAAATGGTTTGGTCCAAAGCGAACGGCTTGCGGAGTTTGGTAAAGAAATCGCCATAGCTCGGTAACTACTTGTCCGATTAATTTAAAACCTTGAAAAGGCACATCCTCGGGTCCCCAGCAATATACCTGGCAAGTTTCAAGTATATCGGACTGGTAGTTGTCGAGAAACAGCGGTCGCATACACACACACAGACACACACACAGACACACACACAGAGATTACTGGAATTATAGATAGACTAGGGCATGCCCGTACGTGGGTGCCCGTTCCTTGCCAAAAAAAAAAAAAAACGCTACCCGTACGCTCTACCCCGCCCGTATGCCCGTACGCCCGTAAACAAAAAAAACAACGCTCTTCGCTTCCGCCCTTCGCTCTGACTGAATTGGGAGAAATAATGCGCATAAGAAATCGAAAAATTATTATTTTCTCCGGAAGAAATCGAATTACGAACCGTAATGGCGCACGCGCTCGGCTCGGCTCGCTCTCACATCGGCCACGCCTACGCAATAACGCGTTCTGTGATTGGCTGCCGGAAGTGCAGTCTTCACTGTCCGGAAGGTCGCAAATCGCAGTTACGATGAATCGCAAATTAGTTTTAATTAGTTTTAAAACATAGTTTAACGGCAACATAGTTTTCCAACGTGAAATAAATGAATACGCTCTCAAATGTGCCGTCCGAGGCAGAGTCTGTTCGCCACGTTCGGCACACGTGATAGCTCGCTGCTCTCTGATTGGTTGAATCGTTTTTTGGACATAGTTCGGTAACTACTTCTCCGATTAATATGAAACCTTGAAAAGGCACATCCTCGGGTCCCCAGCAATATACCTGGCAAGTTTCAAGTATATCGGACCCGTGGTTGTCGAGAAACAGCGGTCACAGACAAACACACAGACACACACACAGACACACAGACACACAGAGATTAGTGGAATTATAGATAGACTAGGGCATGCCCGTACTATATATATATCTAAAATTATATCCCCCCCCTCTATTTACATGAAATGGTTTGGTCCAAAGCGAACGGCTTGCGAGTACGGTGACAATCCCCCCCCTCTATTTACATGAAATGGTTTGGTCCAAAGCGAACGGCTTGCGAGTACGGTGACAATCCCCCCCCTCTATTTACATGAAATGGTTTGGTCCAAAGCGAACGGCTTGCGGAGTTTGGTAAAGAAATCGCCATAGCGTGCACAAACGCGCAGGAAAGCGAAAGAATCGCAAATTAGTTTTAATTAGTTTTAAAACATAGTTTAACGCCAACATAGTTTGCCAACGTGAAATAAATGAATACGCTCTCAAATGTGCCGTCCGAGGCAGAGTCTGTTCGCCACGTTTGGCACACGTGATAGCTCGCTGCTCTCTGATTGGTTGAATCGTTTTTTGGACATAGCTCGGTAACTACTTGTCCGATTAATTTCAAACCTTGAAAAGGCACATCCTCGGGTCCCCAGCAATATACCTGGCAAGTTTCAAGTATATCGGACCCGTGGTTGTCGAGAAACAGCGGTCACAGACAAACAAACAAACACACACACAGACACACACACACACACACACACAGAGATTACTGGAATTATAGATAGATGTGTTAGCTCTTACACGAGCCTCGATCTTGTATCCCCAAACCCCCCCCCCCCCCAAAAACTTTCATCCGAATCTGTAACTTTTAAAAAATTAAGTAATTAACCCTTTGAGTACGGGATTTTTTTTTGATAAAAATACCCCCGGTACGGGATTAATTTGGCATTTTGGTACGGGAATGCAACCACGTACTGACGATCTATTTATAGGTATAGTCGATGACGTGTAGTAACGTCATCCGTACAAAAAACTTTTTCGCGGGTTGCGGCACTGGACGTCATCCGTACTCAAAGGGTTAAAAGAAAAATTAAATAATCCATTTATTAATTGATTAATTCATTAATTGATAAATCAAAAATCCCTTTTACAGCCCAATTACTTGGTCTTTGTCATGTCCAAATATCAGGTTCCTAGTAAAAAACGCCGTCCGTTAAAAAAAAAATTCCGTCGATATCTTGCAGGAGGTCGGTGATGCTTGCATATATTGATAAAGCTTCCATTTATTATGTACCGACGTACGAATATGGAAGCATATCCCACTAGTATGACATACGCATATCATCGTCATTATAACGAAGACAAGGTCACAGGGAGGATTTTTTTTTTTTTTTTTTTTTTTTTTTTGTATACAAGATCGAGGCTCGTGTAAGAGCTAACATTAATCACAAAAAGATAAACTGACACATAAAACATGTGATAAAGGGAGCGGGAGACAAGATGGGAAGAGAGAGGGAAGCACACAAGTACAACATTTGAGAGCAGGGACATCGGGAGATCTGCGTGTGGAGGAGGAGGTGTGGGGGGGGGGGGAGAGGGCTTGGGGGGGAGGAAGCGTGGGAAGGGGGGGAGAGGGCTTG
This sequence comes from Myxine glutinosa, assembly GCF_964187855.1. Classification (NCBI taxonomy): domain Eukaryota; kingdom Metazoa; phylum Chordata; class Myxini; order Myxiniformes; family Myxinidae; genus Myxine; species Myxine glutinosa. The sequence continues at coordinate 11,055,008 of NC_136272.1, read as the reverse complement.
GGGGGAAGGAAGCGTGGGAGGGGGGGGGGGGGGGAAGTGTATTTTTTTTGTGCATTGATGCCACAACAGTAACAAGTGGGAATAAAGTCACATTCACGATATAGAGACGACTCTCAGAACTGTCCTCCCACGTGTTTCCGTTGGATTTGATTTAGTACAGCTTTGGAAGCAGAGCTCTGGGTGGCCACTGCTAAGCCCGAGCTCCATACAGGTGGAACAATTGAGCGTGCCAGCTGCGGAAACGTCCTGCCAGCCAAAACAAACAATCACTTTAAAATCTCACGTTCTTTGGAGGTATATATCGAGAAGGATTCGTTCTGCTGGAAATTCCCAATGAACACATCGGGACGTCTCAATATGTGCAACAGGGACATTGTAGTGCCGTACAGTCAATTTTACTCTGCGGAGGAAATCTTATGCCACGTGTAAGTGTAAAAACGTTAACAGGTATATCCGTTGATTTTACACACATTGTAACTTACTATGGGATGCGTTTTTTTAACATCGGTGTATGAAGACGAATGAAAATATTTCTGATGTCATCATGAGAATGTTTCATTTGGCTGTGCAAACGATTCCTTGTGTTGGCGTCACAGGCCAGCTTGGCAGGCACCGTGTTATGATTTCAAATCCTGAAATGCGATCGCAGATGTGGGACAGTGGAGAAGGGCAGGAACGCGACGTCCAGAAAAAGCCAGATGCGAGGGTTATACAATAACAGGTCCCATGGCTTGGGACTAGGACACGGATTTTGGGTTTTCTCTTGGGGGCTGGGGGTGGAGGAGATGCGCCAGCAATTCCAGATTTGGCAGATTTAATCCTATTCTACCTGCCCCACATTTTATCCCTCTCTTCGGAATTCTTTGTGCTTTCGCATAAGCGCAGCGTTGTTTCTTTTCCTTACAAATTGAGTAATACTATGCAAACACATATGAGATGCGTGCTAGCAGATGACTGGAAGAACACACCATGTTTTATCCTACTGGGATTTTTTGCGGCACATCTGTCTTTCCGCCCGATATTGGACGCGGTCATCGGGAGCCATGTGACGTCTTTTTGGTGCCATAACCGCAGAGAAATTGCACTCCGATTGGATGGCTATGAATTCGAACCTCGTTGTTTTGCATCTAATCCTTTCCATCCGTCCTATTTGACCAATTCCACCATTCCCCTTCGCCCTACTTTCTTGGGTGTACGTAGTATGCAGATGTCCGCTGCCAGAGTAAAAATCATCAACATATTCCTCTTTGGAAAATAACTGCCCGATTATGTTGTTGATGCTAAGTCACTGATCACAATGTCCAAAACGATGGATGAGATGAGATGAGAAAGCACGCATCATACATTGGAGATTGGACGGATGTGTAATTACTGGAAAATGACTTGTTGCAGCCTCATTGAGGATGTAATAGTGAGATTCGGAAATTAACATCCACCGTGATGGCATCACAGAAAAAAGGGGCAATCACATTTCCAAGCTGGCCTCCAAAGCCAGTCGCCGACTGGGCATCCTCCGTAGTGCGAAGTCCTTCCTTGACACACCTGAGCTCCTCACCACATACAAGGCTTTCATCCGCAGCTCAATGGAATACTGCTCTCCCCTCTGGGCCGGTGCTCCTGCCTCACACCTAGCTCGGCTTCACTCTGTTGAAACCAAAGCGTTCAGAATCATTGGAATCTCCCGTGATGAAGGTAACTCCAAGGGCCTTTCTCTCACTCACCGCAGGCAGGTTGGTGGTCTTTCTGTCTTCTACCGACTCCTCTCCGGCCTTGCTCCTCCAGCTCTCTCTGGGCTCTGTCCCCCAAATATTCCTACAGGTCGCACAAGATCTGCCTGCAACCCTCTTATGGTTAAACTGCCAAAATCAAGACTCTCTATTCACCTTCACTCTTTCATTCCCCCTTTTTCCCCACCTCTGGAACAAACTCCCTCACTCTCTTCAATCCCACTCCTCCCTCCAGGTCTTTAAAACAGCTGTTCACCACCATCTCTTATCTTCCCCCATCCAAAACCTTGATCTTTTCTACCCCCGTTAAAACACCCCAAATCCACTTTTTTGAAATTCCGACTTCTTTCTTGGAAATCTTGCAGTGTCCATATGTTTTATACTTCTCCCACTCCCCCCTTCCCATCCCTCCTCCCCCAGCCCTCCGGATGTCCCTGTTCTATACTGTTGTACTTGTGTGCTTCCCTCTCTCTCCCCATATTGTCTCCCGCTCCCTTCATTTTATGTTTTATGTGTCCGTTTATATTTTTTGTGATTAATGTTAGCTCTTACACGAGCCTCGATCTTCTATACAAAAATAAAATAAAATAAAATAGCCCTGGGCGCACACCTGGTTGAATAAAACACTATACAACACCGATTAAAGGTATTTTCAACAGTATCAGGGCATTTTAAACCAACTTCAATGGTTCAAACCAACTTCAATTAAACAAAAGAAGAACTTCAATGGTTGCTAGGAGACAGGGCAGCATGTCGAATCATCCCAGCGTAATCCTAAAACTTTAAACTAACCAAAAAATACCATTTTTCTAATGCCGTGAACAAACTTCGGTACATCACAGGTAATGTAGGGTGTGGTCAAGTTTCATCGAAATCGTGTGCGTAGTTTCAGTGAAGAAAGCAAATTCCTATTTTGGGGGGCAAAGCCCCGCAGACCCCCATAGTCGCGATTTTTTTTTTTATGTCGTGATCAGGTACAGCACGGGTGATGAAGGTTGTGGTCAAGTTTCATCGGAATTGTATTTGTCGTTTCAATGAAGAAAGCAAATTCCTATTTTGGGGGGCAACCACTCTGTAGACCCCTCAGGGCCCGATTTTTTTAATTGCTGGGAACAATCTTTGGTATATCACAGGTGATGAAGGTTGTGGTCAAGTTTCATCGTAATAGTGTGTGTAGTTTCTGAGAAGAGAGCAAATACCTATTTTGGGGGGCAAGCCCCTGCAACGTCCCATAAACCCCTACAGGGCCCGATTTTTTTTTTAATGCTGTGAACAACTGTTGGTATATCACGGGTGATGACGGTTGTGGTCAAGTTTCATCGAAATAATGTGTGTAGTTTCTGAGAAGAGAGCAAATACCTATGTTGTGGGGAGTAGAGGATGGGGGGGGGGGGGGGGGGTCAAACCTGGAGCCACTTTGACCCGAGTTGACCCCATTCGACTCCATTTTTTTCAATGCCGTGAACAAACATTAGTCACAACATAACAAACATCATTTTAGCAAAGTTTTGTCACAATCCCATCAGTAGTTTCAGATAAGATGTTCCAAATGTTTACGGACGGACGACGCGCCACCCCATAAGCCCCCCGGAACTATGTTCCAGGTGAGCTAAAAATCGGATGGCATCACAGATAAATAAAATCAATTCATCAGATAAATACAATTGTACATTGAAGATATTTTTCCAGGATAGACATATTTACTATATGGGCTTCTGTACTGTATTGCATTTTGGTGATTGTACAATGATGAAATCCGTACCCTCAAAGGAAGGCAACGTGGCACACCACCTCGCAAATCAAATTCTCTCTTATCAGGAGGATATGGCGAACTTGGCCAACGAAACAGAGATCAGCGATAATTGTCGAGACAAACAAATCATCCATTTGTATAAATACAGATTTCATTGAAGAACACCTTGCCCCGCACAATCTTTATAAAAAGGACATGGGAAGGATCTTTTAAGCGCTTGCTTTGCGTTTCCGAGCACAATCAATATTCCCAACAAGCCGCCATTTTGTCTGGATCTCGATATTCCGAAACGGCGAGAGCGGTAAATTTGATTGGTAAAGAAGGCGTAAAATGGTTTATTATTTTGTCCGCCCTAATTTGTCTGCCCTACTGTCTGCCCTCAGAGGTCTCTCCCCCAAAATCAGTTTCTAATCTTCCAATCCGCGACTGGACTTGCCCCAAAGTACAGCTCAGGCTGTACCCAATCGAGTTAGTGTTCCACACCACCATCATCAGGCTCCCCTCAGGGCCCTGGCTGTACCACACCTGTGGTCGGGCCACACGTGCAAATCCTGCCAGGGCCAGCCTTCTTGCTGCTTGGCAAATTTCAATCTCCCAGGGGGTAATTTCTTCTGTCGCCTGCCAAACTAGTCCTTCCAAATTCAGCCCATGACCAAAGTCCCTCCGAGGCGGTACCAATACCAATTTTACGGCCTCGGGTGCCATTGCGTTTGCAGGTGATGGCCTTTTTCGCAACACTGCCTTGCAAACCCGCCAACCTGGTGCTACGACCTGGCCCTTGGGTGGAGGGCTCAGGGTACCGCCTACTGCTACAGAGGTCCTAATTGTCGTACTCGGGAGGTCAATATGTTCCCCGTGTGAGGGCCGCACCGTTTACGCAGTTAGATGTGACCGAGCGGAGTTATCATCTGAATGCTGACGCAACTTTACACCCCCACTCACCGATACACAGTATGCAAATGTATGCCAATCCCATAATGCAATGCAAATTCAAAACAGTGGAATGAATGCAAATCCTTTACCAAGGATAAACCAAAACACAGGATATACAACCAAGCAATACAAAAACCATAGGAAAATCCCACGGACATGTGGGGGTAAAGTAGAAGTAATTAAATAAAGACAGACAGGCACGAAGACAATGCGGACAAGACAATCAAACACCCTACCAGATATCCCTATCTAATCCCAAGGGGGGGCACAAAATAAAAGAAAAATGTTCTAGAGTATAAAGAAAAATTTTCTAGAGTATAAAGAAAAATAATCTGTCAAAGAAAAAGAGGGGCGTGGTGGATTCATGCCTGTCAAGATAACTTCCTGCAGCCTCGTCTCAGCCATAGGCCTCAGGGATGGCGCCTCACCATCTCTCTCTCTCTCGCCCCCTGCCGGCTGTTACGATTTGGGTGTGGCGTCATGGCGGCTGTGAGCAACTGCTCTGTGTTGTTGTGAGTCCTTTGTGTGTTTTTCTCCTCTCCTGCCCTACCCCTCCCTCTCCTTTTCCATCCTGTGTGCTTTGGCGTTTTGTTTTCATCTTTTCTGTACCTTTGTCTTCGAGTGAGAGAGAGAGAGAGAGCGCACAGTTCGGTGTTGAGAGGGTCCTAAGCCGGCGGTCTGGCATGGCTGCCAGGGGAGGTCTTTTCTTCACTTTGTGGCTGTGTTTGATGGCTTTAGGCTATAGCTGATCTGTTTGTTCATGTTCGACAAACATTGGGTTTTCTCGGTTCTCGGTTACGAACGTGTCTTTGGTCAAGTTAGAATGGCGGGCAAACGTTTCCGCATTGATATGTACGAATCGCTAACTCGTAAACACGGGCTAGCTTGTGTTCCTCCCAACGAGGTGGAAATTAACGATGTGCTTTCCGCCATTGGAAACATCGTTGGTGCACACAGTATTCGCGCTGCCTCTCGTATGAATAAGAAATTTGTCGTTTTTTAGTCCGAGGAGCACATGGTAGCGAGTGTAGTTGAACAAGGCTTGTTCATTGAGCCGAACACGTTCCTCTCTGTGTTCGCTTTACAAGCCCCTATGGTAAAGATTAACATCAGTAACATCCCGCCATTTATTAGAAATGAGGATTTACGTGAACAATTAAGCAAGTTCGGTAAGGTCGTATCGAGGATTTCGATGGTGCCGATGCGAAATGTTTGCGATCGATTCAAACATGTCATGTCCTTCAAGAGAGTGGTGTACATGATACTGCCTGCAAATGTAAAAACGCTCAATGTCGTGTTGAGTGTGAAAATCAACGGCTTTGAATACAAAATGTATGCCTCCTCGGAGGCTATGACGTGTTTCGAGTGTGGGGCATGGGGCTTACGGGCATGTGAGGAGTGCCTGCCCCAATGCGGTCACACCGCAGGAAAGCGGAGGATTGGTGAGGAGCGACTCCTCTTCACCGCACACTGTAGGGAAGGAGGCGGATCGAGCGGTTAATCCACCCACCGCACCGACTGCGGTGAGCGAAGCGCCAGACCCGACCACCCCGACCACCCCGACCACCCCGACCGGGGGGGTGGGGGGGGGGGGGGGGAGTGATAGATTTAGAACGTGAGGTGACTAACCCCGCCCCTCCACCTAAGGTGGGAATGAAAGTGGTTGAACCCTCTCCCATTTCGTCCACTGTACACGACAGTGCGGGCGATATCATGGAAGTATCGGTGGCGGACACCAGAAAAAACGGTCAGAAGCGTTCAAGTGATGAATCCTGTGATTCCAAAGAAAAACAAAATAAGATTCAGATCGTGTCAGGCTCGCAGGACCTCCAGGGTGAGGCCTACACCGGAAACTCCTTGGCGGTAATGGAGATGGTACCGGAAGTGTGTGTACGTGAGGAAGATTCGCTTGCACCACTTGCTGAGATTGAGTATGACCCGGAAAATAGTCGATCCTCTCAGGATGTGGTAAGTCCTTGTCCTGATAACCAAACTCGCTCAGACGAGTTAGCAGATGGATCTGCTAGTGAGGAAAAAATAGATAAAGGGGAAAGTCCTTACGACTGTGAGGATAACGTTAACCCTTCCCTGACAGATAAAAATGTAAGGGATGATGAGGTGGGGGACATACTTATAGCCACAGGGGATATGGTAAATCTGGAAGGGTCTGCAAAGAGTGCGGAGGTCCTTGACCCTGTAGAATTGCTGTTTCCAAAACTAAGTGTTCAACAAACAGTAGGAAAAGGTGCAGATCAAGACGAAGCACTTGATTCTGATGAAACCTCTTCTACTCCACTCTTTAATGCTTTAAGTGCTCAAGAGAGTGAGGCGGGTGATGACAATACCATCACCATGGTTTCTCAAGAAAATGTTATCAAGTTCCTTGAAGAAACGTTCAGGAAAAGAAATGTAAAAATCAAAGACTACTTTCCGAATCTGCATGATTTTATTTTGACTGCAAAGAACATGATTCGTGAACCTTATCAGGTTAACATGTCAGAACCTCAATTCCAGAGGCTAAGAAAATGTGTAACTCGAGCGGGCAAGGAACTGTATGAATAGTTAACAGAGTGGAGATAAAAGTAGCATCCTTAAACATCAACGGTGGTCGCAGTTGTGTGCGTTGCCTCCAGGTGTTTCAAATGTTTCAGAATGAAAAAATTGATGTGCTGATGTTACAAGAGACGCATGCAAATCAGTCTTCTGAGGTTGAGTGGCGTAATATCTTTAAAGGTTGTCACTTTTTCTCCAGTGCTTTCGTTGATGCCAAGGCTGGTGTTGCAGTAGTCTTACATCCTAGACTCCAGCCGTTGGAGATCAGATGTAGAGAAATTTGCAAGGGCCATTTACTATCTGTGGAGTTTGTCAGCGGTAACCAAAAGATTTGCACGACTAATGTATACTGCCCTAGTGCGAACTCTGCAAGAAGTGCTTTTCTTCACAAGTTAGCGGGTTTTTTAAGCACTATTGACCTGTCCATCTTGGTTTGTTTGGGGGGAGACTACAACTGTACCCTCAACCCACAACTTGATAGAAACACTCCTGAGCCTCATCCACCGAGTGCAAGGCCTTTGGCACAGCTCATTAAAAAATTTCAACTTGTGGATGTGTGGCGGGTACAGAACCCTAACATCCGGCAGTACACGTGGGTTTGTGCCGCAAGAAATCTTTTGACAATGGCTCGTTTGGATAGAATTTATGTTAACCGTGATGAGGTAAATCTTGTCAAGAATTCTTATATCAGGCCATCTGGTTTTTCTGATCATCACATGGTCGTTGTTGTATGTGGCTTACCTCGTCACGTTTGTAGAAGTGCATATTGGACTTTTAATGGCAAACTTTTATAAAGTGAGCATTTCAAAGAAGCATTCAGAATGGTATGGAAGGAATGTGAAATGCAAAAGTCTCTATTAGAGATAAGAGATGGTAAGAGATGTTATCTTTGGTAAGAGAAGCCCCTCTCTGGGCTTTTATATATAGTCACCCTTGAACCACTCCTTCGGTCTATTAGACAACGAATACCTCAGGGAATGAGAAGTATAGAAGGAGCAGAGTTTGTGCAGACGGCTTATGCTGATGATGTCTGTGTTTTGATTAGAAGCTCCAATGATGTCTCTGCTTTACAACGTTGTATGCGAGATTTCTCTGCAGCCTCTTCCGGTGGGATCAATTGGAATAAAAGTACAGCATTATGGTGTGGCAAAGGCAATCTCTCTTGTGTATCACCACCCTCACTCCCACACAACCTGGTCTGGAGAACGGACGGGGTTAAATATCTTGGAGTGCATATTGGTAATCGTGAAACAGAAATGAAAAATTGGGAAGGAGTGCTGGAACAAATTATGCACAGATTGAAAGCATGGGAAGGAATGCTGAGGTCCATCTCCTATCGAGGTCGTACCCATGTCATAAACAATCTGGTTGCAACAAAATTATGGCACAGAGTTATTGCTTTACAGCCATCAAACCAACTAATTATGGCCACTCAGCGAATGCTGGTAAACTTCTTTTGGAGTGGCTACCATTGGCTGAGGCCTGAGATATTGTACTACCCCCGGAAGGAAGGTGGCCAGGGCATTGTTGATATCTCTGGCCGGGTTGTGGCCTTTCGGCTGCAGTCTCTGCAGAGACTACTGTTCGCTGAACAGCTGCCCTGGCGGTCCTTTGCATTTTTTTCTGTTACAACAGGCTGGTAGAGTGAGATATGATCGGCAGCTTCTTTTGATAGACCTCGAGCATATAAATTTTGCCTCTCCTCCGAGATTCTATCAGAGTTTATTGGACACTTGGAAAAGGTTTGACGTCCACCGCTTCCTTGAGGGCTATAATTGTCGAATGTTCCTTCAAGAGCCCCTTTTCTTCAATAACTTTTTTCCTGGTATCCCTCATAGCCATGCCCTGATTAAAAAATTTATCCAAGGAGGGATTAACAAAGTATGTGATCTGAGAGATTCGTCTGGAGTTAAGTGGAAACCTGCTGGTTTGGTGGCAACCTCAGTTGGATCTCGGTCTGTCCGACTTGCAGACCAAGTTGTACGTATAGTCATTAGAAAATTTAGACAGCTAAACATCGGCTGGGAAGGTGTTCGTAACATTGAGGATTTTCGGTTAGGTTTCCCTGAAATCAAAGTGCTCCTTTCTTCTTCTCTTCAGCCGGAGATTGAACATACCCCCCCATTTCATCTTGTAACTAAGATTGGAATCTGTGATCTCTCTCGACAAAATAATAATGTACCCCTCTCTGGGAGAACACGAGTATCTTGTGTTCTGGGAGAACACGAGTCAGAGCGGTTAGGGTCGGGGTCTCCGTCTACTCCCCTTTGGCCTCACATGTACACCTTACCAATACATGGTGTGTTAGCAGATATACAATGGAGGTTGGCACACTGGGCGCTTCCCTCCAATATTTTTGTTCACCGTATTATCAGCTCACTGCCGGAAATTTGTCCGTTCTGTGACCAGAAAGAGGATTTGTTTCATGCTTATGTACAGTGTCGTAGACTGACATTGGTTTTCTTGTTCCTTGAATATCTTTTTCACCAACTGTCCTTCCCTTTCAATATGCATATGTTTATATTTGGTGTGTCTTTCAGGCCCACATGTAGAGATGTGGGTGTTCTTCTCAATTTTTTGGTTGCTGTTGCAAAATATGCAATATATAAATCTCGAAAAATTAAAATAGATAACGGCTATGGCTCTGATGCTATTTCTATTTTTAAAGGGTTTGTCTCAACACAACTCAAGCTAGAATTAGATTTCTTTGTCAGTCATGGAAACGTCCAACTTTTTGAGAGAAAGTGGTGTATTGGCAATGTTTTGTGCTCAGTCCATGATTCAAAAGTGGTAATTACTTTATAATTCTTGATTGATTTGACTTTTTTTCTTTGGAACTGATTGCTTGCATATATGTTTCTTCCTGTGTCCTTGAATACATTTCTCTCTCTCTCTCTCGCTTAGTTTTTTGCTTAATTTGCTCTTGATGTATTCATAGCTCTTGCATGAGCATTTCCTTTAAAATTGGTTGTGGTTTTGTTTGTGTCTTCACCTTTGGTTTGTAAAATATATATTTTTGTATATTTGCTGGTTTCTTTTAAATACCCTTTGCTCTTTTTGTGGTGTATTCATGATCCTTATGCAATTTCTTTAAACTGGTTGCTTTGTTTTTACAACTGCTTTGTGAAATGGCTTTACATTTTTTATAATAAAAGGACACAAAAGTCAAGTCTCTCTCTCTCTCTCTCTCTCTCTCTCTCTCTCTCTCTCTCTCTCGGGATGTGTCTTCAAACTTCATGAATCAATGAATCAACGCAATTGTTTCAACACCAGGAAACAGCACGTTGCCTCAGGTTGGCCAAGACGATACTCGATGAGGAACACACGCTTCTACTCACTCCCTCTTTGTTACACGACGCCACATGCACCGTGCCCCGATAGGCTCTCTTACACACCCGTCCCTTCCGCACCAATGGTGCCTCCAACTGGCAGCCTTCAAGGGGATCACTGAACTCCTCCATGAGCCCTCACAGGCCGAGTTATTCGTCGCAACAACTGGGCACCCATCTTGCCTTCATTCCCACCTGTTTTCTCTCTCTCAAGCCTGCCTTTCCCGCCGTCGCTTCCTCTTCCTCTTTTTGTTCCCTTCTCAGACCACTCACGAGGTTCTCACCCATGGAACTATGTAGAGGCCTCGAATGAGGGAAGAAGGTAGATAAGAAAGGTCTTTTAACAGAAGAATGAAAATAAAATTGTAAGAAAAAAAAAAAATGAGCTATTCTGGTTCCACAGCCGACCCGGCATTCCACTTGATATACACCTTAACGGCCACAGCTGCCCATCGTTACCAAGTAACCAGTCCCACGAGCGTACCTTCATTATTGAGCAATCATTACGCAATAAACCCTATGAGCATAACACTGGGCTGACAGCCAGTGCTGAATTTGAGCCTCCAGCTCTTGTCCGTCTTTTAACAATTGTCACGAGCGGCCAGCTGCTCGTGTTTTTTTCTGGGAGAACACGAGTTCTTCCATGGTGTTTGAGCGGCCAGCTGCTCGTGACCCTCCTCACCTAGATCATGTAAAAAACACAGATCATTAAAAACCAAATGGGGTTCCAGCTTGTCCCACATTGGCTTGCTCTTCTCTTATGGCTATCTCAGCCTTTTTTTTTTAACTCCTCCCCCACAGGCATAAACTCACATTCTGAAAATGGCGAATCAACAAGTCTGAGCGCCAAGCCTCAAGGGGTCTGTCTCGAACACGATGGATCCTGATACGACCCTCACCATCACTCAATCGAGCACCTCTACGGGCGCAGCCTCACACGGCAAGGCCATCATGGCAATGACCCAGGCCATTTCTTTCTTTAGCTTTAATGCCCACTGTTCCAAATGTATTCCCAAACTGTTGGAGCCTCTCAGTATTTTCATCAACTATTTCTATTAATTTTGCTCCCATTTAGGTCTCTGTTTTGCTCCCAATCATGCCATCATGGCCCGTGCACATATCTGCATCGTCTCCTGCGCCATTCCCGCTGATCCCGAGGAGGGAGAGGGGCTCCGCATGACACGAGGAATGGGGGAGGTTCCCAATCTAAGCTCCTCCCCGATATGTCCCGCCTCTGTCTCGCCTACAAACACGTGCATGCCATACTCCGTCATGTTTTCTTCAACATCCGTCATCTTTATTTCCAATCATGCCAGGGGGAACATTTTTTCAAATCCAAACATATGAGGAAAAACTTTCACATTTCAGGTCCAATCACACTCCTAACCACCAGTGGGCACGTCCATTCGAACCCGGGCTCAAAATTCCACTCCTGACTAAAGGTTGTCAAGTCGAAGGGGTTGCGAACGTGGACTTGTCGTGCTGGAGCAACATGCTTCGTGAATGGCCGAATTAAAGGAAACTACATTCGCACCAAAAACGCAACTTCTTCTCCCCGATGGTATCTATATCATGTATCATGCCGGTAACGGTTCACACCGCGAGAAGGTGGGAATCGGGCAACACATATTCTGAATAAATAACAGGTTTATTAGACACGCAAGATAACTCAAATGGAGAATCACAGGAAGAGAGGCAGACTGAATCAAACAAATGAATATAATATGGTTGTGGGAATGATCTTTAGGGGTTAATAAACTGTTTAGTAGAATGACAGTTATTTCTTAGCATTTGTGCAGTGCCCGCATTAGGTTGGAGCAGGGATTTGGCCAGGTTGATGGAAGGTTTATATCACCATCCCCATTGTTGATAACTCGCCGACTCTTCGCAAATGACACTGTGGGATCTTTAACGTACACAGAATAATAGCGGCAGATGGGACGCCCAGATTAACAACCATCCGAGGGTTGACTCCGACCTGTGAAACTACTGGGGGTCGGCAGCATTAATACCTTACCCACCTGCTAAACTACTGGGGGTCGGCTCCAGTATTACCTCACCCTACCTGTGAAACTACTGGGGGTCGGCAGCATTAATACCCTACCCACCTGTAAAACTACTGGGGGTCGGTGCCATTAATACCTCACCCTACCTGCGAAACTACAGGGAGTCGGCAGCATTAATACCTTACCCATCTGTAAAACTACTGGGGGTCGGTGCCATTAATACCTCACCCTACCTGCGAAACTACAGGGGGTCGGCAGCATTAATACCTTTACCTTACCCACCTGCAAAACTACTGCGGGTCGGCTCCAGTATTACCTCACCCTACCTGTGAAACTACTGGTGGTCGGCGGCATTAATACCTCACCTACCTATGAAACTACAGGGGGTCGGTGCCATTAATACCTCACCCTACCTGTGAAACTACTGGGGGTCAGCGGCATTAATACCTTTACCTTACCCACCTGCAAAACCACTGCGGGTCAGCTCCAGTATTACCTCACCCTACCTATGAAACTACAGGGGGTCGGTGCCATTAATATCTCACCCTACCTGTGAAACTCCTGGGGGTCAGCGGCATTAATACCCTTACCTTACCCACCTGCAAAACTACTGGGGGTCGGCTCCAGTATTACCTCACCCTACCTGTGAAACTACTGGGGGTCAGCGGCATTAATACCCTTACCTTACCCACCTGCAAAACTACTGGGGGCCGGTGCCATTAATACCTCACCCTACCTACGAAACTACAGGGGTAGGCGGCATTAATACCTCACCTACCTGTGAAACTATAGGGGGTCGGTGCCATTAATACCTCACCCTACATGCGAAACTACAGGGGGTCGGCGGCATTACTACCTCACCTACCTGTGAAACTACTGGGGGTCGGCTCCATTAATACCTCACCCTACCTGCAAAACTACAGGGGGTCGGTGGCATCAATACCTCACCTACCTTGAAAGTACTGGGGGGTCGGTGCCATTAATACCTCACCCGACCTGCGAAACTACTGGGGATCGGTGCCATTAATACCTCACCCTACCTGCAAAACGACTGGGGGTCAGCTCCATTAATACCTCACCCTACCTGCGAAACAACTGGGGGTCGGCGGCATTAATACCTCACCTACCTACGAAACTACTGGGAGTCGGCTCCATTAATACCTCACCCTACCTGCGAAACTACTGGGGGTCGGCGGCATTAATACCTCACCTACCTACGAAACTACTGGGGGTCGGCTCCATAATACCTCACCCGACCTGCGAAACTACATTGGGTCCGTGCCATTAATACCTCACCCTACCTGCGAAAGTACTGGCCATTAATACCTCCCGTACCTGCAAAACTACTGGGGCTCTGTGCCATTAATACCTCACCTACCTGCGATACCACATTGGGTCGGTGCCATTAATACCTCACCCTACCTGCGAAACTACAGGGGGTCAGGGGCATTAATACCTCACCCTACCTGCGAAACTACAGGGGGTCGGGGGGCATTAATACCTCACCCAACCTGCGAAAATACTGGGGGTCGGCTCCATTAATACCTCACCTACCTGCAAAACTACATTGGGTCAGTGCCATTAATACCTCACCCTACCTGCGAATCTACAGGGGGTCGGCTCCATTAATAACTCACCCAACCTGGGAAACGACAGGGGGTCGATGCCATTAATACCTCACCATACCTGCGAAACTACTGGGGCTCGGTGCCATTAATACCTCACCCTACCTGCGAAACGACTGTGGTTTGGTGCCATTAATACCTCACCCAATCCGCGAAACTACTGGGGCTCAGTGCCATTAATACCTCACCCTATCTGCGAAACTACTGGGGCTCGGTGCCATTAATACCTCACCCACCTGCGAAACGACTGGGGTTCGGCTCCATTAATACCTCACCCTACCTGCATAACTAGAGGGGTCAGCTCCATTAACACCTCACCCTACCTACGAAACTACAGGGGGTCGGTGCCATTAATACCTCACCTACCTGTGAAATGACTGGGGGTCGGCTCCATCAATACCTCACCCTACCTGCGAAACTGCAGGTGGTCGGCTCCATTAATACCTCACCCTACCTGCGAAACTACAGGGGGTCGGCGGCATTAATACCTCACCTACTTGCGAAACTACAGGTGTTCGGTTCCATTAATACCTCACCCTACCTGCGAAACTACAGGGGGTCGGCGGCAATAATACCTCACCTACCTGCGAAACTACTGGGGGTCAGCTCCATTAACACCTCACCCTACCTGCGAAACTACATGAGGTCGGCGGCATTAATACCTCACATACCTGTGAAACTACAGGGGGTCGGTGCCATTAATACCTCACCCTACCTGCGAAACTACTGGGGGTCGGCTCCATTAACACCTCACCCGACCTGCGAAATTACAGGGGGTCGGCAGCATTAATACCTCACCTACCAGTGAAACTACAGGTGTTCGGTGCCATTAATACCTCACCCTACCTGCGAAACTACTGGGGGTCTGTGCCATTAATACCTCACCCTACCTGCGAAAGTACTGGGGGTCGGTGCCATTAACACCTCTCCCTACCTGCGAAACTACTGGGGGTCGGCGGCATTAATACCTCACCTACCTGTGAAACTACAGGGGGTCGGTGCCATTAATACCTCACCCTACCTGCGAAACTACAGGGGGTCGGCGGCATTAATACATCACCCTACCTGCGAAACTACTGGGGGTCGGCGGCATTAATACCTCACCCTACCTGCGAAACTACAGGGGGTCGGTGCCATTAATACCTCACCCTACCTGCGAAACTACTGGGGGTCGGCGGCATTAATACCTCACCTACCTGTGAAACTACAGGGGGTCGGTGCCATTAATACCTCACCCTACCTACGAAACTACAGGGGGTCGGCGGCATTAATACCTCACCTACCTGCGAAACTACTGGGGGTCGGCTCCATTAACAGCTCACCCTACCTGCAAAACTACATGAGGTCGGCGGCATTAATACCTCACATACCTGTGAAACTACAGGGGGTCGGTGCCATTAATACCTCACCCTACCTGCGAAACTACTGGGGGTCGGCTCCATTAACACCTCACCCGACCTGCGAAATTACAGGGGGTCGGCAGCATTAATACCTCACCTACCAGTGAAACTACAGGTGTTCGGTGCCATTAATACCTCACCCTACCTGCGAAACTACTGGGGGTCTGTGCCATATATACCTCACCCTACCTGCGAAAGTACTGGGGGTCGGTGCCATTAATACCTCACCCTACCTGCGAAACTACTGGGGGTCGGCGGCATTAATACCTCACGTACCTGTGAAACTACAGGGGGTCGGTGCCATTAATACCTCACCCTACCTGCAAAACCACTGGGGATCGGTGCCATTAATACCTCACCCTACCTGCGAAACGACTGGGGGTTGGTGCCATTAATACCTCACCCTACCTGCAAAACACTGGGGATCGGTGCCATTAATACCTCACCCACCTGCGAAACGGCTGGGGGTTGGTGCCATTAATACCTCACCCTATCTGTGAAACTACAGGGGGTCGGCTCCATTAATACCTCACCCTACCTGTGAGACGACTGGGGGGCGGCGGCATTAATACCTCACTCAACCTGTGAAACGACTGGGCGTCTGCTCCATTAATACCTCACCCTACCTGCGAAACGACAGGGGGTCGGTGCCATTAATACCTCACCTACCTGCGAAACTACAGGGAGTCGGTGCCATTAATACCTCCCCTACCTGCGAAACTACAGGGGGTCGGTGGCATTAATACCTCACCTACCTGCGAAACTACAGGGAGTCAGTGCCATTAATACCTCCCCTACCTGCGAAACTACAGGGGGTCGGCAGCATTAATACCTCACCTACCTGCGAAACTACAGGGAGTCGGTGCCATTAATACCTCCCCTACCTGCGAAACTACAGGGGGTCGGTGGCATTAATACCTCCCCTACCTGCGAAACTACAGGGGGTCAACACCATTAATACCTCACCCTACCTGCGAAACAACTGGGGGTCGGTGCCATTAATATCTCACCCTACTTGCGAAACGACTGGGGGTCGGCTCTATTAATACCTCACCCTACCTGCGAAACTACAGGGAGTCGGTGGCATTAATACCTCACCAAACTGTGAAACTACAGGGGGTTGGTGCCATTAATACCTCACCCTACCTGCGAAACTA
Organism: Myxine glutinosa; assembly: GCF_964187855.1. Lineage (NCBI taxonomy): Eukaryota > Metazoa > Chordata > Myxini > Myxiniformes > Myxinidae > Myxine > Myxine glutinosa. The sequence continues at coordinate 11,038,525 of NC_136272.1, read as the reverse complement.
CAGGGGGTCGGAACCATTAATACCTCACCCTACCTGTGAAAGTACAGGGGGTCATCAGCATTAATACCTCACCCTACCTGCGAAACGACTGGGGGTCGGCTCCATTAATACATCACCTGACCTGCGAAACTAATGGGGGTCAGCTCCATTAATACCTCACCCTACCTGCGAAACTACTGGGGGTTGGCTCAAATAATACCTCACCTACCTGCGAAACTACTGGGGGTCGGCTCCATTAATACCTCACCAACCTGCGAAACTCCTGGGGGACGGTGCCATTAATACCTCACCAACCTGCGAAACTACTGGGGGTCGGCTCCATTAATACCTCACCTACCTGCGAAACTACTGGGGGTCGGCTCAATTATTACCTCCCCTACCTGCGAAACTACTGGGGGTCGGCTCCATTAAGACCTCACCTACCTGTGAAACTACTGGGGGTCGGCTCCATTATTATCTCACCTACCTGCGAAACTACTGGGTGTCGGCGGCATTAATACCTCACTCTACCTTCAACACTACTGGGGGTTAGTGCCATTAATACCTCACCCTACCTGCGAAACTACTGGGGGTCGGTGGCATTAATACCTCACCCTACCTACAAAACTACTGGGGGTCGGTGCCATTAATACCTCACCCTACCTGAGAAACTACTGGGGCTCGGTGCCATTATTACCTCACCTACCTGCGAAAGTACAGTGGGTCGGCTCCATTAATACCTCACCCTACCTGCAAAACTACTGGGGGTCAGCTCCATTAATACCTCACCCTACCTGCGAAACTATTGGGGGTCGGCGGCATTAATACCTCACCTACCTGCGAAACTACTGGGGTTCAGTGGCATTAATACCTCACCCTACCTGCGAAACTACTGGGGGTCGGCTCCTTTAATACCTCACCTACCTGTGAAACTACTGGGGGACGGCGGAATTAATACCTCACCCTGCCTGCGAAACTAATGGGGGTCGTCTCCATTAATACCTCACCCTACCTGCGAAACAACTGGGTTTGGGCACCATTAATACCTCACCTACATGCGAAACTACTGGGGGTCGGCTCCATTAATACCTCACCCAACCTGCGAAACATCAGAGGAGCGTTTATAGCTGCACCGAGAGTTTAGGCTCGAGGGCCCCGAGGCGAGTTTGCACACCCCAAGGCGAGTTTGCACACCCGAGGCGAGTTTGCGCACCCCGAGGCGAGTTTGCGCACCCCGAGGCGAGTTTGCGCACCCCGAGGCGAGTTTGCACACCCCAAGGCGAGTTTGCACACCCGAGGCGAGTTTGCACACCCGAGGCGAGTTTGCGCACCCCGAGGCGAGTTTGCGCACCCCGAGGCGAGTTTGCGCACCCCGAGGCGAGTTTGCGCACCCCGAGGCTCTGCTGCCAGCCCCGGATTTTGGCTCTTACATCTTTGGCCTTTACCAGATGATGTCGCATTTACCAGGATCATGAAATGAAAAGAAGAAACAAACAAACAAGAAGTGACGCACTGATGTTTCAAACTGGCCTATGCGTGAACCCAAATTAAATAGATTAGTTTGTGTGTTTAAATTCCAGAAAAGCTTTTGAGTTTAAGATAAGAATCTTCCTCCATACTTTTAGCATCCACCGGATTGAGCATATTGGGCAGGTCAAAGGATTACATCATCAAGTACAAACGACACGGTAATTAAAGATGTAATTATTTGTCTCCATTTAATGCAAAACATATTTAAGGCTGATGGTGGTGATTGTGTTTTTGGGAATTGTGTTTGCAGAAGGAATGTCAACATTTATTGGAGGGAAGCCATTTTAGCACCTTAATAGGAAAGCGCTTTCTGCCCTAACATTCTCCTATTTATGCTCTGCTCACATGTCACATGATCCGTTTATGTTGTTTGTTCCTTGATGAAAGTGATAGGTCTATTCTGGAGGTCGTTTGTACAAAACTCCTCTCCGTTAAACCCTTACATGGCTCTTGGAGCTACAATAGTGACGTCACAACCTTGTATCTAAGATTCTGGCAGGCCATTCATTAAATAATCATAGCTACGATTGCAACACGTTGATAATGTTTTCCTTCCCAAGCCCAGCTGAGTCAGTGATTGGACTTGTTTAGTTAGTATATCTCTGAAACCCAACCCAGCTGGCTGGCAGAGCTTCGGTGGACAAACGTTGGCCGAACAGTGGCCGTTCTGTTGGGTCGACATTGATTTCACCTTTGGTTGAACGTCGGCCCAACGTTGGACCGTCGTTGGCAGACTTGTGCTCGAAGTTGGCCGAACATAGTCAGTGTCCACAATGTTAAGAGGTCTTCTCCGCATAAAAGGCCAATGTTGAACCGAGGTTGGTGATGAACTTACAACAAACCGCAACGATGGCAACCGAAGCCCAAAAGTGCGGTGCGGTGCCAGCTGGTCCAAAAGTGCGGTGCCAGCTGGCAAGTCTGCACCTTTAAAAATCAAAATACACTGGGTTTGTGAGTTCAATGCCAGAAGTATGAAGGTACAAATACACAAACAAGAAAGAACAATATTGGTACTGCACGTTGTAGAAACTGGTAATCAATGTTGCAAAAACTGGTACTGAGAGTTGTAGAAAGAAATAACTGGTACTGCAAGTTGTAAAAACTGGTACTGGGAGTTGTAGAAAGAAATAACTGGTACTGCAAGTGGTAGAAACTGGTACTTAGAGTTGTAGAAAGAAAGAACTGGTACTGCAAGTTGGAGAAACTTGTAGTTAGAATTGCAGAAAGAAAGAACTGGTACTGCAAGTTGTAGAAACTGGTACTGCAAGTTGGAGAAAGAAAGAACTGGTACTGCAAGTTGTAGAAACTGGTACTTAGAGTTGTAGAAAGAAAGAACTGGTACTGCAAGTTGTAGAAACTGGTACTTAGAGTTGTAGAAAGAAAGAACTGGTACTGCAAGGTGTATGAACTGGTACTTAGAATTGTAGAAAGAAAGAACTGGTACTGGAAGTTGTAGAAACTGGTACTGGAAGTTGTAGAAAGAAAGAACTGGTACTGCAAGTTGTAGAAACTGGTACTGGAAGTTGTAGAAAGAAAGAACTGGTCCTGCAAGTTGTAGAAACTGGTACTGAGAGTTGTAGAAAGAAAGAACTGGTACCGCAAGTTGTAGAACCTGGTAATGAATGTTGCAAAAACTGGTACTGAAGGTTGTTAAAACTGGAACTGAAAGTTGTAGATTGAAAGAACTGCTACTGCAAGTTGCAGAAGCTGGTACTGCAAGTTGTAGAAAGAAAGAACTGGTACTGAAAGTTATAGAAACTGGTATGGGAAGTTGTAGAAACTGGTACTGCAAGTTGTAAAAGCTGGTACTGTAAGTTGTAGAAAGAAAGAACTGGTACTGCAAGTTGTAGAACATGGTACTGAGAGTTGTACAAAGAAATAACTGGTACTGAAAGTTGTAGAAAGAAAGAAATGGTACTGAAAGTTGTAGAAACTGGTATTGAGGGTTGTAGAAAGAAAGAACTGGTACTGCAAGTTGTAGAAAGAAAGAAATGGTACTGAAAGTTGTATAAACTGGTATTGAGGGTTATAGAAAGAAAGAACTGGTACTGCAAGTTTCACAAACTGGTACTGAGAGTTGTAGAAAGAAAGAAATGGTACTGAAAGTTGTATAAACTGGTATTGAGGGTTATAGAAAGAAAGAACTGGTACTGCAAGTTTCACAAACTGGTACTGAAAGTTGTAGAAAGAAAGAAATGGTACTGAAAGTTGTAGAAACTGGTATTGAGGGTTGTAGAAAGAAAGAACTGGTACTGCAAGTTGCACAAACTGGTACTGAGAGTTGTAGAAAGAAAGAACTGGTACTGAAAGTTGTAAAAACTGGTACTGTAAGTTGTGGAATGAAAGAACTGCTACTGCAAGTTGCAGAAGCTGGTACTGCAAGTTGTAGAAAGAAAAACTGGTACTGAAAGTTGTAGAAACTGGTACTGAAAGTTATAGAAAGAAAGAACTGGTACTGAAAGTTGTAGAAACTGGTAATGCAAGTTGTAGAAAGAAAGAACTGGTACTGAGAGTTGGAGAAAGAAAGAACTGGTACTGCAAGTTGTAGAAAGAAAGAAATGGTACTGAAAGTTGTAGAAACTGGTACTGAAAGTTATAGAAAGAAAGAACTGGTACTGAAAGTTGTAGAAACTGGTAATGCAAGTTGTAGAAAGAAAGAACTGGTACTGAGAGTTGGAGAAAGAAAGAACTGGTACTGAAAGTTGTAGAAAGAAAGAAATGGTACTGAAAGTTGTAGAAACTGGTACTGAGAGTTGGAGAAAGAAAGAACTGGTACTGAAAGTTGTAGAAAGAAAGAAATGGTACTGAAAGTTGTAGAAACTGGTATTGAGGGTTGTAGAAAGAAAGAAGTGGTACTGCAAGTTGTAGAAGCTTCGATCGACGCTCAGTGGTCCTCAATGCAAAACACCATTTGTTCACGAGAAGGTCAAGCAAAAGTTTTTTTGAACCGTCGTAAAACTTTCAGAAAGTTTCGCACAGGACACCATATATCAATTGAGTAGACACCGGACAGTTTATCCTCCATGTTGGATTAACCCTCAGAGAAGAAGAAAGTATCTCCACGACTGCTCCATCATAACATTATTAGTTTGTTAACCACTTCGGCCTACTTGTTAGGTTTCTGAAACATTTTTTCAGATTACGTTATAGGCAGATCTTTTATTTAATTTTGGCCTGAGAAATTGGGCAACTGCAATTTTAGGTCATCTCATCTCGATTCTGGAAGAGATTAACTTATAAAATGGTGTTGTGATGTCCGGATGTCTGTCCGTCCGTTAGCTTTTTGCTATTTTTACTACTCCTCTCTTATCCCCCGGCTTATTGTTCTGAAACTTGATAAATTATTACAAGACAGTAGTCCCTACAATTTCTCGGGCTTCGATTTTTTTCGATTTCGAATCATAGAGGCTGCTAGGGGGGTTAACCCCCAAACTTTGGATCCCTACTCGTCCCTTATTTACCAACCGATTGCTCTGAAACCCGATACATCCCTTATACTCGATAGTCCGCAGGATCATATATATCTGATATTATTTGATAATATCAGACTATATATATGTATATAGTCTATATGAAAATATCAGACTATATGAAATAGACTATATGAAAATATATCAGACTCAGAAAAATATATATATGTATGTATATATATACACATACACTGTGGGACCCCTCTAATCGCAGGGGATACATTCCTGGAAAATCCGCGAATTGCGAAAACGCGAATAACGGGGAATTGTTTCAATGGGAAAAGGGGGGGATAGGTTCCTGAGTCGCGAAAACCCGCGAATGGCGAGGAAAAAATCCATGAATGGTGAGACAAATCCAGAGATTGTCGATGATAAATTAATCTGTGAAGGTCGATGATAATTATTAATCTGTGAAGGTCGATGAAAGTCCCAGAAATGGCGAGACAAAACTCGCGAATGTCGACGAAAATCTGCGAAGGTCGATGAAAATTCGCGAAGGTCGATGAAAATCCTGCGAATGTATGCCACGACATTGTTTCAATGGGGAAGAGGAGGATAGGTTATAGGTTCCCGGCAGTTCCTGATTCATAGAGGAAAAATTATATATATATATATATATCAGGAAGTAAGATCATTAGTTTGAGGTCTTTTATTGTCACATATATTTTCCTCATATCTCACGGGATTGTGAGCTGCACAGGCAAAAGTAACGGGTGGGGCGTGGGTTTGAAGACTCGGAGTAGGGAGAGGATTGGCTCCTTGGGGTTGGGAGGGGGAGGTTGAGGACTTGGGGTTTCTGAGGGGTTGGGGGAGAGTGGAGGTAATGGGAGAGTTGAGGACTTCAACTCATATTTTACATTACGTGGAATTTCACGGGTCGCTACTAATTTATTATATTATTATTCTACTACTTTAATGGCCCTAATTTTGTATTGTGCTGGAAAGCTTCTCTAAGTTAGTTATGATCTCCTTTACCTATAAAACAATACTTGATGTGTTGAGTAAAACATAGATTGGTTGTTTAGAAACCAAGGTGGGATAAAATGGTGTGTTTGTGCAACCAGGTGATAGGAATGTGGGAAGTGAGGAATTGTTATCCCATTGGTAGAAAACAAACTTTGTAACAACTCGTGCATCGCATCTGCTTCTACATTTTTGTTTTAACACCCGTGTCTGTCTGTCTGTCTGTTTGGCTGTGTGTATCCACATCTATATATTTTCATTGTATTTTATTTTTTCTCTGCCATCGCTTGTCCGATCGATGTGAAACTTGAAACATAGGAGGGACTCCCCATGGAGAACATTTTATTGATAACTGCATCATAAGCCACATTTCTGGCAGCCATATTGGATGAAAAATTTGGACATCATCTTCCCTGAAACCACTCAATGAAAAAAATTGAAACTTGGCATATGTCCTCAACTCCCCATAGGGTATATAGAGTGATAACAATTATGTCATCAGAGAAGTGGTATTTCAGCCATAATTGGTTGAGTCGAATTCCTTCTCCGAAAAACCTGAAACTTCATATATCTGATGTATCACCCGATGTGGGAGAAGAATTACAATTATGACTTTATCGGTCACGTGCTGTGGTGGCCATAATGGATTGACAATAAAAACGTTAAAAAATTCTTCTCCAGAACTGCTTAACAGATCGATGCAAATCTTCATAAAGCTACTGATAATGGCAATCTATGGGACAAAATAGGGTGAGGTATGATACTGGTATATGTGACATAATAGCAGTGGGTCATGATGGTAGCGTGTTCAGTTAACGATGATATATTTGTTCAGAATGAGAGCGTGAGGTGAGACGACGCACTCTACCGAGTGCCGTTCTATTTATAACCTGCAACATATTTCATATTCATATTTAGAGTGTAGTGCTATATTGTCTATGTTATTGTAGTGCTAGATTGTCTATGTTATGGTAGTGCTAGATTTTGGTGAACGAGAAACATTTAATGGCACCAGCCCGTGCATTATGAGGACAGTGAATGCACCAATGTACACTGGTTTATGTAACACTTGCTCGAGTTCTTAGTTTAGGGAAATGTGTTTTCCTACCTTGATCATATTAGTACATTACATAATATGTACTGTGATCAGATGCTATTGAAGTGCTGATTATTCATTGCTTGTATGACTTCCATGTAGTCATTTGTAGTGGAAGGTGGGGTGAGATGTCATTATCGACCAAAAACCCAGTGACTCCTCTTGTATTGTGCTTGACCAAATCTTGTATTGGTGGTGGTGATTATTTTTGTATTCTAGGATTAACACCAACACTTCAAATGTATTATATATATACAGTGTGGCATACAGACAGATGCACGACAGGAATGGACTATGTTGCCCTTGCACTCGGCCCTCACATTAAAGTAATGACATGAATATGTTGGAGAAGGTAGCGGTAGGAGAGCATTTTTGGATAAGTGACCATATCATGGGTGCAAACATTCTGCTAAGATTTGGAGTTTGGGATTGTAGAGTAAGGTTATTAGATGTGAGGAAGGCAAACCTTGAAGGAATGAGGAGAAAGGTAGGTGCTTTACGTTTGGACAAGATAATATCAGGGCAATCAGCTTTAGAGAAATGTGCTCTTCTCTCATCGACGTTTTCTTCGAGAAAACTTAGAGAAAACCGAGTTGGCGAAAACTTTGAGAAAACTTAGTTGGCGAAAACTTAGAGAAACCCGAGTTGGCGAGAACTTAGAGAAAACTTAGTTGGTGAAAACTTAGAGAAAACTTAGTTGGCGAAAACTTAGAGAAAACTTAGTTGGCGAAAACTTAGTTGGCGAAAACTTAGTTGGCGAAAACTTAGAGAAAACTTAGTTGCAGAAATCTTAGAGAAAATCTAGTTGGCGAAAACTTAGAGAAAACCGAGTTGGCGAAAACTTAGAGAAAACTTAGTTGGCGAAAACTTAGAGAAAACTTAGTTGGCGAAAACTTAGAGAAAACTTAGTTGGCGAAAACTTAGAGAAAACTTAGTTGGCGAAAACTTAGTTGGCGAAAACTTAGTTGGCGAAAACTTAGAGAAAACTTAGTTGCAGAAATCTTAGAGAAAATCTAGTTGGCGAAAACTTAGAGAAAACCGAGTTGGCGAAAACTTAGAGAAAACGTAGTTGGCGAAAACTTAGAGAAAACTTAGTTGGCGAAAACTTAGAGAAAACTTAGTTGGCGAAAACTTAGTTGGCGAAAACTTAGAGAAAACTTAGTTGCAGAAATCTTAGAGAAAATCTAGTTGGCGAAAACTTAGAGAAAACCGAGTTGGCGAAAACTTAGAGAAAACGTAGTTGGCGAAAACTTCGAGAAAACTTAGTTGGCGAAAACTTAGAGAAAACTTAGTTGGCGAAAACTTAGAGAAAACTTAGTTGCAGAAATCTTAGAGAAAATCTAGTTGGCGAAAACTTAGAGAAAACCGAGTTGGCGAAAACTTCGAGAAAACTTAGTTGGCGAAAACTTCGAGAAAACTTAGTTGGTGAAAACTTAGAGAAAACTTTGTTGCAGAAATCTTAGAGAAAACCCAGTTGGCGAAAACTTAGAGAAAACCGAGTTGGCGAAAACTTAGAGAAAACTTAGTTAGCGAAAACCTAGAGAAAACTTAGTTGCAGAAATCTTAGAGAAAACTCATTTGGCGAAAACTTAGAGAAACCCGAGTTGGCGAAAACTTAGAGAAAACTTAGTTGCAGAAATCTTAGAGAAAACCTAGTTGGCGAAAACTTAGAGAAAACCGAGTTGGCGAAAACTTAGAGAAAACTTAGTTGGCGAAAACCTAGAGAAAACTTAGTTGCAGAAATCTTAGAGAAAACCTAGTTGGCGAAAACCTAGAGAAAACCGAGTTGGCGAAAACTTAGAGAAAACTTAGTTGAAGAAAACTTAGAGAAACCCGAGTTGGTGAGAACTTAGAGAAAACTTAGTTGGTGAAAACTTAGAGAAAACTTAGTTGGTGAAAACTTAGAGAAAACTTAATTGGCGAAAACTTAGAGAAAACTTAGTTGCAGAAATCTTTGAGAAAATGTAATTGGTGAAAACTTAGAGAAAACCGAGTTGGCGAAAACTTAGAGAAAACTTAGTTGGCGAAAACTTAGAGAAAACTTAGTTGGCGAAAACTTCAAAAAAACTTAGTTGGCGAAAACTTAGAGAAAACTTAGTTGCAGAAATCTTAGTTGGAGAAAACTTAGTTGGAGAAAACTTAGAGAAACCCGAGTTGGTGAGAACTTAGAGAAAACTTAGTTGGTGAAAACTTAGAGAAAACTTAGTTGGTGAAAACTTAGAGAAAACTTAATTGGCGAAAACTTAGAGAAAACTTAGTTGCAGAAATCTTTGAGAAAATGTAATTGGCGAAAACTTAGAGAAAACCGAGTTGGCGAAAACTTAGAGAAAACTTAGTTGGCGAAAACTTAGAGAAAACTTAGTTGGCGAAAACTTCAAAAAAACTTAGTTGGCGAAAACTTAGAGAAAACTTAGTTGCAGAAATCTTAGTTGGAGAAAACTTAGTTGGAGAAAACTTTATTAGAGAAAACTTTATTAGAGAAAACTTTATTAGAGAAAACTTTATTAGAGAAAACTTTATTAGAGAAAACTTAGTGGAGAAAACTTAGTTGGAGAAATTTTTTTTCGAGAAAAATTTTTTTTCGAGAAAAACTTTGTTAGAGAAAAACTTTGTTAGAGAAAACTTTGTTAGAGAAAACTTTGTTCAAGAAAACTTTGTTGGAGAAAACTTCGTTTGAGAAAACTTAGTTGGAGAAAACTTAGTTAGCAAAAACTTAGTTATGTAAAACCCAGTTAGGGAAAACTTAGTTGGAGAAAACTTAGTCAGAGAAAACTTAGTTGGAGAAAACTTTGTTCGAGAAAACTTGGAGAAAAGTTAGTTACATAAGCCAGTTAGTTACATCGGCACATCGAAGGTGCTCAAGCTCTTCCACAAGCCTTGATCATGTAAACAAAAACAAATTCCCAGAAATTATATTCACATGATGAATATAAGATACACATTTACATGGATGAGAGCTTTCTCTAAAACTGAGGGGAGCAAATGGAAAAATATTTCTGTTACAATCACTGGCGTTATTCATGTAAGTTTATGAAATAGATGAATTTTTTTTAAATGAAATGAAATGTCTTTTGCACAAATGTTTCCTTCACGGAGGGTCGACAGGTAATTGTGGTAGGGGAGTTGTGCTTGTAGATGTAGCAAGCGAGATGCAAGCGAAATGTAATTTCTCTGCAATAAACAAACAAGGCGGGAGCTCTTATGATGGCAGCGAAGCAAACACACATTGCACATGAGTATTACTTGTGTAAACATATATACAGCCATGACGTATGAAGACTGTGCCATCCGACGCCGACTCCTCGTAAATCCACTGCTGGTCACACGGGAAAGCGTTCACGAAGTATCATGCTGGAAAGGAAAAAGGGAATGGAGAAGGGGAATATTGCTTTGGAGGTTTCCTTTGCTTCCGAATGTTATGACTATTATTGTCTTTAAAGCAGGAAGAGCTGCCTAGGAGGATGCAAAATGTATTGGGGGCAAGGGAGGGTGGGATTTTGGGAAAGGGAGTAAATATATATATACAGACTTGGCATTTAATATGGAATTTTTTTTTTCTTGACTTGGGTTTACTTTCTTAACTCAGTATATCAATCTGGTGAGTTTCTTTTACACTTTGGTGATTTATTTGTTAAAAGAACCATGTCACTGATTGTCTGTCGCAGCAAGAAGTCAACAACAGGAATATATCACAGGTGGCGTGACAAAATGTACGGACAAGTACATTTGATGATTGGCTTCACAGTCGGGTATATAAGGGTTGTTGCGTTCTGTATTAGTGGAAAACAACTGCTGCACGTCTCGAAAAGTTATTGCCGCTTCCTCTGGAGATGGTCCGTCAACTCGACAATGCTGTTTGTCATGGAGTGGTGGCTTTACGAAATTCCGGCATGAAACAGTGTGCTATTGCTCGGCAGTATGGCATCACTCAAGGTCAGGTGTCAAAGATCCTGAAACGAAATGCTCAGAGGGGTGTCCCTACTCCAATACCGAGGCCAGGACGTCCCCGCAGAACCAAAAGGAGGGATGATCGCCAGCTGCACCGGTTCGTCCGCAATGGCCGTACCAAGTCAGGTAATCGGCTTAGGGCTGAGTGGCAACAACTGACAAATGTGCCTGTATCCAGAAGGCTAGTCGACCAACGACTGGTTCAAGCAGGCTATCGTGCCAGGCGTCCCCTGAGAAAGCCACGCCTGACCAGACAACACTGCCAGCGCCGATTGCAGTGGACCAGAGAGCACCGTCAATGGCAGCCAGGACACTGGAATCACGTGATCTTCAGTGACGAGTCTAGATTTCTGGTCTATTGTCAAGATGGCCGCATCCGAGTGCGCAGCCAAGTGCATGAAGCCTACAACAAAGATTGTATAGTGCCAAGAGTCCAAGCTGGAGGTGGTGGGGTGACCGTTTGGGCTGCTTTTCATGCAGGGAGCAAAACTGACCTGGTTGTTCTGAATGGAAACCTGAACCAGTTCAAGTACAGGGCCATTCTGGAAGAAACATTGCTTCCATTTGCTCGTGCAGCCTTTCGAGGAAACTGTGTGTTCCAAGATGACAATGCACGGCCTCATCGTGCTCGCATGATCCAACACTTTCTTGCTGACCGTGGTGTAGAGCATATGGAGTGGCTTGCCATGTCCCCGGATATGAATCCGATAGAGAACTTGTGGGCAGAATTAACCGTCAAATCGACCACTTGGACCAACAACCTGCCTCTGTGCATGAATTGCAGCAGTCTATTGTCACTGCATGGCAAGCGATTCCTGTCCAAACCTTGGCAAATCTCGTGAACAGCATGCCTCGACGTTTACGTGCTCTCCTGAATGCTCGTGGGGGTTACACGAAGTACTGAACTGTAATTTTACTGTCCGTAATCCCAGTCGTAATTTAACTTTTGTTTTTGTTGAAATTTTTTTTGGCTAATGTGCAAAATAAAGAGATACTTCTGGAAAACGCACAGAGGTTTAACACAGTACTGTCCGTGAATTGAGTTCGATATCAGTTTACATCACTTTCAAGGATCAATTTATTTGCTTTGAAATGTCAAATGTGTTTTTTTTTCTTTTAAAGGTCACATTAACAAAATCTAGAATAATTTCAACATAATCCCAATGAACTTTTGGTTCTAAGACATCTTGAAAAGTAAGTTCACCCCCACAAAAAAAATATTCCATATTAAATGCCAAGTCTGTATATATACTAGCTTAGCTCGGCTCGCTGCGCTCGCCTCACCACACGTCATTACTGAGGAACGGGCTAATTTTAGCTGAGGATAATGACTGCACCTGAGTTGCTGTGTTGTCATGATTTACATCAATCATAATGCAAACAATTATTTTACACAAATTTATTTGTAGTGTTTGTGATATTACATTTTTATAAGCAATTTAGGTTGAAGATTTAGGTTGAAAAATTTTTTTTTTTCAAAAAAGAACCGCTCAGCACATACATAGGGGAGGGGTAGGTGCAGACTGGAAGTTTGGGACGATTACACCTCACCACCACTTAATTTAAAACACCTCACCCCCACCTAATTTAAAACACCTCACCAACACATAATTTAAAACACCTCACCACAACATAATTTAAAACACCTCACCCCCACCTAATTTAAAACACCTCGCTACCACATAATTTAAAACACCTCACCAACACATAATTTAAAACACCTCACCAACACATAATTTAAAACAACTCACCCCCACCTAATTTAAAACACCTCACTACCACATAATTTAAAACACCTCACCAACACATAATTTAAAACACCTCACCAACACATAATTTAAAACACCTCACCCCCACCTAATTTAAAACACCTCGCTACCACATAATTTAAAACACCTCACCAACACATAATTTAAAACACCTCACCACAACATAATTTAAAACAACTCACCCCCACCTAATTTAAAACACCTCACTACCACATAATTTAAAACACCTCACCCCCACCTAATTTAAAACACCTCACCAACACATAATTTAAAACACCTCACCACAACATAATTTAAAACACCTCACCCCCACCTAATTTAAAACACCTCGCTACCACATAATTTAAAACACCTCACCAACACATAATTTAAAACACCTCACCACAACATAATTTAAAACACCTCACCCCCACCTAATTTAAAACACCTCACTACCACATAATTTAAAACACCTCACCCCCACATAATTTAAAACACCTCACCAACACATAATTTAAAACACCTCACCACAACATAATTTAAAACACCTCACCACCACATAATTTAAAACACCTCACCAACACATAATTTAAAACACCTCACCCCCACCTAATTTAAAACACCTCACCACCACCTAATTTAAAACACCTCACCACCACATAATTTAAAACACCTCACCCCCACCTAATTTAAGACACCTCACCACCACATAATTCAAAACACCTCACCACAACATAATTTAAAACACCTCACCCCCACCTAATTTAAAACACCTCACCCCCACCTAATTTAAAACACCTCACCACCACATAATTTAAAACGCCTCACCACCACATAATTTAAAACACCTCACCCCCACCTAATTTAAAACACCTCACCCCCACCTAATTCAAAACACCTCACCACAACATAATTTAAAACACCTCACCCCCACCTAATTTAAAACACCTCACCCCCACCTAATTTAAAACACCTCACCACCACATAATTTAAAACGCCTCACCACCACATAATTTAAAACACCTCGCAACAACATAATTTAAAACACCTCACCCCAACCTAATTTAAAACACCTCACCACCACATAATTTAAAACACCTCACCACCACCTAATTTAAAACACCTCACCACCACATAATTTAAAACACCTCACCACCACCTAATTTAAAACACCTCACCACCACATAATTTAAAACACCTCACCCCCACCTAATTTAAAACACCTCACCCCCACCTAATTTAAAACACCTCACCACCACATAATTTAAAACACCTCACCACAACATAATTTAAAACACCTCACCACAACATAATTTAAAACACCTCACCCCAACCTAATTTAAAATACCTCACCACCACATAATTTAAAACACCTCATCCCACCTAATTTAAAACACCTCACCACCACCTAATTTAAAACACCTCACCCCCACCTAATTTAAAACACCTCACCACCACATAATTTAAAACACCTCACCACAACATAATTTAAAACACCTCACCACAACATAATTTAAAACACCTCACCACAACATAATTTAAAACACCTCACCACAACATAATTTAAAACACCTCACCCCGCCTAATTTAAAACACCTCACCACCACATAATTTAAAACACCTCACCACCACATAATTCAAAAAACCTAATCCCCACATAATTTAAAACACCTCACCACCACTTAATTCAAAAAACCTAATCCCCACGTAAGTGAAAACACCTCACCCCGACGTGAAGCACACTTAAAGGTGATTGGCTCTGGCGTGAAGCAAACGTAATGGTGATTGGATGTATTGTGTAAGGGAAATTGGACAAAGCTAAATAAATCAGGAAGTTTGCTTTGTACTTTGTAGCCACATGCAATATTTTCCCGATCTTTCTACCTAGGCAGAGTAATTCATCATTACTTTGTAATAATTCCAGTAACCAGAGTTTCATATATTTGTTCATTCATTTGCACAAATGCCACATGAAACGTATAAACTTTACAGCTGCACGCTTAAGAAGTTTTAAGTCATTAGACTTTGAAGGCTTGCGGTTTGTTATGTGGCATCTTGTGGACAATGGTAACCATGGTGATCTTGGACAATAGAGCATCACTTGATAATATGTGTGGACTCTTCTGAAACAGTCACGAAAATAAATGGTGGCATGAGAATAGCACAATTTTGGCGCAAGACGTGCGCTGGAAAGAGTTCCGCGCCATAACTTCAGCACAAAATTATACAAGTTAGTGCAATTTAGTTTTCTTTTTCCAAAACCGCATTCCTAACGAACCCTTCCTGTTAGGTCTCTTGGGCAGGAAGGGCAAATGCTTGAGGCAGTTTACAACAATCGGCAAAAGCTGCAGCAGGTATGGATCAGGCTGTCCGGTTCAGCTGGAAAATTATTAAATTATTATTATTATTATTACTTGGGAAAATCGAAGATTTTTCAAGGATATTGGTTGGTCTTGTGCTGTTTGTTTGTCCGTTTGTATGTCAATCGCCTACAGGTCACAATTTAAAACGGATCTTTAAGAATCAACACCAAGTAGTAGAGTTGGCCATAAGGAAGAAGCCTATTGATTTTGAGTTCAATAGGTCAAAAGGTCAACATAGGCCAAAGGTCAACAAATCTATCAAATTTCTAAAATCCTCAATTTTCATCCGATTGACTTGAAATTTGAAGAGATTTTACATATCAGGTCACTTAATTCAACCACCAATTATTTTTGAGGTCAACTTAGGTCAAATGGTCAACATAGGCCATAGATCAACAACTTAGGTGAAGCTTCTAAAATTCTCAATTTTCATCCGATTGACTTGAAATTTGAACAGGATTTGCAAATCCGGTCACTTAGTTCAGCCAGCAATTATTTTTGAGGTCTAAAGGTGAAAAGGTCAACATAGGCCAAATTTCTAAAATCATCAATTTTTATCTGATTGACTTGCAATTTCAAAAGGATTTGCATGTCACATAACTTAATTCAACCACCAATTATTTTTGAGATCAACATAGACCAAAAGGTCAACATAGGACAAAGGTCAACAACTTATTTTAGGGATTTCGTAAGTATCGTGCTATGCACGACATATTTCTTGTTATTATTATCATCTCATCTACGACAGAAATATAATACAATTCATCTCCGATGGTCTTCATGGTTTGGTTCAATATCAATTACGAGTGTGATGGAGAGCTGGGTTTGGTTTTAATACCCCGAAGATATTATGTAACACTTTAACACACCCTCCTCCCTCTTCCAATCAGCACTCGGCCCATACCATTAAATTGGACGCAACAAACCCGGTCAGTGTATAATTGACAGAGGCCTACAGGCCTGATGTCTTTGGCCCACCAGAAAACCAAGATGGCGGCCATATTATTTCGTCTAGGTGCTGTGGTGGGTGGAGTCAAGCGACAAATGTGGGTGGGGTCTGGCAGCTGTCTGACGTATAGGGGCACATTTCCAACATCTACCTCCACCAAGAACCACAACAACAACCACTATGTGGAGATCTTGTAGACCTGCCAGATGAAAATGATATGTTTGATAAATAAATGTGTCATATTTCTCGACATCTATCATCAATTATTTGTGCATTGGATTCTGTAATACGGTATTTTCATCTGAGCACACAGTTTGTGATCTGATGGTCATGAAGGATTCCAGGTTCATATCCAAGAAACTACCTTTACAAGTGTTCTTGTAATTTCCAAAAAAGGCACACTGATGTTTATACTAATGTTATAGCTTTGCACATCCAAGCTCCTCCATGAATGAGTCTTGGATAGTATAAAGATAAGAAAGATCATTTCACAAATTCTGTTTGTTTTTTCAAAAGGACCACCATTTTTGACTTTTCTACCCTTCTGCCATGATCTGGCCTGAAGTAGAAGTCATCAAAACTCCATTATTTAAAGGTAAACATGAACTACATTCACTTTCACAAGTCATGATCAGTATATTGTAGCAAACAATGGCCGACTATCACGAAAGCGTTTGGTTAATGGAGCTTTATTTATTTTATTTATTGGTTAATGGAGGTTTATTTATTTTATTTATTGGATAATGGAGGTTTATTTATTTTATTTATTGGTTAATGGAGGTTTATTTATTTATTTATTGGTTAATGGAGGTTTATTTATTTATTTATTGGTTAATGGAGCTTCATTTATTTATTTATTGGTTAATGGAGCTTTATTTATTTTATTTATTGGTTAATGGAGCTTTATTTATTTTATTTATTGGTTAATGGAGGTTTATTTATTTTATTTATTGGTTAATGGAGCTTTATTTATTTTATTTATTGGTTAATGGAGCTTTATTTATTTTATTTATTGGTTAATGGAGCTTTATTTATTTTATTTATTGGTTAATGGAGGTTTATTTATTTTATTTATTGGTTAATGGAGCTTTATTTATTTTATTTATTGGTTAATGGAGCTTTATTTATTTTATTTATTGGTTAATGGAGCTTTATTTATTTTATTTATTGGTTAATGGAGGTTTATTTATTTTATTTATTGGTTAATGGAGGTTTATTTATTTTATTTATTGGTTAATGGAGGTTTATTTGTTTTATTTATTGGTTAATGGAGCTTTATTTATTTTATTTATTGGTTAATGGAGGTTTATTTATTTTATTTATTGGTTAATGGAGGTTTATTTATTTTATTTATTGGTTAATGGAGGTTTATTTGTTTTATTTATTGGTTAATGGAGGTTTATTTATTTTATTTATTGGTTAATGGAGGTTTATTTATTTATTTATTGGTTAATGGAGCTTCATTTATTTATTTATTGGTTAATGGAGCTTTATTTATTTTATTTATTGGTTAATGGAGGTTTATTTATTTTATTTATTGGTTAATGGAGGTTTATTTATTTTATTTATTGGTTAATGGAGCTTTATTTATTTATTTATTGGTTAATGGAGCTTTAGTTATTTTATTTACTGGTTAATGGAGCTTTATTTATTATATTTATTGGTTAATGGAGCATTATTTATTTTATTTATTGGTTACTGGAGCTTTATTTATTTTATTGGTTAATGGAGCTTAATTTATTTTATTGGTTAATGGATCTTCATTTATTTTATTTATTGGTTAATGGAGCTTTATTTATTTTATTTATTGGTTAATGGAGCTTTATTTATTTTATTGGTTAATGGAGCTTAATTAATTTTATTGGCTAATGGATCTTCATTTATTTTATTTATTGGTTAATGGAGGTTTATTTATTTTATTTTTTGGTTAATGGAGGTTTATTTATTTTATTTATTGGTTAATGAAGGCTTATTTATTTTATTTATTGGTTAATGGAGGTTTATTTATTTTATTTATTGGTTAATGGAGCTTTATTTATTTATTTATTGGTTAATGGAGCTTTAGTTATTTTATTTACTGGTACAACTACAGACTACAGACCTACAGACCAATCATCCTTCTCCCAATTATCAGCAAAGTCATGGAATCCATCATTGCTTCAGATATTAAATCTTTCCTCTTCTCCAATGGCTTGATCTCTGATCATCAATTTGGTTTCAGACCTGGTCACTCTACTCTGGACATGCTGCTTCTGCTTTCTCAACAATGGATGGAGGTCCTCAACGCCAAACAGGAAATTAGAGCAGTCTCCCTTGACATTTCACGTGCCTTCGATACGGTCTGGCACCCTGCTCTGCTCTCCAAACTCTCCTCCTTTGGTATCCATGGAAATCTCCATGCATGGCTGGCGGACTTTCTCTCTGGTCGTAGTCAACGTGTGGCCCTGAATGGGTTTCTCTCATCTCCTCTTCCTGTTCAGGCTGGAGTTCCCCAAGGTAGTGTTCTGGGCCCTGTGCTTTTTCTGGTCTTCATCAATGATCTCTCTGACTCTCTTGAAAATCCTCTCTATCTCTTTGCTGACGACTCTACTCTCTGTCGCTCCATTCCTCATCCCTCAGATCGGCAGTCTGCAGCCTCCTCACTCTCTGCAGACCTGGACAAAATCACAGACTGGTCAAACAAGTGGAACATGTCTTTCAATCCTGACAAATCTCACACTCTTACAATGTCTCTCCGAAAGGACCGACTGGACAACCCTCCCATCTACTTTCTCAACAATCCTCTCCAAGAAGTTCTGTCGCTCAAGCTTTTGGGTCTCACTATCTGCCATGATCTTTCTTGGGAAAACCACATTTCCAAGCTGGCCTCCAAAGCCAGTCGCCGACTGGGCATCCTCCGTCGTGCGAAGTCCTTCCTTGGCACACCTGAGCTCCTCACCACATACAAGGCTTTCATCCGCAGCTCAATGGAATACTGTTCCCCCCTCTGGGCTGGTGCTCCTGCCTCACACCTTGCTCGGCTTCACGCTGTTGAGGCCAAAGCTTTCAGAATCATTGGAATCTCCTGCGATGTAGTCAACGCCGAGGGCCTTTCACTCACTCACCGCAGTCAGGTTGGTGGTCTTTCTGTCTTCTACCGACTCCTCTCCGGCCTTGCTCCCCCAGCTCTCTCTGTGCTCTGTCCCCCCAATATTCCTTCAGGTCGCACAAGATCTGCCTGCAACCCTCTTATGTTTAAACTGCCAAAGTCTAGGCTCTCTGCTCACCTTCACTCTTTCATCCCCCTTTTCTCCCGCCTCTGGAACAAACTCCCCCACTCCCTTCAATCCCACTCCTCCCTCCAGGTCTTTAAAACAGCTGTTCACCACCATCTCTTATCGTCCCCCATCGAAAACCTTGATCTTTTCTACCCCCGGTAATTCACCCCAGAGTCCTTGCAGTGTTCATATGTTTTAATCCTCTCCCACCTCCCCCCAAGTCCTACCGATGTCCCTGCTCTCAAATGTTGTGTTTGTGTCCTTTCCCCTCTTCCCCCTCTCTTTTGTGTCCTTCCCCCTCTCTCCCCATCTTGTCTGCCGCTCCCCTTGTTTTTTGTGTTTTGTGTGTCGGTTTGTCTTTTTGTGTGATTAATGTTAGCTCTTTCACGAGCCTCGATCTTGTATACAAAAAAAAAAAAAGAAAAAAAAAAAGGAGCTTTATTTATTATATTTATTGGTTACTGGAGCTTTATTTATTTTATTGGTTAATGGAGCTTAATTTATTTTATTGGTTAATGGATCTTCATTTATTTTATTTATTGGTTAATGGAGCTTTATTTATTTTATTTATTGGTTAATGGAGCTTTATTTATTTTATTTATTGGTTAATGGAGGTTTATTTATTTTATTTATTGGTTAATGGAGGTTTATTTATTTTATTTATTGGTTAATGGAGCTTTATTTATTTTATTTATTGGTTAATGGAGGTTTATTTATTTTATTTATTGGTTAATGGAGGTTTATTTATTTTATTTTTTGGTTAATGGAGCTTTATTTATTTTATTTATTGGTTAATGGAGGTTTATTTATTTTATTTATTGGTTAATGGAGGTTTATTTATTTTATTTATTGGTTAATGGAGCTTTATTTATTTTATTTATTGGTTAATGGAGGTTTATTTATTTTATTTATTGGTTAATGGAGGTTTATTTATTTTATTTATTGGTTAATGGAGCTTTATTTATTTTATTTATTGGTTAATGGAGGTTTATTTATTTTATTTATTGGTTAATGGAGGTTTATTTATTTTATTTATTGGTTAATGGAGGTTTATTTATTTTATTTATTGGTTAATGGAGCTTTATTTATTTATTTATTGGTTAATGGAGCTTTATTTATTTTATTTATTGGTTAATGGAGCTTTATTTATTTTATTTATTGGTTAATGGAGCTTTATTTATTTTATTTATTGGTTAATGGAGGTTTATTTATTTTATTTATTGGTTAATGGAGGTTTATTTATTTTATTTATTGGTTAATGGAGGTTTATTTATTTTATTTATTGGTTAATGGAGGTTTATTTATTTTATTTATTGGTTAATGGAGGTTTATTTATTTTATTTATTGGTTAATGGAGGTTTATTTATTTATTTATTGGTTAATGGAGCTTAATTTATTTTATTTATTGGTTCATGGAGCTTTATTTATTTTATTTATTGGTTAATGGAGCTTTATTTATTTTATTTATTGGTTAATGGAGCTTTATGTATTTTATTTATTGGTTAATGGAGCTTTATTTATTTTATTGGTTAATGGAGCTCTTTATTTTATTGGTTAATGGAGCTTAATTTATTTTATTTATTGGTTAATGAATCTTCATTTATTTTATTTATTGGTTAATGGAGCTTCATTTATTTTATTTATTGGTTAATAGAGCTTTATTTATTTTATTTATTGGTTAATGGAGCTTTATTTATTTTATTTATTGGTTAATGGAGCTTTATTTATTTTATTTATTGGTTGATGGAGCTTTATTTATTTTATTTATTGGTTGATGGAGCTTTATTTATTTTATTTATTGGTTAATGGAGCTTTATTTATTTTATTTATTGGTTAATGGAGCTTTATTTATTTTATTGGTTAATGGAGCTCTATTTATTTTATTGGTTAATGGAGCTTAATTTATTTTATTGGTTAATGGATCTTCATTTATTTTATTTATTGGTTAATGGAGCTTAATTTATTTTATTGGTTAATGGATCTTCATTTATTTTATTTATTGGTTAATGGAGCTTTATTTATTTTATTTATTGGTTACTGGAGCTTTATTTATTATATTTATTGGTTAATGGAGCTTTATTTATTTTATTTATTGGTTACTGGAGCTTTATTTATTTTATTTATTGGTTAATGGAGTTTTATTTATTTTATTGGTTAATGGAGCTCTATTTATTTTATTGGTTAATGGAGTTTAATTTATTTTATTGGTTATTGGATCTTCATTTATTTTATTTATTGGTTAATGGAGCTTTATTTATTTTATTTATTGGTTAATAGAGCTTTATTTATTTTATTTATTGGTTAATAGAGCTTTATTTATTTTATTTATTGGTTAATGGAGCTCTATTTATTTTATTTATTGGTTAATGGAGGTTTATTTATTGGTTAATGGAGCTTTATTTATTTTATTTAGTGGTTAATGGAGCTTTATTTATTTTATTTATTGGTTAATGGAGGTTTATTTATTTTATTTATTGGTTAATGGAGGTTTATTTATTTTATTTATTGGTTAACGGAGCTTTATTTATTTTATTTATTGGTTAATGGAGGTTTATTTATTTCATTTATTGGTTAATGGAGGTTTATTTATTTTATTTATTGGTTAATGGAGGTTTATTTATTTTATTTATTGGTTAATGGAGCTTTATTTATTTTATTTATTGGTTAATGGAGGTTTATTTATTTTATTTATTGGTTAATGGAGGTTTATTTATTTTATTTATTGGTTAATGGAGGTTTATTTATTTTATTCATTGGTTAATGGAGCTTTATTTATTTATTTATTGGTTAATGGAGCTTTATTTATTTTATTTATTGGTTAATGGAGCTTTATTTATTTTATTTATTGGTTAATGGAGCTTTATTTATTTTATTTATTGGTTAATGGAGGTTTATTTATTTTATTTATTGGTTAATGGAGGTTTATTTATTTTATTTATTGGTTAATGGAGGTTTATTTATTTTATTTATTGGTTAATGGAGGTTTATTTATTTTATTTATTGGTTAATGGAGCTTTATTTATTTATTTATTGGTTAATGGAGCTTAATTTATTTTATTTATTGGTTCATGGAGCTTTATTTATTTTATTTATTGGTTAATAGAGCTTTATTTATTTTATTTATTGGTTAATGGAGCTTTATTTATTTTATTTATTGGTTAATGGAGCTTTATTTATTTTATTGGTTAATGGAGTTCTTTATTTTATTGGTTAATGGAGCTTCATTTATTTTATTTATTGGTTAATGGATCTTCATTTATTTTATTTATTGGTTAATAGAGCTTTATTTATTTTATTTATTGGTTAATGGAGCTTTATTTATTTTATTTATTGGTTAATAGAGCTTTATTTATTTTATTTATTGGTTGATGGAGCTTTATTTATTTTATTTATTGGTTGATGGAGCTTTATTTATTTTATTTATTGGTTAATGGAGGTTTATTTATTTTATTTATTGGTTAATAGAGCTTAATTTATTTTATTTATTGGTTAATAGAGCTTTATTTATTTTATTTATTGGTTGATGGAGCTTTATTTATTTTATTTATTGGTTAATGGAGGTTTATTTATTTTATTTATTGGTTAATAGAGCTTAATTTATTTTATTTATTGGTTAATGGAGGTTTATTTATTTTATTTATTGGTTAATGGAGGTTTATTTATTTTATTTATTGGTTAATGGAGGTTTATTTATTTTATTTATTGGTTAATGGAGCTTTATTTATTTATTTATTGGTTAATGGAGCTTAATTTATTTTATTTATTGGTTCATGGAGCTTTATTTATTTTATTTATTAGTTAATAGAGCTTTATTTATTTTATTTATTGGTTAATGGAGCTTTATTTATTTTATTTATTGGTTAATGGAGCTTTATTTATTTTATTGGTTAATGGAGTTCTTTATTTTATTGGTTAATGGAGCTTCATTTATTTTATTTATTGGTTAATGGATCTTCATTTATTTTATTTATTGGTTAATAGAGCTTTATTTATTTTATTTATTGGTTAATGGAGCTTTATTTATTTTATTTATTGGTTAATAGAGCTTTATTTATTTTATTTATTGGTTGATGGAGCTTTATTTATTTTATTTATTGGTTGATGGAACTTTATTTATTTTATTTATTGGTTAATGGAGGTTTATTTATTTTATTTATTGGTTAATAGAGCTTAATTTATTTTATTTATTGGTTAATAGAGCTTCATTTATTTTATTTATTGGTTGATGGAGCTTTATTTATTTTATTTATTGGTTAATGGAGGTTTATTTATTTTATTTATTGGTTAATAGAGCTTAATTTATTTTATTTATTGGTTAATTGAATGGACCTTTATTTTATTTATTTATTTTATCAATTCTGAAGCATGGTTTTGGACTCCATTGAAATTCTCTCGGGTTTCCAGGCCATAAATTAATGGACAAGTTATTACTTGAGCATCAAAATAGGTTTGTGACCTTTTATGATGCATTGATGAAAGTTCACCCGTAAGTTGGGTGATAACTACCAGCATCGTTTGTGCACTTGTCAACATGTGTTGAACTTCTATGCTCGTTTGATTTTCAACACTGACTAAAAGGCTCATCTTTGCCGTAACATGTATACAGATTATATGGCAGACAAGGACATTATAACAGAGCGGACAAATTATGGTGGAATTTTAACCTGTGCTTTCTGGTTAAAGAGACCAAAAGCCTTTAATTTTTTTTACCCCATGCACATGAAGCAAAAAGTGGGGTTAATCAATTGGTTCACTCCTGTTTATCTGTCCATCTGTCTACAAAAGTCAGTTTATGATGTTCATTAGGGACCAGATGAGGAACCATTTAAATAAATACAAACTAATTAAAGGCAGTCAGTATGGATTAACCAAAGGTGGAAGATCATGTTTGACAAACTTATTTGATTTCTATGAAAGTGAAAGGAACTTGTAATGTGCTCAGGGTGCCGGTGATAGCTCACCTACTCTTTCTCAAAAGAGACGCCATGGGATCTTTCACCTCCATCATCGATTGCGCAGTGCTGGCAGACGGGTGCTCCGGCCTCATGTCTTCATTACCCTGCACACGCGGAGCGAAAAGCGGGGTTTAGCACGAACAGGAACACGAACCTATAGTTTAACAGTACTTTATCTCTGAATTCAATCCCGACCACACATGCACAGAGAGTAGTGACATGGTGTTTTTACTTTGGCTTCCTGTCTGGCAGTCAACCAAAATTGAAAATCATTCCAAACAGGAAACGTACTGTTTTTATGGACGTCATAAAGGACACAAACAAAGGGCACGAAGTGCGTGTTAAATTACGTGGTGTAAAAGACATTGCATCAACTGCGGTAAACTTCCGGAATTTCTCGACGACCTTTAAAATATTTATTTTATTTGAATTGAATTATATCGTTGAACACTGCGGAAGACAAATGGCCTTCTTGGCACTTTCAAAACTCTTCAAAAATAATTACACAAAAATATTATTACAGCATTTTATGACAAAGATTACAACATTTTCCGTCATCAGAACCAATCAAATTTGCTGCTCGTAGACCCCGCCCATGTCCATGTTTCTCAAGACTGTGTGGGGAAAGGTGTTCCATGAACTCTGTTTTTTTTGCAATTCCTTTTTCAAATTCCAAACAAATATCTACACAGCTCGTGGTGGAGTTTGTGTACATATCAAAAGGACATTGCGAGACATCAATGTTTTTGTATATGGGTTACAATGACGCCAAGTAGGTAAAAATGTACAAGTGACGCAACCCAACGATATTCCGATGGGAACACCAAACAGACCAATCCAAAAACAGGCTAACTTTAGTATACTAACCAGACTATACTGTATCCTGTTCCTGCATGACTTCATCCTAAACGATGCTATTAAACTGTTTCTGTGACTCATACATCATGCCTCCTTCACAAATTCTGTTTGGTTTGAAATTTTTCTGATTTCGTTCGTGATTTCGCATTTTACGAGGATTGGACCGCACGTACAGAAATAGGCCAATGGATCTCGGGTGGATGGATGGTTTGGCAACGTTTAAACACCGATGATTGTGTACCCAAGGCCTTTTGCTCCCTGATGGTACCTTCTTGTTTATTACTCACTGGATCCATAATGCGAGATGAGGACGAGAAACATCTGCGCGGATCCGTTTGCTCTATGATTGTGTTAACCTCCAGCATCATCTCGCAGCTGCGTTCTCCCAGCGTTCTCGGACTGTCTTGTTTACACCATGGCTTGCTCATCCATTTTGCTATTCAGAACAGCTGTTGCAACGAAAGTACAAAGCCCTGGACTCACTGTCCCTCCAAGCCATACAATTGTGGTGACCAATCATTGTCTGTCTGATGAGATCAGGATATTCTCAAATAACCCTAACAACTCGGTAAAACACAAGTATCCCTGGGCCTTGGCTTATTTCTCCGAACCCTGACAGTTTGGTAAAAGGCAAGTATCCCTGGGCCTTGGCTTATTTCTCCGAACCCTGACAGTTTGGTAAAAGGCAAGTATCCCTGGGCCTTGGCTTATTTATCTGAACCCTGACAGTTTGGTAAAACGCAAGTATCCCTGGGCCTTGGCTTATTTCTCCGAACCCTGACAGTTTGGTAAAAGGCAAGTATCCCTGGGCCTTGGCTTATTTCTCCGTGCCCTGACAGTTTGGTAAAACGCAAGTATTCCTGGGCCTTGGTTTATTTCTCCGTGCCCTGACAGTTTGGTAAAATGCAAGTATCCCTGGGCCTTGGCTTATTTCTCCGAACCCTGACAGTTTGGTAAAACACAAGTATCCCTGGGCCTTGGCTTATTTCTCCAAACCTTGATAGTTTGGTAAAACACAAGTATCCCTGGGTCTCGGCTTATTTCTCCAAACCCTGATAGTTTGGTAAAACACAAGTATCCCTGGGCCTTGGCTTACTTCTCCGAACCCTGACAGTTTGGTAAAACGCAAGTATCCCTGGGCCTTGGCTTATTTATCTGAACCCTGACAGTTTGGTAAAACACAAGTATCCCAGGGCCTTGGCTTATTTCTCCGAACCCTGACAGTTTGGTAAAACGCAAGTATCCCTGGGCCTTGGCTTATTTATCTGAACCCTGACAGTTTGGTAAAACACAAGTATCCCAGGGCCTTGGCTTATTTCTCCAAACCCTGATAGTTTGGTAAAACGCAAGTATCCCTGGGCCTTGGCTTATTTCTCTGAACCCTGGCAATTTGGTAAAAGGCAAGTACTCCTGGGCCTTGGCTTATTTCTTCGAACCCTGACAGTTTGGTAAAACACAAGTATCCCTTCCAAACATCTGCCTTCCATCTGCCTTCCATCTGCCACAAGTATCCCTTCCAAACATCACCAAAACTGCCATCTGCTTGGAAATCAGCCAACATCACCGCTTTGCACAAAAAAGGTGCAAAAACAGATCCTAGCAACTACAGACCAATCAGCCTTCTCCCAATTATCAGCAAAGTCATGGAATCCATCATTGCTTCTGATATTAAATCTTTCCTCTTCTCCAATGGCTTGATCTCTGATCATCAATTTGGTTTCAGACCAGGTCACTCTACTCTGGACATGCTGCTTCTGCTGTCTCAACAATGGATGGAGGTCCTCAATGCCAAACAGGAAATTAGAGCTGTCTCCCTCGACATATCACGTGCCTTCGACACGGTCTGGCACCCCGCTCTGCTCACCAAACTCTCCTCCTTTGGTATCCATGGAAATCTCCACGCATGGCTGGCGGACTTCCTCTCTAGTCGTTGTCAACGTGTGGCCCTGAATGGGTTTCTCTCATCTCCTCTTCCTGTTCAGGCTGGAGTTCCCCAAGGCAGTGTTCTGGGCCCCGTGCTTTTTCTGGTCTTCATCAATGATCTCTCTGACTCTCTCGAAAATCCTCTCTATCTCTTTGCTGATGACTCCACTCTCTGCCGCTCCATTCCTCTTCCCTCAGATCGGCAGTCTGCTGCCTCCTCACTCTCTGAAGACCTGGACAAAATCACAGACTGGTCAAACAAGTGGAACATGTCTTTCAATCCTGACAAATCTCACACTCTTACTATGTCTCTCCGAAAAGATCGACTGGACAACCCTCCCATCTACTTTCTCAACAATCCTCTCCAAGAAGTTCTGTCGCTCAAGATTTTGGGTCTCACTATCTGCCATGATCTTTCTTGGGAAAACCACATTTCCAAGCTGGCCTCCAAAGCCAGTCGCCGACTGGGCATCCTCCGTCGTGCGAAGTCCTTCCTCGGCACACCTGAGCTCCTCACCACATACAAGGCTTTCATCCGCAGCTCAATGGAATACTGTTCTCCCCTATGGGCCGGTGCTCCTGCCTCACACCTAGCTCGGCTTCACGCTGTTGAAACCAAAGCTTTCAGAATTATTGGAATCTCCCGCGATGAAGCTATCTCTGAGGGCCTTTCACTCACTCACCGCAGGCAGGTAGGTGGTCTTTCTGTCTTCTACCGACTCCTCTCCGGCCTTGCACCCCCAGCTCTCTCTGTGCTCTGTCCCCCAAATATTCCTACAGGTCGCACAAGATCTGCCAGCAACCCTCTGATGGTTAAACTGCCGAAATCTCGGCTCTCCGCTCACCTTCACTCTTTCATTCCTCTTTTCTCCCGCCTCTGGAACAAACTACCTCACTCCCTTCAATCCCACTCCTCCCTCCAGGTCTTTAAAACAGCTGTTCACCACCATCTCTTATCTTCCCCCATCCAAAACCTTGATCTTTTCTACCCCCGCTAATTCACCCCAGATCCACCTTGTTTGAAATTCCAACTTCTTTCCTGTAAGTCCTGGCAGGGTCCATATGTTTTATACCTCTCCCACTGCCCCCTTCCCACGCCCCCCCCCCCCCCAAAGCCCTCGCCCTCTCTCAGATCTCTCGATGTCTCCATGTCTCTCGGTCCCTGCTCTCAAATGCTGTGTTTGTGTCCTTCCCCCTCTCTCCCCATCTTGTCTACCGCTCCCTATGTTATATGTTTTATGTGTCGGTTTGTCTTTCTGTGTGATTAATGTTCGCTCTTTCACGAGCCTCGAACTTGTATACAAAAAAAACAAAAAAAAAAAAAAAAAAAAAAAATCCCTGGGCCTTGGCTTATTTATCTGAACCCTGACAGTTTGGTAAAACACAAGTACCCCTGGGCCTTGGCTTATTTCTCCGAACCCTGACAGTTTGGTAAAATACAAGTATCCCTGGGCCTCGGCTTATTTATCTGAACCCTGACAGTTTGGTAAAACACAAGTATCCCTGGGCCTTGGCTTATTTATCTGAACCCTGACAGTTTGGTAAAACACAAGTATCCCTGGGCCTTGGCTTATTTCTCCAAACCCTGACAGTTTGGTAAAACACAAGTATCCCTGGGCCTTGGCTTATTTCTCCAAACCCTGACAGTTTGGTAAAACACAAGTACCCCTGGGCCTTGGCTTATTTCTCCAAACCCTGACAGTTTGGTAAAAGTTAAGTATCCCTGGGCCTTGCCTTATTTCTCCGTGCCCTGACAGTTTGGTAAAACGCAAGTATCCCTGGGCCCTGGCTTATTTCTCCGAACCCTGACAGTTTGGTAAAAGTCAAGTATCCCTGGGCCTTGGCTTATTTATCTGAGCCCTGACAGTTTGGTAAAACACAAGTACTCCTGGGCCTTGGCTTATTTCTTCGAACCCTGACAGTTTGGTAAAACACAAGTATCCCTGGGCCTTGGCTTATTTCTCCGAACCATGACAGTTTGGTAAAAGTCAAGTATCCCTGGGCCTTGGCTTATTTCTCCGTGCCCTGACAGTTTGGTAAAACGCAAGTATCCCTGGGCCTTGGCTTATTTCTCCGAACCCTGACAGTTTGGTAAAAGTCAAGTATCCCTGGGCCTTGGCTTATTTATCTGAACCCTGACAGTTTGGTAAAACACAAGTACTCCTGGGCCTTGGCTTATTTCTCCGAACCCTGACAGTTTGGTAAAACACAAGTATCCCTGGGCCTTGGCTTATTTATCTGAACCCTGACAGTTTGGTAAAACACAAGTATCCCTGGGCCTTGGCTTATTTCTCCGAACGCTGATAGTTTGGTAAAAGTCAAGTATCCCTGGGCCTTGGCTTATTTCTCCGTGCCCTGACAGTTTGGTAAAACGCAAGTATCCCTGGGCCTTGGCTTATTTCTCCGAACCCTGACAGTTTGGTAAAACACAAGTACTCCTGGGCCTTGGCGTATTTCTCCGAACCCTGACAGTTTGGTAAAACACAAGTATCCCTGGGCCTTGGCTTATTTCTCTGAACCCTGACAGTTTGGTAAAACACAAGTACTCCAGGGCCTTGGCTTATTTCTCCGAACCCTGACAGTTTGGTAAAACACAAGTATCCCTGGGCCTTGGCGTATTTCTCCGAACCCTGACAGTTTGGTAAAACACAAGTATCCCTGGGCCTTGGCTTATTTATCTGAACCCTGACAGTTTGGTAAAACACAAGTACCCCTGGGCCTCGGCTTATTTATCTGAACCCTGACAGTTTGGTAAAACACAAGTATCCCTGGGCCTTGGCTTATTTATCTGAACCCTGACAGTTTGGTAAAACACAAGTACTCCAGGGCCTTGGCTTATTTATCTGAACCCTGACAGTTTGGTAAAACACAAGTATCCCTGGGCCTTGGCTTATTTATCTGAACCCTGACAGTTTGGTAAAACACAAGTATCCCTGGGCCTTGGCTTATTTATCTGAACCCTGACAGTTTGGTAAAACACAAGTATCCCTGGGCCTTGGCTTATTTCTCTGAACCCTGACAGTTTGGTAAAACACAAGTACTCCAGGGCCTTGGCTTATTTCTCCGAACCCTGACAGTTTGGTAAAACACAAGTATCCCTGGGCCTTGGCGTATTTCTCCGAACCCTGACAGTTTGGTAAAACACAAGTATCCCTGGGCCTTGGCTTATTTATCTGAACCCTGACAGTTTGGTAAAACACAAGTACCCCTGGGCCTCGGCTTATTTATCTGAACCCTGACAGTTTGGTAAAAGTCAAGTATCCCTGGGCCTTGGCTTATTTATCTGAACCCTGACAGTTTGGTAAAACACAAGTACTCCTGGGCCTTGGCTTATTTCTCCGAACCCTGACAGTTTGGTAAAACACAAGTATCCCTGGGTCTTGGCTTATTTCTCTGAACCCTGACCGTTTGGTAAAAGTCAAGTATCCCTGGGCCTTGGCTTATTTCTCCGAACCCTGACCGTTTGGTAAAACGCAAGTATCCCTGGGCCCTGGCTTATTTTACCGAACCCTGACCGTTTGGTAAAACGCAAGTATCCCTGGGCCTTGGCTTATTTCTCCGAACCCTGACCGTTTGGTAAAACGCAAGTATCCCTGGGCCTTGGCTTATTTCTCTGAACCCTGACCGTTTGGTAAAACGCAAGTATCCCTGGGCCCTGGCTTATTTCTCCGAACCCTGACAGTTTGGTAAAACACAAGTATCCCTGGACCTTGGCTTATTTCTTCGAACCCTGACAGTTTGGTAAAAGTCAAGTATCCCTGGGCCTTGGCATATTTATCTGAACCCTGACAGTTTGGTAAAACACAAGTATCCCTGGGCCTTGGCTTATTTCTCCGAACCATGACAGTTTGGTAAAACGCAAGTATCCCTGGGCCTTGGCTTATTTCTCCGAACCCTGACAGTTTGGTAAAAGTCAAGTATCCCTGGGCCTTGGCTTATTTATCTGAACCCTGACAGTTTGGTAAAACACAAGTACTCCTGGGCCTTGGCTTATTTCTCCGAACCCTGACAGTTTGGTAAAACACAAGTATCCCTGGGTCTTGGCTTATTTCTCTGAACCCTGACCGTTTGGTAAAAGTCAAGTAT
Source organism: Myxine glutinosa (assembly GCF_964187855.1). Taxonomy (NCBI): domain Eukaryota; kingdom Metazoa; phylum Chordata; class Myxini; order Myxiniformes; family Myxinidae; genus Myxine; species Myxine glutinosa. Next base: position 11,007,400 of record NC_136272.1, on the reverse strand, counting down.
CCCTGGGCCTTGGCTTATTTCTCCGAACCCTGACCGTTTGGTAAAACGCAAGTATCCCTGGGCCCTGGCTTATTTTTCCGAACCCTGACCGTTTGGTAAAACGCAAGTATCCCTGGGCCTTGGCTTATTTCTCCGAACCCTGACTGTTTGGTAAAACGCAAGTATCCCTGGGCCTTGGCTTATTTCTCTGAACCCTGACCGTTTGGTAAAACGCAAGTATCCCTGGGCCCTGGCTTATTTCTCCGAACCCTGACAGTTTGGTAAAACACAAGTATCCCTGGACCTTGGCTTATTTCTTCGAACCCTGACAGTTTGGTGAAAGTCAAGTATCCCTGGGCCTTGGCTTATTTATCTGAACCCTGACAGTTTGGTAAAACACAAGTATCCCTGGGCCTTGGCTTATTTCTCCGAACGCTGATAGTTTGGTAAAAGTCAAGTATCCCTGGGCCTTGGCTTATTTCTCCGAACCATGACAGTTTGGTAAAAGTCAAGTATCCCTGGGTCTTGGCTTATTTCTCCGTGCCCTGACAGTTTGGTAAAACGCAAGTATCCCTGGGCCTTGGCTTATTTCTCCGAACCATGACAGTTTGGTAAAACGCAAGTATCCCTGGGCCTTGGCTTATTTCTCCGAACCCTGACAGTTTGGTAAAAGTCAAGTATCCCTGGGCCTTGGCTTATTTATCTGAACCCTGACAGTTTGGTAAAACACAAGTACCCCTGGGCCTCGGCTTATTTATCTGAACCCTGACAGTTTGGTAAAACACAAGTATCCCTGGGCCTTGGCTTATTTCTCCGAACGCTGATAGTTTGGTAAAAGTCAAGTATCCCTGGGCCTTGGCTTATTTATCTGAACGCTGACAGTTTGGTAAAACACAAGTATCCCTGGGCCTTGGCTTATTTCTCCGTGCCCTGACAGTTTGGTAAAACGCAAGTATCCCTGGGCCTTGGCTTATTTCTCCGAACCATGACAGTTTGGTAAAACGCAAGTATCCCTGGGCCTTGGCTTATTTATCTGAACCCTGACAGTTTGGTAAAACACAAGTACTCCTGGGCCTTGGCTTATTTCTCCGAACCCTGACAGTTTGGTAAAACACAAGTATCCCTGGGCCTTGGCTTATTTATCTGAACCCTGACAGTTTGGTAAAACACAAGTACCCCTGGGCCTCGGCTTATTTATCTGAACCCTGACAGTTTGGTAAAACACAAGTACCCCTGGGCCTTGGCTTATTTCTCCGAACCCTGACAGTTTGGGAAAATACAAGTATCCCTGGGCCTCGGCTTATTTCTCCGTGCCCTGACAGTTTGGTAAAACGCAAGTATCCCTGGGCCTTGGCTTATTTATCCGAACCCTGACAATTTGGTAAAACACAAGTATCCCTGGGCCTCGGCTTATTTATCTGAACCCTGACAGTTTGGTAAAACGCAAGTATCCCTGGGCCTTGGCTTATTTATCTGAACCCTGACAATTTGGTAAAACGCAAGTATCCCTGGGCCTCGGTTTATTTATCTGAACCCTGACAGTTTGGTAAAACGCAAGTATCCCTGGGCCTTGGCTTATTTATCCGAACCCTGACAATTTGGTAAAACACAAGTATCCCTGAGCCTCGGCTTATTTATCTGAACCCTGACAATTTGGTAAAACGCAAGTATCCCTGGGCCTCGGCTTATTTATCTGAACCCTGACAGTTTGGTAAAACGCAAGTATCCCTGGGCCTCGGCTTATTTATCTGAACCCTGACAATTTGGTAAAACGCAAGTATCCCTGGGCCTCGGCTTATTTATCTGAACCCTGACAATTTGGTAAAACGCAAGTATCCCTGGGCCTCGGCTTATTTATCTGAACCCTGACAGTTTGGTAAAACGCAAGTATCCCTGGGCCTTGGCTTATTTATCCGAACCCTGACAATTTGGTAAAACACAAGTATCCCTGGGCCTCGGCTTATTTATCTGAACCCTGACAATTTGGTAAAACGCAAGTATCCCTGGGCCTCGGCTTATTTATCTGAACCCTGACAATTTGGTAAAACGCAAGTATCCCTGGGCCTCGGCTTATTTATCTGAACCCTGACAGTTTGGTAAAACGCAAGTATCCCTGGGCCTTGGCTTATTTATCCAAACCCTGACAATTTGGTAAAACGCAAGTATCCCTGGGCCTCGGCTTATTTATCTGAACCCTGACAATTTGGTAAAACGCAAGTATCCCTGGGCCTCGGCTTATTTATCTGAACCCTGACAGTTTGGTAAAACGCAAGTATCCCTGGGCCTTGGCTTATTTATCCGAACCCTGACAATTTGGTAAAACACAAGTATCCCTGGGCCTCGGCTTATTTATCTGAACCCTGACAATTTGGTAAAACGCAAGTATCCCTGGGCCTTGGCTTATTTATCTGAACCCTGACAATTTGGTAAAACGCAAGTATCCCTGGGCCTCGGCTTATTTATCTGAACCCTGACAGTTTGGTAAAACACAAGTACCCCTGGGCCTCGGCTTATTTATCTGAATCCTGACAGTTTGGTAAAACACAAGTACCCCTGGGCCTTGGCTTATTTCTCCGAACCCTGACAGTTTGGGAAAATACAAGTATCCCTGGGCCTCGGCTTATTTCTCCGTGCCCTGACAGTTTGGTAAAACGCAAGTATCCCTGGGCCTTGGCTTATTTATCCGAACCCTGACAATTTGGTAAAACACAAGTATCCCTGGGCCTCGGCTTATTTATCTGAACCCTGACAGTTTGGTAAAACGCAAGTATCCCTGGGCCTTGGCTTATTTATCTGAACCCTGACAATTTGGTAAAACGCAAGTATCCCTGGGCCTCGGCTTATTTATCTGAACCCTGACAGTTTGGTAAAACGCAAGTATCCCTGGGCCTTGGCTTATTTATCCGAACCCTGACAATTTGGTAAAACACAAGTATCCCTGAGCCTCGGCTTATTTATCTGAACCCTGACAATTTGGTAAAACGCAAGTATCCCTGGGCCTCGGCTTATTTATCTGAACCCTGACAGTTTGGTAAAACGCAAGTATCCCTGGGCCTCGGCTTATTTATCTGAACCCTGACAATTTGGTAAAACGCAAGTATCCCTGGGCCTCGGCTTATTTATCTGAACCCTGACAATTTGGTAAAACGCAAGTATCCCTGGGCCTCGGCTTATTTATCTGAACCCTGACAGTTTGGTAAAACGCAAGTATCCCTGGGCCTTGGCTTATTTATCCGAACCCTGACAATTTGGTAAAACACAAGTATCCCTGGGCCTCGGCTTATTTATCTGAACCCTGACAATTTGGTAAAACGCAAGTATCCCTGGGCCTCGGCTTATTTATCTGAACCCTGACAATTTGGTAAAACGCAAGTATCCCTGGGCCTCGGCTTATTTATCTGAACCCTGACAGTTTGGTAAAACGCAAGTATCCCTGGGCCTCGGCTTATTTATCTGAACCCTGACAATTTGGTAAAACGCAAGTATCCCTGGGCCTCGGCTTATTTATCTGAACCCTGACAGTTTGGTAAAACGCAAGTATCCCTGGGCCTTGGCTTATTTATCCGAACCCTGACAATTTGGTAAAACACAAGTATCCCTGGGCCTCGGCTTATTTATCTGAACCCTGACAGTTCGGTAAAACGCAAGTATCCCTGGGCCTTGGCTTATTTATCTGAACCCTGACAATTTGGTAAAACGCAAGTATCCCTGGGCCTCGGCTTATTTATCTGAACCCTGACAGTTTGGTAAAACGCAAGTATCCCTGGGCCTTGGCTTATTTATCCGAACCCTGACAATTTGGTAAAACACAAGTATCCCTGAGCCTCGGCTTATTTATCTGAACCCTGACAATTTGGTAAAACGCAAGTATCCCTGGGCCTCGGCTTATTTATCTGAACCCTGACAGTTTGGTAAAACGCAAGTATCCCTGGGCCTCGGCTTATTTATCTGAACCCTGACAATTTGGTAAAACGCAAGTATCCCTGGGCCTCGGCTTATTTATCTGAACCCTGACAATTTGGTAAAACGCAAGTATCCCTGGGCCTCGGCTTATTTATCTGAACCCTGACAGTTTGGCAAAACGCAAGTATCCCTGGGCCTTGGCTTATTTATCCGAACCCTGACAATTTGGTAAAACACAAGTATCCCTGGGCCTCGGCTTATTTATCTGAACCCTGACAATTTGGTAAAACGCAAGTATCCCTGGGCCTCGGCTTATTTATCTGAACCCTGACAATTTGGTAAAACGCAAGTATCCCTGGGCCTCGGCTTATTTATCTGAACCCTGACAGTTTGGTAAAACGCAAGTATCCCTGGGCCTTGGCTTATTTATCCAAACCCTGACAATTTGGTAAAACGCAAGTATCCCTGGGCCTCGGCTTATTTATCTGAACCCTGACAGTTTGGTAAAACGCAAGTATCCCTGGGCCTTGGCTTATTTATCCGAACCCTGACAATTTGGTAAAACACAAGTATCCCAGGGCCTTGGCTTATTTCTCCGAACCCTGACAGTTTGGTAAAACGCAAGTATCCCTGGGCCTTGGCTTATTTCTCCGAACCCTGACAGTTTGGTAAAATACAAGTATCCCTGGGCCTTGGCTTATTTCTCCGAACCCTGACAGTTTGGTAAAACACAAGTATCCCTGGGCCTTGGCTTATTTCTCCGAACCCTGACAGTTTGGTAAAACGCAAGTATCCCTGGGCCTCGGCTTATTTATCTGAACCCTGACAATTTGGTAAAACACAAGTATCCCTGGGCCTTGGCTTATTTATCTGAACCCTGACAATTTGGTAAAACACAAGTATCCCTGGGCCTCGGCTTATTTATCTGAACCCTGACAGTTTGGTAAAACACAAGTATCCCTGGGCCTTGGCTTATTTATCTGAACCCTGACAATTTGGTAAAACACAAGTATCCCTGGGCCTTGGCTTATTTATCCGAACCCTGACAATTTGGTAAAACACAAGTATCCCTGGGCCTCGGCTTATTTATCTGAACCCTGACAATTTGGTAAAACGCAAGTATCCCTGGGCCTCGGCTTATTTATCTGAACCCTGACAATTTGGTAAAACGCAAGTATCCCTGGGCCTTGGCTTATTTATCCGAACCCTGACAATTTGGTAAAACACAAGTATCCCTGGGCCTCGGCTTATTTATCTGAACCCTGACAATTTGGTAAAACGCAAGTATCCCTGGGCCTCGGCTTATTTATCTGAACCCTGACAGTTTGGTAAAACGCAAGTATCCCTGGGCCTCGGCTTATTTATCTGAACCCTGACAATTTGGTAAAACGCAAGTATCCCTGGGCCTCGGCTTATTTATCTGAACCCTGACAATTTGGTAAAACGCAAGTATCCCTGGGCCTCGGCTTATTTATCTGAACCCTGACAGTTTGGTAAAACGCAAGTATCCCTGGGCCTTTGCTTATTTATCCGAACCCTGACAATTTGGTAAAACACAAGTATCCCTGGGCCTCGGCTTATTTATCTGAACCCTGACAATTTGGTAAAACGCAAGTATCCGTGGGCCTCGGCTTATTTATCTGAACCCTGACAGTTTGGTAAAACGCAAGTATCCCTGGGCCTTGGCTTATTTATCCGAACCCTGACAATTTGGTAAAACACAAGTATCCCAGGGCCTTGGCTTATTTCTCCGAACCCTGACAGTTTGGTAAAACGCAAGTATCCCTGGGCCTTGGCTTATTTCTCCGAACCCTGACAGTTTGGTAAAACACAAGTATCCCTGGGCCTTGGCTTATTTCTCCGAACCCTGACAGTTTGGTAAAACACAAGTATCCCTGGGCCTTGGCTTATTTATCTGAACCCTGACAGTTTGGTAAAACACAAGTACCCCTGGGCCTTGGCTTATTTCTCCGAACCCTGACAGTTTGGTAAAACACAAGTATCCCTGGGCCTTGGCTTATTTCTCCGAACCCTGACAGTTTGGTAAAACACAAGTATCCCTGGGCCCTGGCTTATTTATCTGAACCCTGACAGTTTGGTAAAACGCAAGTATCCCTGGGCCTTGGCTTATTTCTCCGAACCCTGACAGTTTGGTAAAACACAAGTATCCCTGGGCCTTGGCTTATTTATCCGAACCATGACAGTTTGGTAAAACGCAAGTATCCCTGGGCCTCGGCTTATTTATCTGAACCCTGACAATTTGGTAAAACACAAGTATCCCTGGGCCTTGGCTTATTTATCTGAACCCTGACAGTTTGGTAAAACGCAAGTATCCCTGGGCCTTGGCTTATTTATCCGAACCCTGACAATTTGGTAAAACACAAGTATCCCTGGGCCTCGGCTTATTTATCTGAACCCTGACAGTTTGGTAAAACACAAGTATCCCTGGGCCTCGGCTTATTTATCCGAACCCTGACAATTTGGTAAAACACAAGTATCCCTGGGCCTCGGCTTATTTATCTGAACCCTGACAATTTGGTAAAACACAAGTATCCCTGGGCCTCGGCTTATTTATCTGAACCCTGACAATTTGGTAAAACACAAGTATCCCTGGGCCTCGGCTTATTTATCTGAACCCTGACAGTTTGGTAAAACACAAGTATCCCTGGGCCTCGGCTTATTTATCTGAACCCTGACAATTTGGTAAAACACAAGTATCCCTGGGCCTCGGCTTATTTATCCGAATCCTGACAATTTGGTAAAACACAAGTATCCCTGGGCCTCGGCTTATTTATCTGAACCCTGACAATTTGGTAAAACACAAGTATCCCTGGGCCTCGGCTTATTTATCCGAACCCTGACAATTTGGTAAAACACAAGTATCCCTGGGCCTTGGCTTATTTATCTGAACCCTGACAATTTGGTAAAACACAAGTATCCCTGGGCCTTGGCTTATTTATCTGAACCCTGACAATTTGGTAAAACACAAGTATCCCTGGGCCTCGGCTTATTTATCTGAACCCTGACAGTTTGGTAAAACGCAAGTATCCCTGGGCCTCGGCTTATTTATCTGAACCCTGACAGTTTGGTAAAACACAAGTATCCCTGGGCCTCGGCTTATTTATCCGAACCCTGACAATTTGGTAAAAGACAAGTATCCCTGGGCCTTGGCTTATTTATCTGAACCCTGACAGTTTGGTAAAACACAAGTATCCCTGGGCCTTGGCTTATTTATCTGCACCCTGACAATTTGGTAAAACACAAGTATCCCTGGGCCTTGGCTTATTTATCTGAACCCTGACAGTTTGGTAAAACACAAGTATCCCTGGGCCTTGGCTTATTTATCCGAACCCTGACAATTTGGTAAAACACAAGTATCCCTGGGCCTTGGCTTATTTATCTGAACCCTGACAGTTTGGTAAAACACAAGTATCCCTGGGCCTCGGCTTATTTCTCCGAACCCTGACAATTTGGTAAAACACAAGTATCCCTGGGCCTTGGCTTATTTATCTGAACCATGACAGTTTGGTAAAACACAAGTATCCCTGGGCCTTGGCTTATTTATCTGAACCCTGACAGTTTGGTAAAACACAAGTATCCCTGGGCCTTGGCTTATTTATCTGAACCCTGACAGTTTGGTAAAACACAAGTATCCCTGGGCCTTGGCTTATTTATCCGAACCCTGACAATTTGGTAAAACACAAGTATCCCTGGGCCTTGGCTTATTTATCTGAACCCTGACAGTTTGGTAAAACACAAGTATCCCTGGGCCTTGGCTTATTTATCCGAACCCTGACAATTTGGTAAAACACAAGTATCCCTGGGCCTTGGCTTATTTATCCGAACCCTGACAATTTGGTAAAGCACAAGTATCCCTGGGCCTTGGCTTATTTATCTGAACCCTGACAATTTGGTAAAACTCAAGTATCCCAGGGCCTTGGCTTATTTCTCCGAACCCTGACAGTTTGGTAAAACACAAGTATCCCTGGGCCTCGGCTTATTTCTCCGAACCCTGACAATTTGGTAAAACACAAGTATCCCTGGGCCTTGGCTTATTTATCTGAACCATGACAGTTTGGTAAAACACAAGTATCCCTGGGCCTTGGCTTATTTATCTGAACCCTGACAGTTTGGTAAAACACAAGTATCCCTGGGCCTTGGCTTATTTATCCGAACCCTGACAATTTGGTAAAACACAAGTATCCCTGGGCCTTGGCTTATTTATCTGAACCATGACAGTTTGGTAAAACACAAGTATCCCTGGGTCTTGGCTTATTTATCTGAACCCTGACAGTTTGGTAAAACACAAGTATCCCTGGGCCTTGGCTTATTTATCCGAACCCTGACAATTTGGTAAAACACAAGTATCCCTGGGCCTTGGCTTATTTATCTGAACCCTGACAATTTGGTAAAACACAAGTATCCCAGGGCCTTGGCTTATTTCTCCGAACCCTGACAGTTTGGTAAAACACAAGTATCCCTGGGCCTCGGCTTATTTATCTGAACCCTGACAGTTTGGTAAAACACAAGTATCCCTGGGCCTCGGCTTATTTATCTGAACCCTGACAATTTGGTAAAACACAAGTATCCCTGGGCCTTGGCTTATTTATCTGAACCCTGACAATTTGGTAAAACACAAGCATCCCTGGGCCTTGGCTTATTTATCTGAACCCTGACAGTTTGGTAAAACACAAGTATCCCTGGGCCTCGGCTTATTTATCTGAACCCTGACAATTTGGTAAAACACAAGTATCCCTGGGCCTTGGCTTATTTATCTGAACCCTGACAATTTGGTAAAACACAAGTATCCCTGGGCCTTGGCTTATTTCTCCGAACCCTGACAGTTTGGTAAAACGCAAGTATCCCTGGGCCTCGGCTTATTTATCTGAACCCTGACAATTTGGTAAAACACAAGTATCCCTGGGCCTCGGCTTATTTATCTGAACCCTGACAATTTGGTAAAACACAAGTATCCCTGGGCCTCGGCTTATTTATCTGAACCCTGACAATTTGGTAAAACACAAGTATCCCTGGGCCTCGGCTTATTTATCTGAACCCTGACAATTTGGTAAAACACAAGTATCCCTGGGCCTCGGCTTGTTTATCTGAACCCTGACAGTTTGGTAAAACACAAGTATCCCTGGGCCTCGGCTTATTTATCTGAACCCTGACAATTTGGTAAAACACAAGTATCCCTGGGCCTCGGCTTATTTATCCGAATCCTGACAATTTTGTAAAACACAAGTATCCCTGGGCCTCGGCTTATTTATCTGAACCCTGACAATTTGGTAAAACACAAGTATCCCTGGGCCTCGGCTTATTTATCCGAACCCTGACAATTTGGTAAAACACAAGTATCCCTGGGCCTTGGCTTATTTATCTGAACCCTGACAATTTGGTAAAACACAAGTATCCCTGGGCCTTGGCTTATTTATCTGAACCCTGACAATTTGGTAAAACACAAGTATCCCTGGGCCTCGGCTTATTTATCCGAACCCTGACAATTTGGTAAAACACAAGTATCCCTGGGCCTCGGCTTATTTATCCGAACCCTGACAATTTGGTAAAACACAAGTATCCCTGGGCCTTGGCTTATTTATCTGAACCCTGACAATTTGGTAAAACACAAGTATCCCTGGGCCTTGGCTTATTTATCTGAACCCTGACAATTTGGTAAAACACAAGTATCCCTGGGCCTCGGCTTATTTATCCGAACCCTGACAATTTGGTAAAACACAAGTATCCCTGGGCCTCGGCTTATTTATCTGAACCCTGACAGTTTGGTAAAACGCAAGTATCCCTGGGCCTCGGCTTATTTATCTGAACCCTGACAGTTTGGTAAAACACAAGTATCCCTGGGCCTCGGCTTATTTATCCGAACCCTGACAATTTGGTAAAAGACAAGTATCCCTGGGCCTTGGCTTATTTATCTGAACCCTGACAGTTTGGTAAAACACAAGTATCCCTGGGCCTCGGCTTATTTCTCCGAACCCTGACAATTTGGTAAAACACAAGTATCCCTGGGCCTTGGCTTATTTATCTGAACCCTGACAGTTTGGTAAAACACAAGTATCCCTGGGCCTTGGCTTATTTATCCGAACCCTGACAATTTGGTAAAACACAAGTATCCCAGGGCCTTGGCTTATTTATCTGAACCCTGACAGTTTGGTAAAACACAAGTATCCCTGGGCCTCGGCTTATTTCTCCGAACCCTGACAATTTGGTAAAACACAAGTATCCCTGGGCCTTGGCTTATTTATCTGAACCATGACAGTTTGGTAAAACACAAGTATCCCTGGGCCTTGGCTTATTTATCTGAACCCTGACAGTTTGGTAAAACACAAGTATCCCTGGGTCTTGGCTTATTTATCTGAACCCTGACAGTTTGGTAAAACACAAGTATCCCTGGGCCTTGGCTTATTTATCCGAACCCTGACAATTTGGTAAAACACAAGTATCCCTGGGCCTTGGCTTATTTATCCGAACCCTGACAATTTGGTAAAACACAAGTATCCCTGGGCCTTGGCTTATTTATCTGAACCCTGACAATTTGGTAAAACACAAGTATCCCAGGGCCTTGGCTTATTTATCCGAACCCTGACAATTTGGTAAAACACAAGTATCCCTGGGCCTTGGCTTATTTATCCGAACCCTGACAATTTGGTAAAACACAAGTATCCCTGGGCCTTGGCTTATTTATCCGAACCCTGACAATTTGGTAAAACACAAGTATCCCTGGGCCTTGGCTTATTTATCCGAACCCTGACAATTTGGTAAAACACAAGTATCCCTGGGCCTCGGCTTATTTATCTGAACCCTGACAGTTTGGTAAAACACAAGTATCCCTGGGCCTCGGCTTATTTATCTGAACCCTGACAATTTGGTAAAACACAAGTATCCCTGGGCCTTGGCTTATTTATCTGAACCCTGACAATTTGGTAAAACACAAGCATCCCTGGGCCTTGGCTTATTTATCTGAACCCTGACAATTTGGTAAAACACAAGTATCCCTGGGCCTTGGCTTATTTATCTGAACCCTGACAATTTGGTAAAACACAAGTATCCCTGGGCCTTGGCTTATTTCTCCGAACCCTGACAGTTTGGTAAAACGCAAGTATCCCTGGGCCTTGGCTTATTTATCTGAACCCTGACAATTTGGTAAAACACAAGCATCCCTGGGCCTTGGCTTATTTATCTGAACCCTGACAATTTGGTAAAACACAAGTATCCCTGGGCCTCGGCTTATTTATCTGAATCCTGACAATTTGGTAAAACACAAGTATCCCTGGGCCTCGGCTTATTTATCTGAACCCTGACAATTTGGTAAAACACAAGTATCCCTGGGCCTCGGCTTGTTTATCTGAACCCTGACAGTTTGGTAAAACACAAGTATCCCTGGGCCTCGGCTTATTTATCTGAACCCTGACAATTTGGTAAAACACAAGTATCCCTGGGCCTCGGCTTATTTATCCGAATCCTGACAATTTGGTAAAACACAAGTATCCCTGGGCCTCGGCTTATTTATCTGAACCCTGACAATTTGGTAAAACACAAGTATCCCTGGGCCTCGGCTTATTTATCCGAACCCTGACAATTTGGTAAAACACAAGTATCCCTGGGCCTTGGCTTATTTATCTGAACCCTGACAATTTGGTAAAACACAAGTATCCCTGGGCCTTGGCTTATTTATCTGAACCCTGACAATTTGGTAAAACACAAGTATCCCTGGGCCTCGGCTTATTTATCCGAACCCTGACAATTTGGTAAAACACAAGTATCCCTGGGCCTCGGCTTATTTATCCGAACCCTGACAATTTGGTAAAACACAAGTATCCCTGGGCCTTGGCTTATTTATCTGAACCCTGACAATTTGGTAAAACACAAGTATCCCTGGGCCTTGGCTTATTTATCTGAACCCTGACAATTTGGTAAAACACAAGTATCCCTGGGCCTCGGCTTATTTATCCGAACCCTGACAATTTGGTAAAACACAAGTATCCCTGGGCCTCGGCTTATTTATCTGAACCCTGACAGTTTGGTAAAACGCAAGTATCCCTGGGCCTCGGCTTATTTATCTGAACCCTGACAGTTTGGTAAAACACAAGTATCCCTGGGCCTCGGCTTATTTATCCGAACCCTGACAATTTGGTAAAAGACAAGTATCCCTGGGCCTTGGCTTATTTATCTGAACCCTGACAGTTTGGTAAAACACAAGTATCCCTGGGCCTCGGCTTATTTCTCCGAACCCTGACAATTTGGTAAAACACAAGTATCCCTGGGCCTTGGCTTATTTATCTGAACCCTGACAGTTTGGTAAAACACAAGTATCCCTGGGCCTTGGCTTATTTATCCGAACCCTGACAATTTGGTAAAACACAAGTATCCCTGGGCCTTGGCTTATTTATCTGAACCCTGACAGTTTGGTAAAACACAAGTATCCCTGGGCCTCGGCTTATTTCTCCGAACCCTGACAATTTGGTAAAACACAAGTATCCCTGGGCCTTGGCTTATTTATCTGAACCATGACAGTTTGGTAAAACACAAGTATCCCTGGGCCTTGGCTTATTTATCTGAACCCTGACAGTTTGGTAAAACACAAGTATCCCTGGGCCTTGGCTTATTTATCTGAACCCTGACAGTTTGGTAAAACACAAGTATCCCTGGGCCTTGGCTTATTTATCCGAACCCTGACAATTTGGTAAAACACAAGTATCCCTGGGCCTTGGCTTATTTATCTGAACCCTGACAGTTTGGTAAAACACAAGTATCCCTGGGCCTTGGCTTATTTATCCGAACCCTGACAATTTGGTAAAACACAAGTATCCCTGGGCCTTGGCTTATTTATCCGAACCCTGACAATTTGGTAAAACACAAGTATCCCTGGGCCTTGGCTTATTTATCTGAACCCTGACAATTTGGTAAAACACAAGTATCCCAGGGCCTTGGCTTATTTCTCCGAACCCTGACAGTTTGGTAAAACACAAGTATCCCTGGGCCTCGGCTTATTTCTCCGAACCCTGACAATTTGGTAAAACACAAGTATCCCTGGGCCTTGGCTTATTTATCTGAACCCTGACAGTTTGGTAAAACACAAGTGTCCCTGGGCCTTGGCTTATTTATCCGAACCCTGACAATTTGGTAAAACACAAGTATCCCTGGGCCTTGGCTTATTTATCTGAACCCTGACAGTTTGGTAAAACACAAGTATCCCTGGGCCTCGGCTTATTTCTCCGAACCCTGACAATTTGGTAAAACACAAGTATCCCTGGGCCTTGGCTTATTTATCTGAACCATGACAGTTTGGTAAAACACAAGTATCCCTGGGCCTTGGCTTATTTATCTGAACCCTGACAGTTTGGTAAAACACAAGTATCCCTGGGCCTTGGCTTATTTATCTGAACCCTGACAGTTTGGTAAAACACAAGTATCCCTGGGGCTTGGCTTATTTATCTGAACCCTGACAGTTTGGTAAAACACAAGTATCCCTGGGCCTTGGCTTATTTATCCGAACCCTGACAATTTGGTAAAACACAAGTATCCCTGGGCCTTGGCTTATTTATCTGAACCCTGACAGTTTGGTAAAACACAAGTATCCCTGGGCCGTGGCTTATTTATCCGAACCCTGACAATTTGGTAAAACACAAGTATCCCTGGGCCTTGGCTTATTTATCCGAACCCTGACAATTTGGTAAAACACAAGTATCCCTGGGCCTTGGCTTATTTATCTGAACCCTGACAATTTGGTAAAACACAAGTATCCCAGGGCCTTGGCTTATTTCTCCGAACCCTGACAGTTTGGTAAAACACAAGTATCCCTGGGCCTCGGCTTATTTATCTGAACCCTGACAGTTTGGTAAAACACAAGTATCCCTGGGCCTCGGCTTATTTATCTGAACCCTGACAATTTGGTAAAACACAAGTATCCCTGGGCCTTGGCTTATTTATCTGAACCCTGACAATTTGGTAAAACACAAGTATCCCTGGGCCTTGGCTTATTTATCCGAACCCTGACAATTTGGTAAAACACAAGTATCCCTGGGCCTCGGCTTATTTATCTGAACCCTGACAGTTTGGTAAAACGCAAGTATCCCTGGGCCTCGGCTTATTTATCTGAACCCTGACAGTTTGGTAAAACACAAGTATCCCTGGGCCTCGGCTTATTTATCCGAACCCTGACAATTTGGTAAAAGACAAGTATCCCTGGGCCTTGGCTTATTTATCTGAACCCTGACAGTTTGGTAAAACACAAGTATCCCTGGGCCTCGGCTTATTTCTCCGAACCCTGACAATTTGGTAAAACACAAGTATCCCTGGGCCTTGGCTTATTTATCTGAACCCTGACAGTTTGGTAAAACACAAGTATCCCTGGGCCTTGGCTTATTTATCCGAACCCTGACAATTTGGTAAAACACAAGTATCCCTGGGCCTTGGCTTATTTATCTGAACCCTGACAGTTTGGTAAAACACAAGTATCCCTGGGCCTCGGCTTATTTCTCCGAACCCTGACAATTTGGTAAAACACAAGTATCCCTGGGCCTTGGCTTATTTATCTGAACCATGACAGTTTGGTAAAACACAAGTATCCCTGGGCCTTGGCTTATTTATCTGAACCCTGACAGTTTGGTAAAACACAAGTATCCCTGGGCCTTGGCTTATTTATCTGAACCCTGACAGGTTGGTAAAACACAAGTATCCCTGGGCCTTGGCTTATTTATCCGAACCCTGACAATTTGGTAAAACACAAGTATCCCTGGGCCTTGGCTTATTTATCTGAACCCTGACAGTTTGGTAAAACACAAGTATCCCTGGGCCTTGGCTTATTTATCCGAACCCTGACAATTTGGTAAAACACAAGTATCCCTGGGCCTTGGCTTATTTATCCGAACCCTGACAATTTGGTAAAACACAAGTATCCCTGGGCCTTGGCTTATTTATCTGAACCCTGACAATTTGGTAAAACACAAGTATCCCAGGGCCTTGGCTTATTTCTCCGAACCCTGACAGTTTGGTAAAACACAAGTATCCCTGGGCCTCGGCTTATTTCTCCGAACCCTGACAATTTGGTAAAACACAAGTATCCCTGGGCCTTGGCTTATTTATCTGAACCCTGACAGTTTGGTAAAACACAAGTATCCCTGGGCCTCGGCTTATTTCTCCGAACCCTGACAATTTGGTAAAACACAAGTATCCCTGGGCCTTGGCTTATTTATCTGAACCATGACAGTTTGGTAAAACACAAGTATCCCTGGGCCTTGGCTTATTTATCTGAACCCTGACAGTTTGGTAAAACACAAGTATCCCTGGGCCTTGGCTTATTTATCTGAACCATGACAGTTTGGTAAAACACAAGTATCCCTGGGCCTTGGCTTATTTATCTGAACCCTGACAGTTTGGTAAAACACAAGTATCCCTGGGCCTTGGCTTATTTATCTGAACCCTGACAGTTTGGTAAAACACAAGTATCCCTGGGCCTTGGCTTATTTATCCGAACCCTGACAATTTGGTAAAACACAAGTATCCCTGGGCCTTGGCTTATTTATCCGAACCCTGACAATTTGGTAAAACACAAGTATCCCTGGGCCTTGGCTTATTTATCTGAACCCTGACAATTTGGTAAAACACAAGTATCCCAGGGCCTTGGCTTATTTCTCCGAACCCTGACAGTTTGGTAAAACACAAGTATCCCTGGGCCTCGGCTTATTTATCTGAAACCTGACAGTTTGGTAAAACACAAGTATCCCTGGGCCTTGGCTTATTTATCTGAACCATGACAGTTTGGTAAAACACAAGTATCCCTGGGCCTTGGCTTATTTATCTGAACCCTGACAGTTTGGTAAAACACAAGTATCCCTGGGCCTTGGCTTATTTATCTGAACCCTGACAGTTTGGTAAAACACAAGTATCCCTGGGCCTTGGCTTATTTATCCGAACCCTGACAATTTGGTAAAACACAAGTATCCCTGGGCCTTGGCTTATTTATCTGAACCCTGACAGTTTGGTAAAACACAAGTATCCCTGGGCCTTGGCTTATTTATCCGAACCCTGACAATTTGGTAAAACACAAGTATCCCTGGGCCTTGGCTTATTTATCCGAACCCTGACAATTTGGTAAAACACAAGTATCCCTGGGCCTTGGCTTATTTATCTGAACCCTGACAATTTGGTAAAACACAAGTATCCCAGGGCCTTGGCTTATTTCTCCGAACCCTGACAGTTTGGTAAAACACAAGTATCCCTGGGCCTCGGCTTATTTCTCCGAACCCTGACAATTTGGTAAAACACAAGTATCCCTGGGCCTTGGCTTATTTATCTGAACCCTGACAGTTTGGTAAAACACAAGTGTCCCTGGGCCTTGGCTTATTTATCCGAACCCTGACAATTTGGTAAAACACAAGTATCCCTGGGCCTTGGCTTATTTATCTGAACCCTGACAGTTTGGTAAAACACAAGTATCCCTGGGCCTCGGCTTATTTCTCCGAACCCTGACAATTTGGTAAAACACAAGTATCCCTGGGCCTTGGCTTATTTATCTGAACCATGACAGTTTGGTAAAACACAAGTATCCCTGGGCCTTGGCTTATTTATCTGAACCCTGACAGTTTGGTAAAACACAAGTATCCCTGGGCCTTGGCTTATTTATCTGAACCCTGACAGTTTGGTAAAACACAAGTATCCCTGGGGCTTGGCTTATTTATCTGAACCCTGACAGTTTGGTAAAACACAAGTATCCCTGGGCCTTGGCTTATTTATCCGAACCCTGACAATTTGGTAAAACACAAGTATCCCTGGGCCTTGGCTTATTTATCTGAACCCTGACAGTTTGGTAAAACACAAGTATCCCTGGGCCGTGGCTTATTTATCCGAACCCTGACAATTTGGTAAAACACAAGTATCCCTGGGCCTTGGCTTATTTATCCGAACCCTGACAATTTGGTAAAACACAAGTATCCCTGGGCCTTGGCTTATTTATCTGAACCCTGACAATTTGGTAAAACACAAGTATCCCAGGGCCTTGGCTTATTTCTCCGAACCCTGACAGTTTGGTAAAACACAAGTATCCCTGGGCCTCGGCTTATTTATCTGAACCCTGACAGTTTGGTAAAACACAAGTATCCCTGGGCCTCGGCTTATTTATCTGAACCCTGACAATTTGGTAAAACACAAGTATCCCTGGGCCTTGGCTTATTTATCTGAACCCTGACAATTTGGTAAAACACAAGTATCCCTGGGCCTTGGCTTATTTATCCGAACCCTGACAATTTGGTAAAACACAAGTATCCCTGGGCCTCGGCTTATTTATCTGAACCCTGACAGTTTGGTAAAACGCAAGTATCCCTGGGCCTCGGCTTATTTATCTGAACCCTGACAGTTTGGTAAAACACAAGTATCCCTGGGCCTCGGCTTATTTATCCGAACCCTGACAATTTGGTAAAAGACAAGTATCCCTGGGCCTTGGCTTATTTATCTGAACCCTGACAGTTTGGTAAAACACAAGTATCCCTGGGCCTCGGCTTATTTCTCCGAACCCTGACAATTTGGTAAAACACAAGTATCCCTGGGCCTTGGCTTATTTATCTGAACCCTGACAGTTTGGTAAAACACAAGTATCCCTGGGCCTTGGCTTATTTATCCGAACCCTGACAATTTGGTAAAACACAAGTATCCCTGGGCCTTGGCTTATTTATCTGAACCCTGACAGTTTGGTAAAACACAAGTATCCCTGGGCCTCGGCTTATTTCTCCGAACCCTGACAATTTGGTAAAACACAAGTATCCCTGGGCCTTGGCTTATTTATCTGAACCATGACAGTTTGGTAAAACACAAGTATCCCTGGGCCTTGGCTTATTTATCTGAACCCTGACAGTTTGGTAAAACACAAGTATCCCTGGGCCTTGGCTTATTTATCTGAACCCTGACAGGTTGGTAAAACACAAGTATCCCTGGGCCTTGGCTTATTTATCCGAACCCTGACAATTTGGTAAAACACAAGTATCCCTGGGCCTTGGCTTATTTATCTGAACCCTGACAGTTTGGTAAAACACAAGTATCCCTGGGCCTTGGCTTATTTATCCGAACCCTGACAATTTGGTAAAACACAAGTATCCCTGGGCCTTGGCTTATTTATCCGAACCCTGACAATTTGGTAAAACACAAGTATCCCTGGGCCTTGGCTTATTTATCTGAACCCTGACAATTTGGTAAAACACAAGTATCCCAGGGCCTTGGCTTATTTCTCCGAACCCTGACAGTTTGGTAAAACACAAGTATCCCTGGGCCTCGGCTTATTTCTCCGAACCCTGACAATTTGGTAAAACACAAGTATCCCTGGGCCTTGGCTTATTTATCTGAACCCTGACAGTTTGGTAAAACACAAGTATCCCTGGGCCTCGGCTTATTTCTCCGAACCCTGACAATTTGGTAAAACACAAGTATCCCTGGGCCTTGGCTTATTTATCTGAACCATGACAGTTTGGTAAAACACAAGTATCCCTGGGCCTTGGCTTATTTATCTGAACCCTGACAGTTTGGTAAAACACAAGTATCCCTGGGCCTTGGCTTATTTATCTGAACCATGACAGTTTGGTAAAACACAAGTATCCCTGGGCCTTGGCTTATTTATCTGAACCCTGACAGTTTGGTAAAACACAAGTATCCCTGGGCCTTGGCTTATTTATCTGAACCCTGACAGTTTGGTAAAACACAAGTATCCCTGGGCCTTGGCTTATTTATCCGAACCCTGACAATTTGGTAAAACACAAGTATCCCTGGGCCTTGGCTTATTTATCCGAACCCTGACAATTTGGTAAAACACAAGTATCCCTGGGCCTTGGCTTATTTATCTGAACCCTGACAATTTGGTAAAACACAAGTATCCCAGGGCCTTGGCTTATTTCTCCGAACCCTGACAGTTTGGTAAAACACAAGTATCCCTGGGCCTCGGCTTATTTATCTGAAACCTGACAGTTTGGTAAAACACAAGTATCCCTGGGCCTCGGCTTATTTATCTGAACCCTGACAATTTGGTAAAACACAAGTACCCCTGGGCCTTGGCTTATTTATCTGAACCCTGACAGTTTGGTAAAACACAAGTATCCCTGGGCCTCGGCTTATTTATCTGAACCCTGACAATTTGGTAAAACGCAAGTATCCCTGGGCCTTGGCTTATTTCTCCGAACCCTGACAGTTTGGTAAAACGCAAGTATCCCTGGGCCTTGGCTTATTTATCTGAACCCTGACAATTTGGTAAAACACAAGCATCCCTGGGCCTTGGCTTATTTCTCCGTGCCCTGACAGTTTGGTAAAACGCAAGTATCCCTGGGCCTTGGATTATTTATCTGAACCCTGACAGTTTGGTAAAACACAAGTACCCCTGGGCCTTGGCTTATTTATCTGAACCCTGACAGTTTGGTAAAACACAAGTATCCCTGGGCCTCGGCTTATTTATCTGAACCCTGACAATTTGGTAAAACGCAAGTATCCCTGGGCCTCGGCTTATTTATCTGAACCCTGACAATTTGGTAAAACACAAGCATCCCTGGGCCTTGGCTTATTTATCTGAACCCTGACAATTTGGTAAAACACAAGTATCCCTGGGCCTCGGCTTATTTATCTGAACCCTGACAATTTGGTAAAACGCAAGTATCCCTGGGCCTCGGCTTATTTATCCGAACCCTGACAATTTGGTAAAACACAAGTATCCCTGGGCCTTGGCTTATTTATCTGAACCCTGACAATTTGGTAAAACACAAGTATCCCTGGGCCTCGGCTTATTTATCTGAACCCTGACAATTTGGTAAAACACAAGTATCCCTGGGCCTCGGCTTATTTATCCGAACCCTGACAATTTGGTAAAACGCAAGTATCCCTGGGCCTTGGCTTATTTATCTGAACCCTGACAGTTTGGTAAAACACAAGTATGCCTGGGCCTTTGCTTATTTATCCGAACCCTGACAATTTGGTAAAACACAAGTATCCCAGGGCCTTGGCTTATTTCTCCGAACCCTGACAGTTTGGTAAAACGCAAGTATCCCTGGGCTTTGGCTTATTTCTCCGAACCCTGACAGTTTGGTAAAACACAAGTATCCCTGGGCCTTGGCTTATTTCTCCGAACCCTGACAGTTTGGTAAAACACAAGTATCCCTGGGCCTTGGCTTATTTATCTGAACCCTGACAGTTTGGTAAAACACAAGTACCCCTGGGCCTTGGCTTATTTCTCCGAACCCTGACAGTTTGGTAAAACACAAGTATCCCTGGGCCTTGGCTTATTTCTCCGAACCCTGACAGTTTGGTAAAACACAAGTATCCCTGGGCCCTGGCTTATTTATCTGAACCCTGACAGTTTGGTAAAACGCAAGTATCCCTGGGCCTTGGCTTATTTCTCCGAACCCTGACAGTTTGGTAAAACACAAGTATCCCTGGGCCTTGGCTTATTTATCCGAACCATGACAGTTTGGTAAAACGCAAGTATCCCTGGGCCTCGGCTTATTTATCTGAACCCTGACAATTTGGTAAAACACAAGTATCCCTGGGCCTTGGCTTATTTATCTGAACCCTGACAGTTTGGTAAAACGCAAGTATCCCTGGGCCTTGGCTTATTTATCCGAACCCTGACAATTTGGTAAAACACAAGTATCCCTGGGCCTCGGCTTATTTATCTGAACCCTGACAGTTTGGTAAAACACAAGTATCCCTGGGCCTCGGCTTATTTATCCGAACCCTGACAATTTGGTAAAACACAAGTATCCCTGGGCCTCGGCTTATTTATCTGAAACCTGACAATTTGGTAAAACACAAGTATCCCTGGGCCTCGGCTTATTTATCTGAACCCTGACAATTTGGTAAAACACAAGTATCCCTGGGCCTCGGCTTATTTATCTGAACCCTGACAGTTTGGTAAAACACAAGTATCCCTGGGCCTCGGCTTATTTATCTGAACCCTGACAATTTGGTAAAACACAAGTATCCCTGGGCCTCGGCTTATTTATCCGAATCCTGACAATTTGGTAAAACACAAGTATCCCTGGGCCTCGGCTTATTTATCTGAACCCTGACAATTTGGTAAAACACAAGTATCCCTGGGCCTCGGCTTATTTATCCGAACCCTGACAATTTGGTAAAACACAAGTATCCCTGGGCCTTGGCTTATTTATCTGAACCCTGACAATTTGGTAAAACACAAGTATCCCTGGGCCTTGGCTTATTTATCTGAACCCTGACAATTTGGTAAAACACAAGTATCCCTGGGCCTCGGCTTATTTATCCGAACCCTGACAATTTGGTAAAACACAAGTATCCCTGGGCCTCGGCTTATTTATCCGAACCCTGACAATTTGGTAAAACACAAGTATCCCTGGGCCTTGGCTTATTTATCTGAACCCTGACAATTTGGTAAAACACAAGTATCCCTGGGCCTTGGCTTATTTATATGAACCCTGACAATTTGGTAAAACACAAGTATCCCTGGGCCTCGGCTTATTTATCCGAACCCTGACAATTTGGTAAAACACAAGTATCCCTGGGCCTCGGCTTATTTATCTGAACCCTGACAGTTTGGTAAAACGCAAGTATCCCTGGGCCTCGGCTTATTTATCTGAACCCTGACAGTTTGGTAAAACACAAGTATCCCTGGGCCTCGGCTTATTTATCCGAACCCTGACAATTTGGTAAAAGACAAGTATCCCTGGGCCTTGGCTTATTTATCTGAACCCTGACAGTTTGGTAAAACACAAGTATCCCTGGGCCTTGGCTTATTTATCTGCACCCTGACAATTTGGTAAAACACAAGTATCCCTGGGCCTTGGCTTATTTATCTGAACCCTGACAGTTTGGTAAAACACAAGTATCCCTGGGCCTTGGCTTATTTATCCGAACCCTGACAATTTGGTAAAACACAAGTATCCCTGGGCCTTGGCTTATTTATCTGAACCCTGACAGTTTGGTAAAACACAAGTATCCCTGGGCCTCGGCTTATTTCTCCGAACCCTGACAATTTGGTAAAACACAAGTATCCCTGGGCCTTGGCTTATTTATCTGAACCATGACAGTTTGGTAAAACACAAGTATCCCTGGGCCTTGGCTTATTTATCTGAACCCTGACAGTTTGGTAAAACACAAGTATCCCTGGGCCTTGGCTTATTTATCTGAACCCTGACAGTTTGGTAAAACACAAGTATCCCTGGGCCTTGGCTTATTTATCCGAACCCTGACAATTTGGTAAAACACAAGTATCCCTGGGCCTTGGCTTATTTATCTGAACCCTGACAGTTTGGTAAAACACAAGTATCCCTGGGCCTTGGCTTATTTATCCGAACCCTGACAATTTGGTAAAACACAAGTATCCCTGGGCCTTGGCTTATTTATCCGAACCCTGACAATTTGGTAAAACACAAGTATCCCTGGGCCTTGGCTTATTTATCTGAACCCTGACAATTTGGTAAAACTCAAGTATCCCAGGGCCTTGGCTTATTTCTCCGAACCCTGACAGTTTGGTAAAACACAAGTATCCCTGGGCCTCGGCTTATTTCTCCGAACCCTGACAATTTGGTAAAACACAAGTATCCCTGGGCCTTGGCTTATTTATCTGAACCATGACAGTTTGGTAAAACACAAGTATCCCTGGGCCTTGGCTTATTTATCTGAACCCTGACAGTTTGGTAAAACACAAGTATCCCTGGGCCTTGGCTTATTTATCCGAACCCTGACAATTTGGTAAAACACAAGTATCCCTGGGCCTTGGCTTATTTATCTGAACCATGACAGTTTGGTAAAACACAAGTATCCCTGGGTCTTGGCTTATTTATCTGAACCCTGACAGTTTGGTAAAACACAAGTATCCCTGGGCCTTGGCTTATTTATCCGAACCCTGACAATTTGGTAAAACACAAGTATCCCTGGGCCTTGGCTTATTTATCTGAACCCTGACAATTTGGTAAAACACAAGTATCCCAGGGCCTTGGCTTATTTCTCCGAACCCTGACAGTTTGGTAAAACACAAGTATCCCTGGGCCTCGGCTTATTTATCTGAACCCTGACAGTTTGGTAAAACACAAGTATCCCTGGGCCTCGGCTTATTTATCTGAACCCTGACAATTTGGTAAAACACAAGTATCCCTGGGCCTTGGCTTATTTATCTGAACCCTGACAATTTGGTAAAACACAAGCATCCCTGGGCCTTGGCTTATTTATCTGAACCCTGACAATTTGGTAAAACACAAGTATCCCTGGGCCTTGGCTTATTTATCTGAACCCTGACAATTTGGTAAAACACAAGTATCCCTGGGCCTTGGCTTATTTCTCCGAACCCTGACAGTTTGGTAAAACGCAAGTATCCCTGGGCCTTGGCTTATTTATCTGAACCCTGACAATTTGGTAAAACACAAGCATCCCTGGGCCTTGGCTTATTTATCTGAACCCTGACAATTTGGTAAAACACAAGTATCCCTGGGCCTCGGCTTATTTATCTGAACCCTGACAGTTTGGTAAAACGCAAGTATCCCTGGGCCTTGGCTTATTTCTCCGTGCCCTGACAGTTTGGTAAAACGCAAGTATCCCTGGGCCTTGGATTATTTATCTGAACCCTGACAGTTTGGTAAAACACAAGCATCCCTGGGCCTTGGCTTATTTATCTGAACCCTGACAATTTGGTAAAACACAAGTATCCCTGGGCCTCGGCTTATTTATCTGAACCCTGACAATTTGGTAAAACACAAGTATCCCTGGGCCTCGGCTTATTTATCTGAACCCTGACAATTTGGTAAAACACAAGTATCCCTGGGCCTCGGCTTGTTTATCTGAACCCTGACAGTTTGGTAAAACACAAGTATCCCTGGGCCTCGGCTTATTTATCTGAACCCTGACAATTTGGTAAAACACAAGTATCCCTGGGCCTCGGCTTATTTATCCGAATCCTGACAATTTGGTAAAACACAAGTATCCCTGGGCCTCGGCTTATTTATCTGAACCCTGACAATTTGGTAAAACACAAGTATCCCTGGGCCTCGGCTTATTTATCCGAACCCTGACAATTTGGTAAAACACAAGTATCCCTGGGCCTTGGCTTATTTATCTGAACCCTGACAATTTGGTAAAACACAAGTATCCCTGGGCCTTGGCTTATTTATCTGAACCCTGACAATTTGGTAAAACACAAGTATCCCTGGGCCTCGGCTTATTTATCCGAACCCTGACAATTTGGTAAAACACAAGTATCCCTGGGCCTCGGCTTATTTATCCGAACCCTGACAATTTGGTAAAACACAAGTATCCCTGGGCCTTGGCTTATTTATCTGAACCCTGACAATTTGGTAAAACACAAGTATCCCTGGGCCTTGGCTTATTTATCTGAACCCTGACAATTTGGTAAAACACAAGTATCCCTGGGCCTCGGCTTATTTATCCGAACCCTGACAATTTGGTAAAACACAAGTATCCCTGGGCCTCGGCTTATTTATCTGAACCCTGACAGTTTGGTAAAACGCAAGTATCCCTGGGCCTCGGCTTATTTATCTGAACCCTGACAGTTTGGTAAAACACAAGTATCCCTGGGCCTCGGCTTATTTATCCGAACCCTGACAATTTGGTAAAAGACAAGTATCCCTGGGCCTTGGCTTATTTATCTGAACCCTGACAGTTTGGTAAAACACAAGTATCCCTGGGCCTCGGCTTATTTCTCCGAACCCTGACAATTTGGTAAAACACAAGTATCCCTGGGCCTTGGCTTATTTATCTGAACCCTGACAGTTTGGTAAAACACAAGTATCCCTGGGCCTTGGCTTATTTATCCGAACCCTGACAATTTGGTAAAACACAAGTATCCCTGGGCCTTGGCTTATTTATCTGAACCCTGACAGTTTGGTAAAACACAAGTATCCCTGGGCCTCGGCTTATTTCTCCGAACCCTGACAATTTGGTAAAACACAAGTATCCCTGGGCCTTGGCTTATTTATCTGAACCATGACAGTTTGGTAAAACACAAGTATCCCTGGGCCTTGGCTTATTTATCTGAACCCTGACAGTTTGGTAAAACACAAGTATCCCTGGGTCTTGGCTTATTTATCTGAACCCTGACAGTTTGGTAAAACACAAGTATCCCTGGGCCTTGGCTTATTTATCCGAACCCTGACAATTTGGTAAAACACAAGTATCCCTGGGCCTTGGCTTATTTATCCGAACCCTGACAATTTGGTAAAACACAAGTATGCCTGGGCCTTGGCTTATTTATCTGAACCCTGACAATTTGGTAAAACACAAGTATCCCTGGGCCTTGGCTTATTTATCTGAACCATGACAGTTTGGTAAAACACAAGTATCCCAGGGCCTTGGCTTATTTCTCCGAACCCTGACAGTTTGGTAAAACACAAGTATCCCTGGGCCTCGGCTTATTTATCTGAACCCTGACAGTTTGGTAAAACACAAGTATCCCTGGGCCTCGGCTTATTTATCTGAACCCTGACAATTTGGTAAAACACAAGTATCCCTGGGCCTTGGCTTATTTATCTGAACCCTGACAATTTGGTAAAACACAAGCATCCCTGGGCCTTGGCTTATTTATCTGAACCCTGACAATTTGGTAAAACACAAGTATCCCTGGGCCTTGGCTTATTTATCTGAACCCTGACAATTTGGTAAAACACAAGTATCCCTGGGCCTTGGCTTATTTCTCCGAACCCTGACAGTTTGGTAAAACGCAAGTATCCCTGGGCCTTGGCTTATTTATCTGAACCCTGACAATTTGGTAAAACACAAGCATCCCTGGGCCTTGGCTTATTTATCTGAACCCTGACAATTTGGTAAAACACAAGTATCCCTGGGCCTCGGCTTATTTATCTGAACCCTGACAGTTTGGTAAAACGCAAGTATCCCTGGGCCTTGGCTTATTTCTCCGTGCCCTGACAGTTTGGTAAAACGCAAGTATCCCTGGGCCTTGGATTATTTATCTGAACCCTGACAGTTTGGTAAAACACAAGCATCCCTGGGCCTTGGCTTATTTATCTGAACCCTGACAATTTGGTAAAACACAAGTATCCCTGGGCCTCGGCTTATTTATCTGAACCCTGACAATTTGGTAAAACACAAGTATCCCTGGGCCTCGGCTTATTTATCTGAACCCTGACAATTTGGTAAAACACAAGTATCCCTGGGCCTCGGCTTGTTTATCTGAACCCTGACAGTTTGGTAAAACACAAGTATCCCTGGGCCTCGGCTTATTTATCTGAACCCTGACAATTTGGTAAAACACAAGTATCCCTGGGCCTCGGCTTATTTATCCGAATCCTGACAATTTGGTAAAACACAAGTATCCCTGGGCCTCGGCTTATTTATCTGAACCCTGACAATTTGGTAAAACACAAGTATCCCTGGGCCTCGGCTTATTTATCCGAACCCTGACAATTTGGTAAAACACAAGTATCCCTGGGCCTTGGCTTATTTATCTGAACCCTGACAATTTGGTAAAACACAAGTATCCCTGGGCCTTGGCTTATTTATCTGAACCCTGACAATTTGGTAAAACACAAGTATCCCTGGGCCTCGGCTTATTTATCCGAACCCTGACAATTTGGTAAAACACAAGTATCCCTGGGCCTCGGCTTATTTATCCGAACCCTGACAATTTGGTAAAACACAAGTATCCCTGGGCCTTGGCTTATTTATCTGAACCCTGACAATTTGGTAAAACACAAGTATCCCTGGGCCTTGGCTTATTTATCTGAACCCTGACAATTTGGTAAAACACAAGTATCCCTGGGCCTCGGCTTATTTATCCGAACCCTGACAATTTGGTAAAACACAAGTATCCCTGGGCCTCGGCTTATTTATCTGAACCCTGACAGTTTGGTAAAACGCAAGTATCCCTGGGCCTCGGCTTATTTATCTGAACCCTGACAGTTTGGTAAAACACAAGTATCCCTGGGCCTCGGCTTATTTCTCCGAACCCTGACAATTTGGTAAAACACAAGTATCCCTGGGCCTTGGCTTATTTATCTGAACCCTGACAGTTTGGTAAAACACAAGTATCCCTGGGCCTTGGCTTATTTATCCGAACCCTGACAATTTGGTAAAACACAAGTATCCCTGGGCCTTGGCTTATTTATCTGAACCCTGACAGTTTGGTAAAACACAAGTATCCCTGGGCCTCGGCTTATTTCTCCGAACCCTGACAATTTGGTAAAACACAAGTATCCCTGGGCCTTGGCTTATTTATCTGAACCATGACAGTTTGGTAAAACACAAGTATCCCTGGGCCTTGGCTTATTTATCTGAACCCTGACAGTTTGGTAAAACACAAGTATCCCTGGGCCTTGGCTTATTTATCTGAACCCTGACAGTTTGGTAAAACACAAGTATCCCTGGGCCTTGGCTTATTTATCCGAACCCTGACAATTTGGTAAAACACAAGTATCCCTGGGCCTTGGCTTATTTATCTGAACCCTGACAGTTTGGTAAAACACAAGTATCCCTGGGCCTTGGCTTATTTATCCGAACCCTGACAATTTGGTAAAACACAAGTATCCCTGGGCCTTGGCTTATTTCTCCGAACCCTGACAATTTGGTAAAACACAAGTATCCCTGGGCCTTGGCTTATTTATCTGAACCCTGACAATTTGGTAAAACACAAGTATCCCAGGGCCTTGGCTTATTTCTCCGAACCCTGACAGTTTGGTAAAACACAAGTATCCCTGGGCCTCGGCTTATTTCTCCGAACCCTGACAATTTGGTAAAACACAAGTATCCCTGGGCCTTGGCTTATTTATCTGAACCCTGACAGTTTGGTAAAACACAAGTGTCCCTGGGCCTTGGCTTATTTATCCGAACCCTGACAATTTGGTAAAACACAAGTATCCCTGGGCCTTGGCTTATTTATCTGAACCCTGACAGTTTGGTAAAACACAAGTATCCCTGGGCCTCGGCTTATTTCTCCGAACCCTGACAATTTGGTAAAACACAAGTATCCCTGGGCCTTGGCTTATTTATCTGAACCATGACAGTTTGGTAAAACACAAGTATCCCTGGGCCTTGGCTTATTTATCTGAACCCTGACAGTTTGGTAAAACACAAGTATCCCTGGGCCTTGGCTTATTTATCTGAACCCTGACAGTTTGGTAAAACACAAGTATCCCTGGGCCTTGGCTTATTTATCTGAACCCTGACAGTTTGGTAAAACACAAGTATCCCTGGGCCTTGGCTTATTTATCCGAACCCTGACAATTTGGTAAAACACAAGTATCCCTGGGCCTTGGCTTATTTATCTGAACCCTGACAGTTTGGTAAAACACAAGTATCCCTGGGCCGTGGCTTATTTATCCGAACCCTGACAATTTGGTAAAACACAAGTATCCCTGGGCCTTGGCTTATTTATCCGAACCCTGACAATTTGGTAAAACACAAGTATCCCTGGGCCTTGGCTTATTTATCTGAACCCTGACAATTTGGTAAAACACAAGTATCCCAGGGCCTTGGCTTATTTCTCCGAACCCTGACAGTTTGGTAAAACACAAGTATCCCTGGGCCTCGGCTTATTTATCTGAACCCTGACAGTTTGGTAAAACACAAGTATCCCTGGGCCTCGGCTTATTTATCTGAACCCTGACAATTTGGTAAAACACAAGTATCCCTGGGCCTTGGCTTATTTATCTGAACCCTGACAATTTGGTAAAACACAAGTATCCCTGGGCCTTGGCTTATTTATCCGAACCCTGACAGTTTGGTAAAACGCAAGTATCCCTGGGCCTCGGCTTATTTATCTGAACCCTGACAGTTTGGTAAAACACAAGTATCCCTGGGCCTCGGCTTATTTATCCGAACCCTGACAATTTGGTAAAAGACAAGTATCCCTGGGCCTTGGCTTATTTATCTGAACCCTGACAGTTTGGTAAAACACAAGTATCCCTGGGCCTCGGCTTATTTCTCCGAACCCTGACAATTTGGTAAAACACAAGTATCCCTGGGCCTTGGCTTATTTATCCGAACCCTGACAATTTGGTAAAACACAAGTATCCCTGGGCCTTGGCTTATTTATTTGAACCCTGACAGTTTGGTAAAACACAAGTATCCCTGGGCCTCGGCTTATTTCTCCGAACCCTGACAATTTGGTAAAACACAAGTATCCCTGGGCCTTGGCTTATTTATCTGAACCATGACAGTTTGGTAAAACACAAGTATCCCTGGGCCTTGGCTTATTTATCTGAACCCTGACAGTTTGGTAAAACACAAGTATCCCTGGGCCTTGGCTTATTTATCTGAACCCTGACAGTTTGGTAAAACACAAGTATCCCTGGGCCTTGGCTTATTTATCCGAACCCTGACAATTTGGTAAAACACAAGTATCCCTGGGCCTTGGCTTATTTATCTGAACCCTGACAGTTTGGTAAAACACAAGTATCCCTGGGCCTTGGCTTATTTCTCTGAACCCTGACAGTTTGGTAAAACACAAGTATCCCTGGGCCTTGGCTTATTTCTCCGAACCATGACAGTTTGGTAAAACACAAGTATCCCTGGGCCTTGGCTTATTTATCCGAACCCTGACAATTTGGTAAAACACAAGTATCCCTGGGCCTTGGCTTATTTATCCGAACCCTGACAATTTGGTAAAACACAAGTATCCCTGGGCCTTGGCTTATTTATCTGAACCCTGACAATTTGGTAAAACACAAGTATCCCAGGGCCTTGGCTTATTTCTCCGAACCCTGACAGTTTGGTAAAACACAAGTATCCCTGGGCCTCGGCTTATTTCTCCGAACCCTGACAATTTGGTAAAACACAAGTATCCCTGGGCCTTGGCTTATTTATCTGAACCCTGACAGTTTGGTAAAACACAAGTGTCCCTGGGCCTCGGCTTATTTATCTGAACCCTGACAATTTGGTAAAACACAAGTATCCCTGGGCCTTGGCTTATTTATCTGAACCCTGACAGTTTGGTAAAACACAAGTATCCCTGGGCCTCGGCTTATTTCTCCGAACCCTGACAATTTGGTAAAACACAAGTATCCCTGGGCCTTGGCTTATTTATCTGAACCATGACAGTTTGGTAAAACACAAGTATCCCTGGGCCTTGGCTTATTTATCTGAACCCTGACAGTTTGGTAAAACACAAGTATCCCTGGGCCTTGGCTTATTTATCTGAACCCTGACAGTTTGGTAAAACACAAGTATCCCTGGGCCTTGGCTTATTTATCTGAACCCTGACAGTTTGGTAAAACACAAGTATCCCTGGGCCTTGGCTTATTTATCTGAACCCTGACAGTTTGGTAAAACACAAGTATCCCTGGGCCTTGGCTTATTTATCTGAACCCTGACAGTTTGGTAAAACACAAGTATCCCTGGGCCTTGGCTTATTTATCTGAACCCTGACAGTTTGGTAAAACACAAGTATCCCTGGGCCTTGGCTTATTTATCCGAACCCTGACAATTTGGTAAAACACAAGTATCCCTGGGCCTTGGCTTATTTATCTGAACCCTGACAGTTTGGTAAAACACAAGTATCCCTGGGCCGTGGCTTATTTATCCGAACCCTGACAATTTGGTAAAACACAAGTATCCCTGGGCCTCGGCTTATTTCTCCGAACCCTGACAGTTTGGTAAAACACAAGTATCCCTGGGCCTTGGCTTATTTATCCGAACCCTGACAATTTGGTAAAACACAAGTACCCCTGGGCCTCGGCTTATTTATCTGAACCCTGACAATTTGGTAAAACACAAGTACCCCTGGGCCTTGGCTTATTTATCTGAACCCTGACAGTTTGGTAAAACACAAGTATCCCTGGGCCTTGGCTTATTTATCTGAACCCTGACAGTTTGGTAAAACACAAGTATCCCTGGGCCTCGGCTTATTTATCTGAACCCTGACAGTTTGGTAAAACACAAGTATCCCTGGGCCTCAGCTTATTTATCTGAACCCTGACAATTTGGTAAAACACAAGTATCCCTGGGCCTTGGCTTATTTATCCGAACCCTGACAATTTGGTAAAACACAAGTATCCCTGGGCCTCGGCTTATTTATCTGAACCCTGACAGTTTGGTAAAACACAAGTATCCCTGGGCCTCGGCTTATTTCTCCGAACCCTGACAGTTTGGTAAAACGCAAGTACCCCTGGGCCTTGGCTTATTTATCTGAACCCTGACAATTTGGTAAAACACAAGTATCCCTGGGCCTTGGCTTATTTCTCCGAACCCTGACAATTTGGTAAAACACAAGTACCCCTGGGCCTTGGCTTATTTATCTGAACCCTGACAGTTTGGTAAAACACAAGTATCCCTGGGCCTTGGCTTATTTATCTGAACCCTGACAGTTTGGTAAAACACAAGTATCCCTGGGCCTCGGCTTATTTATCTGAACCCTGACAGTTTGGTAAAACGCAAGTATCCCTGGGCCTCGGCTTATTTATCTGAACCCTGACAGTTTGTTAAACACAAGTATCCCTGGGCCTTGGCTTATTTATCTGAACCCTGACAATTTGGTAAAACACAAGTATCCCTGGGCCTTGGCTTATTTCTCCGAACCCTGACAGTTTGTTAAACACAAGTATCCCTGGGCCTCGGCTTATTTATCTGAACCCTGACAGTTTGGTAAAACACAAGTATCCCTGGGCCTCGGCTTATTTCTCCGAACCCTGACAGTTTGGTAAAACGCAAGTACCCCTGGGCCTTGGCTTATTTATCTGAACCCTGACAATTTGGTAAAACACAAGTATCCCTGGGCCTTGGCTTATTTCTCCGAACCCTGACAATTTGGTAAAACACAAGTACCCCTGGGCCTTGGCTTATTTATCTGAACCCTGACAGTTTGGTAAAACACAAGTATCCCTGGGCCTTGGCTTATTTATCTGAACCCTGACAGTTTGGTAAAACACAAGTATCCCTGGGCCTCGGCTTATTTATCTGAACCCTGACAGTTTGGTAAAACGCAAGTATCCCTGGGCCTCGGCTTATTTCTCCGAACCCTGACAATTTGGTAAAACACAAGTATCCCTGGGCCTTGGCTTATTTATCTGAACCCTGACAATTTGGTAAAACACAAGTATCCCTGGGCCTTGGCTTATTTCTCCGAACCCTGACAATTTGGTAAAACACAAGTATCCCTGGGCCTTGGCTTATTTATCTGAACCATGACAATTTGGTAAAACGCAAGTATCCCTGGGCCTTGAGTGAGTCTCCAAGTAGTCTGTCTTGCAGACTTTGCAGCAGATGGATTCCAGATGCGCCATGAATGTATAACAGGGCATTTAAATGCTGATAACCGAGAGGGCCTGATCGTGTGAGCTCGTATTTTGCTTCTCTAAACTGTTGGCAACTTTCTCCCATAACCACGAGTACTATTCCTTCCTGTAAATTCCCGAGGGTCCAATATGTAGTAATGGCTCCACGTAAGGGAATGACCTCAATGCTTTGTATATAATTCTTCGCTTCGTCGGATCACACGTTTACTCACTCAGTCCTTCATTTGTGGGTTTGCTGTGCAGTCGATTCAGGCATTATACGGTTTACCGTTGAGGTTCAAAAACGGAAGGACTGATGATAATAATATACGAGTATAAGGTATGACGAGGGATTTGTGGGATCGCTTGGAGATATCTGCACTCACCTTTGACCTGTCCAGTTTGGTTACGACTAAGGTCAACCCAGCTATCTAAACTGCCATCCTTGTGATTCACATACAGGGCAATGCATGGATGTCCAATGCATCCCTGTCCATTCCATCGGAAGGACATTCGATTCAGAGTTCCGTTTAATTTTTGGCTTTAAAATCATTGGTTGTGCCAGAGCTGGGGGATGGCGGACGATAAAGATCCCAAGTTGTTTGTTTCGTGAAGACGAGGCGATTTATCACCAGCACCCTGAAGAAATTCCAAATTCCTGCCTTCAGTCAAATGTCAGGCCTAGCCAGCCTGTTGGTGAAAGACTTGGACCAAAATACTTCTCTGGGTCAGCCCACAAGAAGGTGGGAATAATTAATACTGTTGAAGTAGTCGAAGAAGCCTCAAAAATACCGCACCGAGTATAGTTTGTAAATTAAACGTTTATATTTTTCCCAAAGTCATGTGAAGGGCTCACATGACTTGTGGATGTGTGGAGGGCTCACCATGACTTGTGGATGTGTGGAGGGCTCACCATGACTTGTGGATGTGTGGAGGGCTCACCATGACTTGTGGATGTGTGGAGGGCTCACCATGACTTGTGGATGTGTGGATGGCTCACATGACTTGTGGAGGGCTTACATGACTTGTGGAAGGCTCACATGACTTGTGGAGGGCTCACATGACTTGTGGAGGGCTCACATGACTTGTGGAGGGCTCACATGAGTTTTAGATGTGTGGAGGGCTCACGTGACTTGTGGTCGTGAGTGTGCACTTTGAGTGTGCTGATGTTGGTGTGGTGTCATGCTCAAAGAGTGAAACTATGGTTTCTAAGGCTTACATACAACGATGTGTCCATGATCAGCTCACACAAATAAACCATGTACTTATGGATGCTTCTTGCATAGCACTGAGTTATAACGGACTCATTATTTCCAGAGAGGAATTAGCAAATCCTTTGCACAAACTGCATGAGTTACTTTCCTGAGAGCCATTGGGTGCAGCAACATCGTTCGTGTGTCTGTCTGTAACAATTAATCCTCCCCACTGATTGGTTGGACAGCTACCCTGACTCCACCCACAATTGTCACTTCGATGTGTATTTATGATGCTTCAAGAAGAACATAATTAATTTACCATCATTTATTAACGCGATTAAGCTACTCATAATTACCTAAATCTATATAAATAAAACACAGTTTGTTTGTGTGTGTGTGTGTGTGTGTGTGTGTGTGTGTGTGTGTGTGTGTATGTTACCGATAGACTCCTAAACGGAGAGGCTCACGTGCTTGATATTTGGCATAGACATGGCCATTGAGCCTGGGAAGGACATGGCCTACGTAAAAATATTTGACGAGATCCATATTTTTTATTCATATTTACCTCAGCGCATTTCAGCGAGGAGCATTATACACGGAATCTCAGCCTGTGCCAGAGCAGCTCGCTGATTCGCTCAGAGCGATCACGTGATGTTCCATCCTCGCTGCCAGACCACTGAATGGAAAATATATAGAATGACCATTGCCATTCACACCACATATGTGGAGATGTGGCTACCGGGCGCCATCTTGGTTGGCACGCGATGCTGGGCGATGGTGATTTCTGGCATTTTAACAGTTGTCTGGCTTTTAAAATCTGGGACACGTTCAAAACAAACGAGATCCGCCAAGCGAGTTGGTCGAGTCGAAGATGGCGACACGGCGGCTTCACTTTTCACGGAGTATGAGCATTCTATATATTTTCAATTCAGTGCGCCAGACTCGCTCACGTACTTGATTTGTGGCATAGACATGGCCATTGGGCCTTCACGGTGTAATTTGTGCGAGGCTTTTGTCCGAGTGAGCTTGAGTCGAGAGGGCGAATGTACGGGTTGGGAATGTACAGGTCTCCCTTCCCCTGCCCGGCAATGCCGGTACTGGACGGCATCACAGGATCGGTGAGTCCCCAAAATCTGCTTCGTGCTGTTGTTGCGAAGATGCAGGACGATGTCGTGATTGTTGTGCTGCTCTCCTCCCATGAGAACTGCAACGTCATTGTTGACTGGCCCTCCCCTTCCCTCCTACCCTTCCCCCCCTCCCCCCCTACCCTTCCCCCCTCCCCTACCCTTCCCCAGCTCCCCCCTACCCTCTCCCCTTCCCCTCTCCCCCTTCCCTTCCCCCTCCCCTCCCACCTCCCCTTCCCCCTCCCACCTCCCCTTCCCTCTCTCCCCTTTCCCCTCCCTTTCCCCTCCCCTTCCCCCTCCCCCTTCCCCTTTCCCTCCCCTTCCCCCACCTCCCCCTTTCCGTCCCCTTCCTCCACCTCTCCCTCCCCCTCCCCCTACACCTCCCCCTCCACCTCCCCCTCCCCCTCCCTTATTTCCTTATTTCCTTTTTCCATTATTTCCTTTTGACGATGTGTATTTTGCACACCAGGAAGAAGATAATTGGTTTCAGGTTGTTTATTGCCACGTATATTTCCTGCTTATCTCACGGCATTGTGAGTTGGACAGGTGACCGTGATGGATAGAGAGGGGGTTTGAAGGCTTGGAGTGGGGAGGGGATTGATGCCTTTGGGTTGAGAGAGGGTAGGTGAGGATTTGTGGTTTGTGAGGTGGGTGCGGGAAAGGGGGGCGGGGGGAGGGGGGAGTTTTGGGCTTGGTCACATTTTGCCTTTTGTGGAATTTCCACGGGTCCCTGCTAGTTAGAAATAATCTCCCATCTACTCTACTCTAGAGCTACCAGGATGACCTAGAGGTACGCACACTTGCCTCTAAGCTGTCTATCCTGGGTTTGAATCCAAACCCAGCTATAAACTGTCATCCCGGTGTTGCTGGGGAGGATATTGTATATTGTGTGATGACAATCTGGTTGTTTTGGTGGAGAGTGGGCGGGAGATGCAGGAACTACTGGGGGAGTGGAAGGTGGTATTTGTGAAACATGGGCTGAAAATGAGAATGGGGAAGACTGAGGTGATGTGGGTGGGGCAGGAGAAAAAATAAATGAATATCAGGTGAGGGGAAGGGGATCAGACAGGTAAATAAGTTTGAGTATCTGGGTGGAACAAAGACTGGGGATAGTAAGTCAGAGTCGGAGGTGCAGAGGAGGATTCAGGTGGGTGCGAATGCGTGGAGGAGGATGGAGAGTGGAATGGCAGACAGAAAGATTTCAAGGAGATGAAAAGAAAAGTTTCTGATGTTGTGCGTAACGCCGGCCTACCTTTACAGTCTGGAGACGGTGACACTGGCAGTGAGACAACAGAAGCTGCAGATTTGCAAGAACAACTGGGTCGGGAGGATTGCGGGAGTGAAGAGGGTGGATAGAAGGAGGATGGATGAACTGGGGAGGAGATTGGTATGCAGATGAGCTTGATTAGGAGATTGGTGAAATTCCGGCTGAGATCGGCCAGACATTTGGTGCTGATGGGGGAAGAGTTAATCAGCTGGTTGACGATCTTGCTTTCGGTGATCTTTTTTTTTTTTTTTTTTTGTATACTGAATCGAGGCTCGTGAAAGAGCTAACATTTACTTCACAAACAAATCAACCAGACAAACAAAATATATAAAAAGAGGGAGCGGAAGACAAGATGTGGAGAGAAGGGGAAGCACACAAACACAACATTTGAGAGCAGGGAGATGTGTGGGAGGGAGAGGGCTTGGGAGGAGGAGGCGTGGGAAGGGGGGGGGGGGGGGGGGTTGGGAGAAGTATAAAACACAAAGACACCAAGGACTTCCAGGACAGAAGTTGGTATTTCAAAAAAGTGGAATTGGGGTGAAATTAGCGGGGGTAGAAAAGATCAAGGTTTTGGATGGGGGAAGATAAGAGATGGTGGTGAACAGCTGTTTTAAAGACCTGGAAGGTGGAGTGGGATTGAAGAGAGTGAGGGAGTTTGTTCCAGAGGCGGGAGAAAAGAGGAATGAAGGAGTGAAGGTGAGCAGAGAGTCTTGATTTTGGCAGTTTAACCATAAAAGGGTTGCAGGCAGATCTTGTGCGACCTGTAGGAATATTTGCGGGACAGAGCCCAAAGAGAGCTGGGGGGGGGGGGCAAGGCCAGAGAGGAGTCGGTAGAAGACGGAAAGACCACCAACCTGCCTGCGGTGAGTGAGTGAGAGGCCCTTGGAGTTAGCTTAATCGCGGGAGATTCCAATGATTCTGAATGCTTTGGTTTCAACAGCGTGAAGACGAGCTAGGTGTGAGGCAGGAGCACCAGCCCAGAGGGGAGAGCAGTATTCCATTGAGCTGCGGATGAAAGCCTTGTATGTGGTGAGGAGCTCAGATGTGCCAAGGAAGGACTTCGCACGACGGAGGATGCCCAGTCGGCGACTGGCTTTGGAGGCCAGATTTAAAATGTGGTTTTCCCAGGAAAGATCATGTCAGATAGTGAGACCCAAAAGCTTGAGTGACAGAACTTCTTGGAGAGGATTATTCAGAAAGTGTATGGGAGGGTTGTCCAGTCGGTCTTTTCGGAGAGACATCGTAAGAGTGTGAGATTTGTCAGGATTGAAAGACATGTTCCACTTGTTTGCCCAGTCTGTGATTTTGTCCAGGTCTGCAGAGAGTGAGGAGGCTGCAGACTGCCGATCTGAGGGATGAAGAATGGAGCGACAGAGAGTAGAGTCATCAGCAAAGAGATAGAGAGGATTTTCAAGAGAGTCAGAGAGATCATTGATGAAGACCAGAAAAAGCACAGGGCCCAGAACACTGCCTTGGGGAACTCCAGCCTGAACAGGAAGAGGAGATGAGAGAAACCCATTCAGGGCCACACGTTGACTACGACTAGAGAGGAAGTCCGCCAGCCATGCGTGGAGATTTCCATGGATATCAAAAGAGGAGAGTTTGGTGAGCAGAGTGGGGTGCCAGACCGTATCGAAGGCACGTGATATGTCAAGGGAGACAGCTCTAATTTCCTGTTTGGCATTGAGGACCTCCATCCATCGTTGAGACCGCAGAAGCAGCATGTCCAGAGTAGAGTGACCAGGTCTGAAACCAAATTGATGATCAGAGATCAAGCCATTGGAGAAGAGGAAAGATTTCATATCTGAAGCAATCATGGATCCTGGTTAGATATTGCCCAGGTAAAGAGCACCATCTTTGGGGTACCAACACTGCCTTGTAAAATATTTACCTTTGCCAATTGGAATTGTGAAGATGCCTCAACAAAGTATGAAGTATGGGATGTTCTGTGTTTCTTGAAGGGTTTAAATAGAGGGCCCCCTAACACCTCTAAATTTAAACCTGTCCGAGGTAATGTTACCCTCGGAAACATTTATGATTTTTACATCCGCAGAAGGACAGGGAGTGGGGGGTTTGGATCGGTGCTTACAATGGGGGCGAAGATGGGAGGGAGTAAAATTTTCCATCATGTTTGTGTACATAGCAGATGCCTGCATGGGTCCTGCACACCCAAAATGTGCCGAGAGGTTGGGGCAGAGGTGACACACTTATCTTTGCGCTGTCAAGTCAGGGTCCAATTCCCGGACTGATCATAAGCTGTCTGATTGGTGCTTCACAAGTTGGATCACACCATGTACGCCGTCTGATGGACATGAAGCCGGGCGTCCCGTCTTCTGGCATTACTTGGTGGATGTTAAAGACCCCACGGTGTCCTTTGAGAAGAAGAGTTGTTATCATTGCTAGGAAGAGGTGAGTTATCGCATGCACACTGCACAGATTCCCAAAAAATTCCTGCCTATTCCAGCTAGAATGTCAGGCATGGCCAGCCAGTTCGTGAAGGACTTGGGCCAAATTGTTTCCCTGTCCGACCGAGCACACAGTGGGAATAATTGGGGCCTTTAAAGAAGTAATAGCCAGACCCGGAATACAATGCTCTACTGCAATCATCAGTTCCCAGATATTCTCTTAAGTATTTTCTTTGGACATCAATTCCTTTGGCTCCACACAACTTCATTTACCTTTAAATAGTTTCCCTAATCATGCCCTAATTTGATAAACAAAGCTATGATATACAGTGAAGATGCAGCCCTGAACCTGCAAACACCTAAGTTTTGCAATCACGTTTGCTTGGCAGTAGGCCTGGACGTTAAAATGGGTGTCCCGGCTGCTGGCATTAGTTAGTGGACGTTAAAGACCCAAAGGTTTCCTAAAGGCCCCTAGTGCAGGCGAGCCATCTCCGGTACTCTGGCGAAATTCCAAATTCCTGCATTCTGTCGAATGTCCTGCACCGGGAGTGGAGACCCATCCGGGATTGTACCCCCAGTCAAAGAATCCGCTTTGGTAGAACTGAAGTCCATGAATGAATGAAAGTAGTGGTGACCACATGATGTATGTCTGTTTGTTCGATATCTGTAAAGTTGGAAAAGTAAAAAAAAAAAAGCCTTAAACAGATTCCAGAAAATGTTAGAATTAACCGGAATGTTTTCAATGATAGTACTAGCGTGACTCGGCGTGCTCCGCGCACCTCACCACACATCGTTTCAGAGGGGTAGGCATCTTTGACCATTTCGGTGTCTTTTGGGTCTTCATGGTGTTTTGGATCTTCAGGGCCATTTGGGTCTTCAGGGTCTTTTGGATCCTCTGGGCCCTTAAGGGTATTTTGGGCATTTGAGGTGTTTTGGGTCTTCATGGTCTTTGGTGTCTTCAGAAGCTTTGGGGTCTTACGGGTCTTCGGTGTCTTTTGGGTCTTCGGTGTCTTTTGGGTCTTCAGGGATTTTTGGGTCTTAAGGGTCTTTTGGCTCTTCTTGGTCTTTAAGGGTCTTTGGAGTCTTTTGGGTCTTCGGGGTATTTTTGGTCTTCAGGGTGTTTTGGGTCTTTTTGGTCTTCGGGGTGTATTTAGTATCTGGGTATCATCATGCTGTTTTATTTTGCGTTTGCTTCCTAATTTACTTCCGAAGGATATAATCAACAAGGAGCTGATAGTCGAGGTACCCGCCTTTTGGGTGGTATGCGGAATCGATCTATGCAATATGAAAGGTAAATCTTGAACGCTTTTTGAAATATCGCGTACACAGGCCAAGTTACCGAGATGATTACCATAGCAGCATAATTCAGCCATTCAGAGCCATGATCTAATCAGGTTGAGATATAATGCCATGAGAAATAGATAGAAATTTGCAATATGAAAGCTAAATGTTGAACGGGTTTTTTAATATCGTGCTGTGGCGGTTACCTTATGTGCTTACCTTATTTGGTGCATAATACACGTGCACGGGCCTGTTGGACTTGTGGTTGTGCGGACGTGACGCACGCGCGGTTGCCGGAGCCACGCCCTCCGAAGAGGGCTTTTGGCTTTATATAAGCATGCTGACTTCCGTTCGAGTTTAGTGTGCTGGATTTTGCTGTTACAATAAACCATCTTCGAACCCTACGAATGGCCTCGTTCTCTCGCCTTCCGCGACTCCTAAACTGGTGACCCCGACTGCCCCCGAACGGATTCGGGGACTGCGAACGAACACGGCAAGCGCGCCCTGGCCAGGGAAGCCACCTAAGCTGGTGACGCCGGCTTCTCCCGCACGGCTTCGGGTGCAGTTTCGAACGCGGTTTCGAAATGCCGGAGTTTCGGTAACGACGACGGCCATGACTATGAGGTTCGCGCACCGTGCTCGGCTCCTCCTCTACGACCGGAGGGGCGAACCTATTCCAAGACCCTCCGAAGGCACGGCTGCTTCGTCACCTTCGCGCGCACTGACGTTGGCGGAACGGCTGTTTCGTCACCTTCGCGCGCGCTGACGTTAGCGGCACGGCCGCTTCGTCACCCTCGCGCAACTACAACTACAACCGCAACTACTTCTCCGACCCTGCATCCTCGGGAGGCCCGCGAGGAACCTCGGCAGCCTCCCCTGAGGCTTGTGTGCTGGATCTTGCTGTTACAATAAACCATCTTCGAACCCTATGAATGGCCTCGTTCTCTCGCCTTCCGCGACTCCTAACGTGCACATGAATGTACATGGACAGATGATCGGTCGGTCGGATGGAGCTCATTTTAATGTTCCCCATCTCCGACATTTTCAGAGGGGAGGTTGTCAAAAATATTTACCTGAGCCATTACATATGCCAATGTGAAAGCATCGATTTCCCATTGGCCTTCCCCTTCCCCAAGGCTCTTCTCCTTCCATCCATTGGGGATCCATTCTGGTCACTTCTGTATGTGATGGAGGTTGTTCTTTGTATTCTCTTACTTCATTCAATCTTACAGCATTTCTTTGTATTTGGAGTGGAGCTTGTTTTATGCAAAGTATTGTTACGTTTCTGGGAATGTCAATCGCTTACAAATCATGCGTAGACGATTCATGTCATTTGGGGTGTATTGCATAAGAAATGCCATTTCAGCTGAGGATCCCCAAATAGGACCTTTTCGTATTTTTTTTTCCTTTTTCTTAAAGTTTACCCCATATCCACTCCCTTTATGCCACGTAATTTTGACTGCTGGTGGTGTTGTACAAAACAGATTTGGAAAGGGTTTCAACCCTTTTTCTTTCAAGCAAGAAAGTGCGGGAAAAGGGTAGAGGAGGAAGGAGAATAACTGAATAAGAGTGGCTCTTGGCAGTGCGATAAAAAAAAGCGATTCTTGCTCGTGGAGTGAATGCCTTCAGTGAGCGTGTTGGTGTGAGAGACTCGATATCTATGAACTTTCTGAAGGATTCATTGTGCATGAAGCAGATGGACAAAAAGGAAAAGAGAGTGTATTCTGTGGAAAAGGCGCTTTGGTCTCTGTGGAAAACGATATATGCTTCATGCTATAAGCGGATTCGGTGAGTGCTACATGAAGGAGTCGGCCTTGATGAACTTCCTGAGCTGAGGGATTTGTTGTGTTGCATGAAGGAGGTTGAGGAAAGGAAAAGGATCAAAGGAGAAAGGAATTGCAGAGCGTGATGACTGGTCCATTCATGTTTGTTCCCGCCAAGCCCCGCTCTGATGAGCGTCCATTCACGTTTGTTCCCGCCAAGCCCTGCTCTGACGAGAGTCGATGAACCTTTGTTCCCGCCAAACCCTGCTCTGACAAGCGTCGATGAACCTTTGTTCCCGCAAAGCCCTGCTCTAACGAGCATCGATGAACCTTTGTTCCCGCAAAGCCCTGCTCTAACGAGCATCGATGAACCTTTGTTCCCGCCAAGCCCTGCTCTGACGAGCGTCGATGAACCTTTGTTCCCTCCAAGCCCTGCTCTAACGAGCATCGATGAACCTTTGTTCCCTCCAAGCCCTGCTCTGACGAGCATCGATGAACCTTTGTTCCCTCCAAGCCCTGCTCTAACGAGCGTCGATGAACCTTTGTTCCCGCTAAGCCCTGCTCTAACGAGCATCGATGAACCTTTGTTGCCGCCAAGCCCTGCTCTGACGAGTGTCAATGAACCTTTGTTCCTGCCAAGCCCTGCTCTGATGAACGTCGATGCACCTTTGTTCCCGCCATGCCCCGCTCTAACGAGCGTCGATGAACCTTTGTTCCCTCCAAGCCATGCTCTGACGAGCGTCGATGAACCTTTGTTCCCGCCAAGCCCCGCTCTGACGAGCATTGATGAACCTTTGTTTCCATCAAGCCCAGCTCTGACGAGCATCGATGAACCTTTGTTCCCGCCAAGCCCTGCTCTGACGAGCGTCGATGCACCTTTGTTCCCTCCAAGCCCTGCTCTGACGAGCGTCGATGAAGCTGCTCTGGCATGAGTGGAATGTAACATTCCCCAAAGTCCGTGCACGGATCCCCATGCTGGTTGAAGGTAGAGGTCGTCCAGAATGGCAAAACAACAGGCAGGTATTGGCGTGACTGTGGATGAGGAAGTACGAGGTGAGAGGTTGATATGGGAATTGAGCCGATATGTAAAGCAACGGCGATCCACACGATGATGTCGATATAGGAATCCCAATGACAAAACAAGATGCACCAAGCCGACAGACTCTTCGAGGACAAAATGGCGTATCAGCCTGTAATGGAGGCGCTTGATTTTTCCCCAACAATAACTCAAGCTTGGTAATAAAACCTGAGACGCAGGTTGAATTGCAATGGCAATATGTGATGATGTCGCGGGCAATCCCTCCCCCGGGAAACCTCAACTCATTCGCGACCAATATCAAATAAATCCGCTCGCAGCCTCGATGTGACTCACAGCTGTCTCCTCTCTCTCTGCCCATCTCAAGCTCTCAACCTCTTTTGGTTCCTTTGCCGCGTTTTCCTCTTTCTTCACAAACATGTATTTTTATCTGTTACTAAAGTCATCTCTATTTCACACAAAAATCTTAACAACAACATTACCTGAAACTAAAAATCCTAACAGTAGAAAATAACAACACAGGCGGAAGTGACGAGTCCGTAACACTCCCTGCCTTCAAGGAAGAAAGTTTGAACACGGTGAAAACTTTCTTTCCATACAAAAAGTATCTTTAACAACCAAAAGTAATACTCACACCCAACAACTACAAATCAAAACTATGGCTGATAAAA
The DNA here is from genome assembly GCF_964187855.1 of Myxine glutinosa. Taxonomy (NCBI): domain Eukaryota; kingdom Metazoa; phylum Chordata; class Myxini; order Myxiniformes; family Myxinidae; genus Myxine; species Myxine glutinosa. Next base: position 10,964,585 of record NC_136272.1, on the reverse strand, counting down.
TCCCGTAAGCAACAAAAATGCCAAACAACGCACAGGAATCCTCAAGGTTAATTCAATCTAGATGAACCTCATGCTGGAGATATTTCATCTTAACAGGGTTCTTCCGGTAGGGGTATTGTTTCACGGGAGTGGTCTCCCCCACATCAATATCATGACATACCAGATCGGTACGACCAGGTACATCTGTGAACAAATGCGCAAACTCAGAAATTAGATGGGATAATTGTCCTTGTTGTTCCCTTGTCAAATAACCTAATTTCTGGTCTAGGTTCCTTAACACTTCAGTGTTCGTCAATCTGGGGCAAGCCTGGTCATCAATGCTATCGAACTTCACACTGGCCTCAAACTCTGGAATCTCTTGCACACCGACTACAGGTACGACAGGAGACAGGAGCCATTTTTTCCACAAGCTTCCTCTCATAATATTTCTTAAGTCGGTTAACGTGACACGCTGCTTTTTCTGTCGGTCTGGAGTTGTCACCACATAATCCGTTTCATTGACCCTCCTTTCGATGGCATAGGGACTAAAATACCTAGCCTATAGCGGATGACCTGGGACTGGAAGCAACACTAGCACTCGGTCCTCAGGACTGAAATTTCTTATCTGAGAAGCCTTGTCATGTCTCACTTTCATTTTGTCCTGTGCTGCTTTCAAGTTTCCTCTCGCTTTTTCCTCTGCTCTTTTCTCCTCGAGGTCTCGTTCCTTTTCTGCTTTTCTTTCCTGTCGTTGCTGCCTCTTCTCTTCCAATTCCAACTCTTTTAATCTTTACTGGATCTGCAGTTGCATCTCCATTTTCCAGAGCTCCATATTTCCTTTTTCCTCTGGTGACCAATGCAATGCTACCTCTTCCCATTTTCTCTCTCCCACTAAATATTCTACCACCAACGTCTGAATCTCTGCCTTTTTCATATTGACTCGGACCTCCAAGTTACAGTATTTGGCTAACATCCTAAGTTCCAATCTTTTTAACGCCTGGAACTGTGCCTCGTTAGGGGACGTCACAAAATTTTCCATGTCAAATACCATTGTGACTATTAGTTAGCAAGCCTGTTAACCTTCACACAAAAAATGCCAAATTTGGGAATGTTAGGGAATGTCAAATTTGGGAATGTTAGGGAATGACAAATTTGGGAATGTTAGGGAATGTCAAATTTGGGAATGTTAGGGAATGTCAAATTTGGGAATGTCAGTGAATTATATCCCGGTCGAGCCCCCAATTTCTGTTACATATTACCTCCCCAAACCCCGGTTACGGTGTACCTCAGAGTCTCGAGAGGGCATGTGGCAGACAGATTTGTTATTTTGAGTGTTCTCATAAACCATGGTAAAACCACACCAATGCAATTGTAGAACAAAACGAGAACTTGCATTAAGAACTCTCACATACACAATAACAACACTATTAAAGAAAGTACAATGAAAATGTCACTTGCATCAAATGAACAATACATATGATGGTACCATCATTCCCCAATGCTCTCAAAGCAATGAACTCACGATACGCCAAACGTGAGTGGAATGTAACATTCCCCAAAGTCTGTGCATGGATCCCCACGCTGGTTGAAGGTGGAGGTCGTGCAGAACGGTAAAACAGGCCGGTATTTTGCGCGGCTGTGGATGAGGAGTTACGAGGTGAGAGGTTGATATGGGAATTGAGCCGATATGTAAACCAACGGCAATCCACACGATGATGTCGATATGGGAATCCCAATGACAAAACAAGATGCACCAAGCAGACAGACTCTTCGAGGACAAAATGGCGTATCAGCTTGTAATGGAGGTGCTTGATTTTTCTCCAACAATAACTCATGCTTGGTAATAAAACCTGAGACGCAGTTTGAAAATGCAATTGCAATATGTGAGGATGTCGCGGGCAATCCCTCCCCCAGGAAACCTCAACTCATTCGCGACCAATATCAAAAAAATCTGCTCGCAGCCTCGATGTGACTCACAGCTGTCTCCTCCTCTCTCTGCCATCTCGAGCTCTCTCAGCCTCCGGTTCCTTTGCTGCGTTTTCCTTTCTCCTTCACAACATTTATTTTTACCTGTTACTGAAGTCATCTCCATTTCACACAAAAATCTTAACAACAAGATTACCTGAAACTAAAAATCCTAACAGTATATAATAACAACACAGGTAGAAGTGACGGATCTGTAACAACACACACACAACAGCAGATGCTAAATCAATGGGGAGCCGGTGTGGGTGAGAGAGGGGAAAACGATGCTATGCTGTATCGAACATGGTCTACAAAAAATGTGTTGGAACTAATGCATAAAATGATGTTGATGACCATCCAGCTGAGAGTGCACATAAGGACGAGAACGATTAATAATGGAACGGAAAGCCGGACGTACTAAGTACAGTACTGGTGCATGTAAGCCCCCACCCAGAACTGCAAATTATTAAGATGGGAACTGCACACACACTGGGAATGAAAGTCCTGCGTGGACAACCAGCTTGAGGCTAAATTTGGGTGGCACACCACCTGTGTGGTTGGGCTATGTGCTTCTCACATGTGTCTAACATGCACAAATGGCCAAAGGGGCTTATTCTAAGGATTTTCTTCCCTCCAGGGGTTGTTAATCAACTAAAAGCTGATGTGGGAAAGATGGCAGGAACCAGTCAAGCTTGCATGACCTAGGATATATGATTAAATGGACACAAGACAGACAATAACAATCCTGGATGAAGGACAGATCACAAAACACAATAACTTAACAGATGAGCAACCTAACCTCCTTGGTGCCAAAGAGCCACGTGAAACCCGTGACTGCATTTGGAAATGAGAGTTTTAGTGCTTCAGTGCCGTAAACTGAAGCTTGCAGAATGGAGACGAGGGTGGCAGGAGAGCTGGCATGAAGGGGGCGAGCAGGCACTCCCTTGAGGTGCACTGCGAGGACGAGCTCGATCAGGCAAGAAAATGTAAGAGGTAGCCGCCATGCAAGGTACTAGCTTTTATAAAAAGCCTGCACCGTCACAAGCTTCTGCCCTTGGGGCATGCCCATGAATTTAGCGATGGCTGTGCGGAGGTGGAGGCACCCCCCCCCCACTGAGATCAGAAGTCGTGCTTTTTTGCTGGCCTTGTGGTTTTGTATGCAGCCTGTGGCTGCTGGGTGCATAATTTTCTGGAAGTGCTGCTGATGTGGTGCCTCTGTTACCAGTAAGCTGGTACTCAATTTGCCGACCTCGGAAGGATGACAGGCTGAGTCAACCCACCTGGTGTTATTTCAACAGCACGATAGGGTTTCAAACTCAAGACCCTAATATCTTAAGCCAGCCAACTTAACCGTTAAGCCAACACCAGGTTTTTTTTGCTGCCCTGAGCTCAGCCCAAGGCCAGAAGGCATGTTTTGAGCAGCTCTTACCCCTGACCAGGTTCCCGGCTCGTTACACAGAGAGAACGTGTGTATGAGACCCTCTTAACACCTCTACACCTAAGTAGACCAGGCCCGTCTCTCACGAATGCCATACGTGAGATAACTTATCCTAAAACGTGTCCTTAATACATAGTTCAAAAGTCCTATAAACGACATAAAACACATGTGGTGCTAAGGGGGCTTAAATTCCAGCAGCAGACCCTATAAACGTACTATATATTATCGAACTGATGGTGTGTACAAGATGATCGATAGTGTTATGAACGTGGATATATGGCAGGCGTTATTAGGAACATAAAAAGAGTTATTTAACAAGTCTGAGTAAAGCTGAGATGAATGGTCTCCAATTGTCCAGAGGACATTTGTATTGGAGAATAGGCACAGCACGTCTGACATCATTGTACAGCAAGTTCCTGGCACCGAATGATCAACACTTGCTTAGTTCGGCGTTGCCAAACACCAAACGTTGCCTATGGTACATCTCACGTCTCCAGTATTCCCACGACAGTTTCCAAACTGAACTCTCACCGACTTTCAGTCCATAAAATACATTGTCTAACTCGTCCGCTGATGCAGACTGACACTCACACACATCGATTACAATCATAATTCGAAATCTTGTTGAAATTGTTTTGCAGCAGGTTTATATCACAAATGTATTTGATACTACTCGTATAAACGTTTGGAATGAAGTTTCCTTGTTGTGGGTGTCTGGTTGGTTGGGCGGTGTCTTCCTTTCTGTATTGTCATTCATCACCAATATCATGGTTATTTTTCCATTTTATAGTTTCATACCAAGAACATTAGGGTTAGGGTTAGGGTTAGGGTTAGGGTTAGGGTTAGGGTTAGGGTTAGGGTTAGGGTTAGGGTTAGGGTTAGGGTTATTGGTTTGGTTATTGGTTAGGATAATCCTTGGTGTTGGGCTAGCGGCTAGGGTGCCGGCTTAAGATACCTAGGATCCTGGGTTCGAATCTCGGTCGATCGCCGAATTAATGCCAGGGGGGTTGACTCAGCCTGTCATCCTTCCGAGGTCGGCTAATTGAGTGTCACCTGGGAAGCCCATGCGAACTCCCGCCGTTCACTGGTAATTCCCTGTTTGTCGTTGAAGGCGGCAAAAAGGGTTGGCGTCAGGAAGGGCATCCGGCCGTAAAACATTGCTTCAAAAAGGGGACCAAAAAACAACAACTACCACGGTCCCCGAAAAGGCCAACCCCCGCTTTGCGGGGAAAAATGGCCTCTAAACGGTGGTTATACCAAGAACATGGTGGAAAAAGCAACGTTTTACAACTGTTTCCTTTCTCATCCATCTTGTAGCATGCCACAAATTAGAAGGGCACTCGGTAGAGCGCATACCTCCGCCAGACTGAACAGGTAACGTTTTGTATCCCACTGATAGGCCGGATCTGTATCCGGATCTTCACCAAAATCTAATCGATTCCTCCTTGTCACACACCCAACATTTCCACCAAGATTCGTCCGAATCCGTCCCCAACTTTTTGGGATATCTTGGTCACAGACAAACAAACAAACAGACTTGGATGAAAATATAACCTCGGTCCACCTTCAGTGGACATGCCTTGAGTAGAGTAAAAAGGTGTACAGTATTAATATTGTGGTTGGATTATAAGTCGCGTGGAAGCTCAAGCTTCAGAAAGTAAAATGATCCCGATGACCTCCAATGGATGCATCCTCCGAAACATCCCATACTTTCATTGTTTTTGATTTCCTCCTCTTATCTTCCAGTTAATTTAACAGCAGAGTACCTGCTTATCTACCAGCAGAGTACCCACCCGAAAGGTGATCTTGTTCCAAGCATGCCTGTATTTGGGTGGTGTATAGGAAACTGACAGCTGCCTCAATCACTCCCAGAAAAAAAACGCCCCAAGTTACCTGCATGAAGCAAAAACATTCCAACTGTTTATAATTCAATACCCTTCACTGCACTGGAAAACGTTGGGACAGGAATGCTGTAAAGGTTGGGACTTGTAATACCCTCTCCCACCTGAAGGTGGCGCGACACGATACACATTTACATAGAGAATTGGCGCCTCCTCTCTCTACCTCACCCAACACCACCGGCAAAGATAAAAACACCTCTTTACGTTAATTGTGGTCATGCTGATTCTATGTAGCAAGTCTGGATGTAATCGGCCCAGAATTTGATTTGTTATGTCAGTCCTTGATCGCTGTGCCACAGGACAAAACTAGAACGCCACTCAGTAGAGCGCAGACTCCCGCCGTGGGTTTAGTTGGAATAATACGTTTTGTTTAACATCCCCTCTCCCCAAAACAATAAATGAAAAAGAAAGTAAGCCCTAACTGTCAGAGAACTAATTTTGATATATCTCGGAATTAGAGGAGAAAACATCATTTAAGAATAAAAATAAAAGCTTTAATGCAGTAAAACAGAAAAAAATCTTTCCCAAAAAAATTTCCCCAAAAAATTCCTGGATCCAGAATAATATCCTGAGCTTCACCAAAAAGTAATCAATTCTTCCTTATCCCAAGGGCAATCATCCCACCAACTTTCATCCAAATCCGTTCAGAACTTTTCCAGATATCTTGTTCACAAACACACGAACACACACACACGTGCACACACACACACACACACACACACACACACACACACACACACACACACACACACACACACACACACACACACACGGACACGATCGAATGCATTACTCCCTGGCGGGAGTAAATATAATTGTTTAAGGAAGGGCACTGGGTAAGTGATGAGTGACAATGAGAACGAGAGTAACACAATAAGACATGGTAGTGAACAAGGACAAACGAGAAGATAATATTGGGAAATGTGAGAAAGATATTGTGGGGAATGTTAGGGAATTGGGTAATGTGAGAATGTAAGTAGAAGGGCATGTGGATGACAACAGAGAAAGAAGTGAGAAAAAACATGTCATTTTTTTTAGTATAATTAGTCGAGGCTCATATAAGAGCTGACACAAATAACATGTAATAAAAGGAGCAGGAGACAAGATTGGGAGAAAGAGGGAAGCACAACAATAGTAGGGAGCAGGGACATCGGGAGATCTGTGGAAGAGAGTGGGCTTGGGCAGAATACCCTGAATAAACAAGATGGACATTACAGGGACTTTCAGGGAAAAAAACGGAATTTGAAGGAGTCGAGGTTTGACAGAAACTTCTCCACCTTGTTCAGGAGGAGACACAGAGTCCAGGAGCAGCTGGGTTCGACTGGGTACGGTGGGTACAGAGAGAGATGGGTTTGGGACACAAGGTTTTGAGGCAAACGCAGAGTTGAAGCATTCGGCTTTTTCACATGCGGAGTCAGCTGTGTAGCCATTTAAGGTAAGGGAGGGGATGGAGGGGGAACAAACACCAGAAACAGATTTGACAAGACGCCACCAGGATTTGGAGGAAGGAGACAGGTTTAAGAGTTCAGTCTTGAGAGTGGACAGAGAGTGCTTCCTGGCTCTCCTGAGGTTAGACACACACTTGTTCCGAGCTTTGTGAAAGGAACTGAGATTTTTGCTGTTGCTACAAAAAAACACAACAGTTCATATTTTTTGTCTTGTGTACATTTCTTTTTGAACCCAAAAATAAAGGAACGAAAAGTAAATCTGAAATTCAATTTGTGTGACACAAAGTTCAACCAGTTAAATAATGGAAAAAGTCTTTCACAGCCAATGAAAAAAATGAAATACATCCTCATTTACAGAGCAAAAGGGGCAGCATGCAGATATTGGGGCAAAATTCCTCACATATGTATTGCATGGGATTATCCAGTGGGCAATGCGCCACTGGAGATCCCCTGTTCTTTTGGTGATTTGCTTACAATACATCGCTTCCCATACAGGTTCAGTGGGGGGCCCGGCAGGGAGTAGTCTCTTCCAGCGTGCTACTCCGTTTAATGGAGAAACACCGAGAATTAGGGACACGCAACACCTATACATGCTCTTGCTGCTATGAATGAATGAATGAATGATCGTTTTTTAAGGCCATTTTACCCGCTAGAGCGGGGGTTAGCCTTGCGGGCCCCATGACAATCATGGTTCCCTGTTTGAGGCAATGTTTTTATGGCCGGATGCCCTTCCTGATGCCAACCCAGCAAGCAAGCAGCAAGAGCATGTATAGCAGCAAGAGCATGTATAGGTGTTGCGTGTCCCTAATTTAGCTCTTTCACGAGCCTCGATTCAGTATACAAAAAAAACCAAAAAAAAAACCCTTAGTCGCCTCTTACGATGCGCAGGGATACGGTGTACCTATTCTAAACCGGGGTAAACACCGGGACCTGCTAGCAGCTTGCAATTCATTTGTCCCTCTGCTAACAGGTGGAAGTTCTCTGGGGAAGCAGTCAAAAATCAGTTTAGGGAAATATGACTCATCAGGATGTCCATGTGTATTCTGAGTCCATAATACCCGTAGCTGATGACCTTTTTGTATGACTTTACTCAATATTATGCCGATTGTCCTCTTGGACCAAATTCCTGTCATATTTGAAATTTCTTCCACAGTCTTCCACCCTACACCAGAGTTTGGCCGTAGGTGCCATACTTTGTTCATGCCTGCATCAATAAAGCGTTGGCACAAATCACGGTTCGTTTCACATGGGCCATGGGCCATGGGGCCTGACCTCGTCGCGGACACTGCACACTCTGCACGGTGACGTGACGTGACGTCTGCCACGTTCGAGCCGGCATTGTCGTCATGTTTCGCCGTTGCCACGTTACGTTGGTTGTTTTACACAGTAAAGGAACCTTTACACAGTAAAGGAATAATCACAAAAATACCAGCGAAAGGCAAAGCAAGCACGCGACCACAGCACAGGACAAAATGCATATGGCGTCGCCTTTGTTTTGAATGAGAACCAGCAGCTACGCGTATGTACAGTACACTGTACGTACATTTTAAAAATATTTTTTATGTGCTTTTTATTGTATTTTAAATTTTTTTTAGCTTCTTTTATTGTTAATTTATGTACTATTTTATTTATTTTAAATATATTTTTAAGGAAAAATTAATTTTTTTCACGTCCTCCTATTATGATGTAGGAGTGACGTAAAGTCGCACATAATGACGTTCGCTGAACTGAAATTTACTCTAGAAGAGTGGCGTAAAGTCGGATGTGACGTAGGTCGAAATGGCGTAAAACGGGGTATTGCTGTATTGAGGCCCGTATCGTCCCCACGGTCTGGTAGGACC